>NC_068938.1:147412853-147735353 GCF_016801865.2 Culex pipiens pallens
TTCAGATTCTTTGAGAAAACTTGTGTGAAAAGGTATGCAACATAACTTACAATTGGGCAATGATGGGTTAAGTAAAACTTTTTTTGTAATAATTAAATAAATAAGAATTTAATGATATTTTATAAAAAAAACTAATCTTCATAAAAAATATTTCATTCCAGAGCTAAACTCTAGATTACATTTTCAAAACAACCAATGGGTTTCCTATGTAAGCTTGGAGCAGGAAGGTGCTGCCAGGAAAGAACGGGAAACTAACGATTAGCACTGTTTGTCGTGTGGAGGAGGAGCTCAGGTAGCTCATCGTTGTCTGACGTTTCATTATCCTTGCCTTACAGTGCTTCCAGATTGTATCCTTTGCAAAGAATTTCTTATATTTGTTTCTTAAATGTTTCACTATTTTTCTCACGTTTCTAAACTCAGTTAAATCTTTTCCTCTTTACAATTCTTTCCATTGAATCTAAGGAAATTCTACCATTCTTTCAAACAATCTCTACAATCTCAATCTCTACGCTTTACTGTACGCTCTGCCTTATTTCCTTTAATAATTTATTATTTTTCAGCTGGTTAACTAAATGAAACAAAGTTATTGATCATATTCATTTATTATTTTACATTCAACTATATATTATTACACTAAACACAACTTTTACAACAATAAAGCAAAACAAACCGGAGCGTTTGGTACGGTATGTCCACGCATCCTTCCTCCCCTGTAGATTCTGTGAAATGTGAACCGTTATCAGAATCCTTCCTGCGGTAAACACAACGCAGTAGGGCTGGCCGCTTTAGTTTTTGTAATACATTTTCGAGTGTTCTCGGATGTACTACAATTATTAATAATGATAAGAAAAGTGCTTGGGGCGTTATCTAATCGCAAAACTTTCCAGCATGCTTTCATCGGACTGGCTGCGTTTGTGTTAGATTAGATTAGATTAGAATTTTGAAAAAGTAAGCAAGAATTCATGTTATCGAATGTTAAAATACAAAGTTGTATAACATTAACAACGTTTAGTTTGTAAATTAAATTGATTTGTCCGTGTTCAGTAGATTATTTTGAGATTTTTTTTTTGTTAAGAATCGTGTCTTCTCTTGTTTTATGTCTTCCTTATTTTTTTGAAATTAAATATGTCTTTATTGAACTTTCTTATAATAATTACATTTCTTTTACATGCTCAGTGGTATGGCTCTTCATCTTTGTTGTATTTTTCGTTTTATTATTAATGTTTTTCTTAATAGTTTTTTTACGCTTTTATAATGTTTAGTTTTTTCCTTTTTATTGGGTTGAGGGCTAATCTATGATCTCAAATAATCAAAGAGGAGTTCTCCCTAGAAAGCCTTGTAAGATTTGATTTAAAACTGATATTTGGCGGATTTCTAGCACGAATCTGTCTAAAGGAGGGGTTTATCTTAAAGAGTTGAAAAAAAAAACACTTGGCAAAACATTTCCGATAATAAATTTCTTCTAGAGCGTCTAGATTGTTTTCATAGGAAGTTCTCCAGAGCCTCGAAAAATCGAGGTTTTTAATTCCAGACTATCCCTATGGAAATAGCAAACATTTTTCATCATTAGTTTTTCTATAAATTTTTCCTTACGATATTGTGAGTCTGTTCATACAAAAATGTGATCAAAATTTACAAAAATCGGTACCGTAAACCGGGGTGACTTTGATAGGATTTCAATTTGTTTTTAGAATATTTTCCAACAGGTAAGGTTTTTCTCAAGATTATTATTTTTAAAACATGTACTGGGGTAGGCCACACAAAGTCCATGCACTATTTTGGAAAAAAAGTTTCTTCAATAGTGTTTAGAAAAATAGTTACGTTAAAAATTCTTAGTTTTAATTCCGGGGTGACTTTGATAGTCAGAGTTTTTCTTGTTAAAATCATATTTAAGATGTTCAAACTTTATTTGTACGTTAAATGTACCATCACTAAAGTAGCTGATATAGTTTTTAAGAAAAAAAAAATCAATGTTTATGTTAAGTTAACTAAGTTTATAAGCTTTTTAACAAAATACATATAAATTTTAGGTAAAATTGTTAAAAAGTCGGAATTTTGCCTGAAATTTGTTAAAACTAGTTTTGTTTACAAAATTATCGATTTCTATTGCATTTTATACTGAATTCGAAGCATGAATCACAAGTTTTCACATTTTACATGAAATTTGTTCAACTAAAAATGCCTATAAATTTTGATTTTTTTTAACTGTGTTTCAAAAACATATATTATTTATTATTTACAAAATTGTTTAACCTTCTCCTAGTGGAAAATTGTCCAAAGAATCCGAAAATGCATTCCGTTTTCCGATTAAAAATCATGATCATTGAGAAAATCATGACACTTTGAGAAGTTTAAAATAATGACTTCCATCAACATTTTCGTAACAATAGTTAACTAACTCTATAAACCTTTCAAAAATTTATGAAAAGTTCTTGTTGAGGTACTTTGAACACTTCTCTACCACGGTCAGTATGTTTCTGAACCATTCCTTACGTATTTTAAATGTACTCTTCATTTTGCGGAAAAATCGCAAACCTATCAAAGTCACCCCGGCTATCAAAGTCACCCCGTTTTACGGTATCTTGAGAAGGGGTCTTCTGATTGCATTGGTGTATTTGGCATTTTTGGTAGAAAAGCACTATTCTGAAAAAATAGGCCCACGGATTTAACACGATTTTAAGTTTAACTTATTATGCACTAAATGTTGAAATCTCTGAATAAATGTAGAGTAATTCTAAATGAGCCATGTCATCGGAATCGGTTGTACCCGATCTTCTCCAATATCAATGAAACTTTGTAGACTATGTCCATTATCCTATGTCCATTGTCCTATGTCCATTGTCCATTGTACTATGTCCATTGTTCATTGTCCTATGTCCATTGTCCTATGTCCATTGTCTTACTTCCATTGTCCTACGTCCATTGTCCTATGTCCATTGTCCTATGTCCATTGTCCTATGTCCATTGTCCATTGTCCTATGTCCATTGTTCATTGTCCTATGTCCATTGTCCTTTGTCCATTGTCCTATGTCCATTGTCCTATGACCATTGACCTATGTCCATTGACCTATGTTCATTGTAAATACAAAAAAAAAAATAATTTTCATGTTCCTCTGCACTTGGAAACAAACAAATTAAAAAAAAATCGCGAAGAAAAGCCTTGCCCAAGTAACATTTTTAAACCAACTAGCCACCACCAAGTTTTATTAAGGTTTTATTGTAGCATCTTGATTGCTTAATAGTTTTATTTGGGCATTCACCGCAACCAACAAGCAAGAGCTAATTAATAGGTTCTAACAAGGTTTTAAGCCTCGGACATAAAACCGGGTGAAAATAAAAGCCGCCTGGCTTTCAATAAGGTTTTATGAAAGTTTTAATAGAGGCTTGAAAACAAGATGGCAATGCCTTGCCAAACGGTTTTATCGCATGCTTTGTTAAAACCAAGGGTGTTGTAGCTGTCAAGTGCCATTAGGCATGCAATAAGCTCACTTAAAACCATAAGCTCCTAATAGAGCATTTATCGCGGCCAAAAAGCAGTGCATAAATATGGCGTTAAACGCGTGCTCTGATTGAATATGATTGACCGCCATCTTGGCAGAAAAAAATGAAAAATCATAAATTTGATGAAAACACACAATTATGATGAATTTGTGACATCGTTAGCATAGCCACAGAAGTTCAAACATAATTTGAACATTTTTTGCAAAGATTTGCAATACAATATTTTTTAACATTAAAAACTATGATTACAAAATAATGATTTTTGATGAAGCGAGTTGATTTTTTTGGCTCTATCTCCCCTACAATCATCAATAAAATTTTAACCGCAGCTGAATTTGAGCCACCAATTTCGAGAAATAAGGTTTGAAATTATTTCAATTACCTCCAATATCTATCATATCATCATCACCATTTTTGACAACCATCTCCATAATTTCAAACGCATGAAGACGTATGAAATGTCATTTTCCCTAACTCCTAACAAGGTTTTAACAAAGGCTTTATCAAGGCTTTAAGGAGGTTGTTAGGATTTCGTTCTAAAGCCTTGAACTCCTATGTGGGTTTTATAAATAGGCCGTAACAACCTTTTGCGGAGGTCCTTTTGGGTTTTAAGTGAGGTTTATCGGGGTTCTGGGGAGGCTGTTACGACTTGGTGGTTTTAATGTTGGTTTTGGCTGATAGGTTTTATAGCGGTTGTGACAGCTTTGATAAAGCTTAAAATGTTACTTGGGTGGCTGAAAAAAATATTTTCGGAAAGCTGCTGCAGACTTCTTTTGGTTTGAGACATAGCTTCTCAAAGAAATAACTTTGTTTGGAAACACTTTTTTGTTTAATTTTTGAACTCGGTGCTTTGATTTTCTTTAGCTTTGCAATAAAACAACTTTGTGAAGTCATAAATATATCGAAAAAAACGTTACTAAATCCACCCTTAGGTGGTTAGCGCCTTCCTCACATTTAAAGGGTGCTATCCAAAATAGACACAAAATGGCGGTGTTTTTCAGTGTTTTATCAATTTGACTCATTGTTCATACCACTAGATTGGGTAGTCAGAGCTTCATATTGCAGGGCACTTATGTGCTTACAACTTATGATAGGGTATCTGAGCTTGATCTGAGATCCGGCCTCCAAAAATTGCGTAAATAACACTTAAGTTACTGTTGATAGGGTTGTCAGATCAATTTTTTGGACGCGTTGGAAAGGACTTTTAAATACCTTTTTGAAAATGTATAGCATGGCGGGTTATCTTACAAAAACCACCCTTTTTACAATCTTCCGGACTTTTGTTAAAATCGTTTTTTAGCATAACTTTTGAAGTACTTAACTAAACTGCATAATTTTTAATAGCGACTTATGGGACCCCAAGACAAATCGAATAACGCCAAAACGGATAAAATCGGTTCAGCCAACGAGATAATCGAGTGACAATTTTTTGATCAACATCCCACCACACACACAGACATTTGCTTAGAATTTGATTCTGAGTCGATAGGTATACATGAAGTAGGTCTAAGAGGTTTAATTGAGAAGATCATTTTTCGAGTGATTTTATAGCCTTTCCTCAGTAACGTGAGGAAGGCAAAAATAAAAAAAAGTTTTTGTGGAACATTTCATAAGAAAAAACTGTATTTTTTCTTTTAATTTACTAAAACAACCAAAAAATCCAACTATTGTAAATAACTTGGCAAGGGAACGTCCATAATTTATGTTACTCATGTGGCAAAAGGGTGAGGTAAAAACACCTTTCACGCAAATATGAACTTGAGCCTTGAGGTAACGATTTCGCTTCGTAGGTCGAGAGTTCAATACCCGACTCGGACCAACACAACTGCAGGCTCTTTCAGACGCCAGTTCTTGAAAAAAACTGTACAATAAATTTTTGAACTCGACAGATTGCTTAGATCGATTTCCGAAGTCTAAAGGGTTTTATATGCATTTTTTGCAATTCCGTCGTGAACTACTTACTTTTCCTGTCATTCTTGAACGATGAAATAGCCTACTTTTCTGTATCAAAAAAAAAAAAAAAAGAATCGAATAGTAACACTTTTCAGTACTTGTTTCGAAAAGTAATACTTTTCAACATTTTTTTGATTCAAACGATTTACTGACAAATAATTTCACTCAATGGGTGTTTTCCTGAAATGCAAAAAATGTTGTATGGAACTCGTTGCAAAACTTGACTTTTCCAGCACTTGCCGTATTTAGCAAACTCGGTGAACCTCGTTGAATAAATGTATGACTCGTGTTGAAAAAAATCTCTTTTTGCAGCTTGTTGCATAAACTACTTTTAGACTATTTAAACTAAATTGCAATGGAATGGATTAATTTTATCGACGATAATAATCTCGTTTATGATTTTTTAACAATCTAAATTAAATAAATCAAATTCAGAGGTGATATGATCAACTAAACAGAAAAGAAGAAATTCCACATTTTCTCTCTAAAATGTATATTGAGCTCGTTGTTTTACACTACACATTGTTGCAATTTATATTAAAAATGCAACATTTTAACCCCAAACAGCCAAAACACCTCCCAACACTTGCTTGCAGCAAAGTCAAGCAATTCTCGGTGCATTTTAGATTGTCCCCACCCATATAATGATAGAGTGCAACTCAATCCAAAGTGAGTCCACCCTTCTTCCCCACTCCCACCTTTTTGCTCGGAATCCTTTCTTGCACGTGGTTGCATCCTGCAACTTGGAGAATCATTCCGCTTAGTATGTGAGAAGAGCAGTTCTACACACAAACATGTGTGTGTGTGTGTGTTTGTGTCAAAAGCCCGAAGCCACATCACATAGGAAAGAGCATCACTAAAGTGGAAAATTGAGTCAACTATAGAAAAGTGTGTTTTATTTTTCTTCTTTTTTTCTTGTTTTTTTTTTGTCGGTAAATGCTGGAAAGTAGCAAAATGAAGCTTCTCTGAAAAGTAGTAGCCAGTAGTCAGTGTAGTGGATGAAGCTGGTTGAAATGAAAGGAATTTTCACCACGTCTCGTTCGGTTGGCACTTTTGATGGCACACCTGACGTGTGTGACAAGTGGCAAACACCATTGTTGTGCTTGGAATGCATCAATGCATGTTTGGAATTAAGAGAGAGAGACTTTTCTTGGGCATTGAAGATTATTTGCTTGCAGGTGCATGGTTGGTTATGGGTAGGCTTAGTGATTTTTCACGCTCGAAAATAACAAATTTGACGGGGACCTCAATTTCAAAACACCGAATTTCACGCAAATTTCGCGGAACGTGAAAAATGTTTAAATAACTCTGAAAATCTTATGTTTAAATCACAGAAACTACTTTTTATGCTTCATTATATATTATTCTTCAATAAACTGACGTGAACGTGACAAAAAATCTCCTAATTATCAAAAAAGTTTTCGCTGATTTGCTTCTGTTTTATCAGTTTAATTTTTATTGAATTTCATATCAAAGCAAGATTCAACAATCTTGTCCATGAAAAATATGTAAAATAATTTAATTTTTTTTTTCAACATTTCGACCATTCAAAATATTTTTTAAGGTGTTCATCTCTCTTTTTAAAAAACTAAATTTAAAATCCATAGGCAAAATATAATAAATTGTTACGAAATCAAAATTTTTATTCAAAGAAAGAACAGAAAACAAAAAAAAATGTATTTTTTAACTTTCAAGGGAATTATTCACACAAATAATCAAATATTAAAAAAAACAGGATTCAGAACAAAATCTGAAATGTTTTAAAAAGGTGATTTCAATGATTAAAAATGACCTTCATTTTATTTTAAATAAAACAAAGCTTGATTCTTTCAATTCTTTTAAGTAATTTGAAAAAAAAAAATAGATTTGAGAAAAATGATAAAATACAAGGATTTTTCACCCTTCCGCGGAATCGTCAAAATTCACTAACCCTATATAAGTAATTGAACATAAAATTTTACGGGATTTCGCCGGAAAAGTCAAATTTCGCGAATTTCACGCTGTCCTCGAAATCGGGAAATTTCACTAACTCTACTTATGGGAGAACTGTCATTTCTATCACTCGAATCCGGTGCTCTATTAAACCAGGATATTCACTCGCTTAATTCTACAGAAGTTCATAAGATTATTTTTATTCCTTTTTGAGTTTAATTAATTATTTTGAGAAAAATCGTTACATTTTCACACAAACATAACATTTCACGGGATTTTGCGGAAAAAGCCAAATTTCGCGGATTTCGCGCTGTCCGCGAAATCGTGAAATTTCTCAAACCCTAGTTATGGGTTAACTCATGGTGTCGATTTCTGGAAAAGTCAGGGAAAACCTGGAATTGTCAGGGAATTTTATTTGACCTGGAAAAGTCAGGGAAAGTCAGGGAATTTTTAGCTGGGTCAGGGAATTTCGATGATCTTAAAAATATTACTACAAAATTTTATCTCTTTTTGTAAATTCGCCCTTGATGATGTATTTGAATGTCTTCCAGGCCAAACATTGATAATATTTATTTTTTTATATTGGTCAGTCCGGAAGGAACGCGAAACTCCATATAAAAAATTTTATGAAAAGGGTCACGAAAAAAAGGAACAGCAACGAAAAATTGCATTTGGCATTACTTTGTGCGTTGCTTGTTTGCAATATGTTTAGGTTTAAAAATCAAATAATTAATATTTGCTTTGGATTTGCGTTCAACTGAAAATTAAATATTACTAGCCCACACAGGGTGGGACAATATGAGGCAGTAGGGTGTAATATGGTTGTATGGAAAAAAATAAAGTTGTCCAAATTTAGCTAGCACAGCAACTTTTTGGTTCCTTATAGGGTCCTTAACAATTCCCCAAAGTTTGGTAACGATTGGTTAAGTCCCCACTTTGCGCAAAGCGATTCAATTTTCCATACAAATTTGTATGGGAAAAATAACGTTTTTGAATTTTGATATTTAAAAAATCCACGCTTCACGCTATATCAAAACCGGATTCATATTCAGATGTTCTGGAATGTGCTCTACAACTTTCCCGGAGAGAGTATGGTGCTAACTTGCTCCTATAAAAAGATACAGCGTGTTCAAAACTCGTCTAAAACGTGTTTTTTGATCGAAAATCACGTTTTAGACGAGTTTTGAGGACGCTGTATCTTCTTTCAGGAGCAAGTTAGCACCATACTCTCTTCGGGAAAGTTGTAGAGCACATTCCAGAGCATCCGAATATGAATCCGGTTTTAGCACAGCGTGAAACTTGGATTTTTTAAATATCAAAATTCAAAAAAATGGTTTTTCCCATACAAATTTGTATGGAAAATTGAATCGCTTTGCGCAAAGTGAGGACTAAACCAATCGTTCCCAAACTTTGGGGAGTTGTTTAGGACCCCAAAAGGAACTAATATAATGCTGTGCTGGAAAATCGATTTTGATATTACACCCTAATGAGGCAGTTGCCCCACCATCCTCAGAGATTTGTTCTAAAATTGGTCGTTTGTTCAACATATCGAGATCATAGAGAAAATCATACATTTTGTCAGAAAAATTGAATGATTAAAAAAATCAAAAGTAAAAAAAATCGAACATTTGAAAATTTAAAAAAAATTAAATTCTAAAGCTCAAAGATTCTAAATTTTTAAAATTCTGAATTTCTGATATTTTTTTAATTGTTGATTTCTTAAATTTTTAAATTTTAATTCTAAAATTCTAAACAAATTGTAAGGTTAGAAAATTTTCCAAAATTTCACATTAGTATTCGTTATCTAAATTCTTATTTTTCTCAAAATTAAACTGAACTATGATTTAAAAATGATCCAAAGTTTTCTAATTTTGTGTAATCTAAAATGTAAGCAAAATAGTGGTGGTGACATGGAACAAAAAATTAAAGAATTAAATTCAAGAATTAAAGAAATTAAACAAAAATTTATGGAATAAACAGGGTTGTTACGGACGGCGCGAATTTGGCGCGGATTTCGCGCAGTAGCAATTTTGATTAAAAAAATTATAGAGAGATAAAATTACTTTCAACTTATAAAGAAAAATATTATCAAGAATCAGGATAATTTTTTTTTCGTTGAGTGTAAAAACTTCGATTTCTTATTAATTGAATTTTCTTCCGAAAATTTTTGTTTGTATTTTCTCAATAAGAAACGTCGAAAGATGAAGATGAAGATTATGAAGAAATATATTTTTTAATGTGTTGTTGAGGATTTCCTAAATAAATGTATTACTACACTCAACTCATTTTTAAACATACTGACTCTGAATATTTAATTTCTTTTAACTTTTGAGTAATGTTTTTACCCTTATTTAGCATTCTTTTATACTGGATACATTCAATTTTAATCTTGTGAATCTTAATCATAATTTAAACTTTTCCTGAAGATACAGATATTAGGATGTAACAAAAATTATTATTGGGGCATGTTCCAGTGGGTGTACTGTGTTTATATCCCAAATATGAGCTTCATTGGACGTAACAGAAGCTGGCCTCCGCCTTTGAATTTTAGATGGGATTCAACCAGTAGAAATATTTTTTAAATTTAAACATTCTTGAAAAAAAAAACAAAACATTAAAAAAATACAGCTCCAACATTAAAAATTAAATTATTCAGATTTAAGGAAATAAAATTAGGAAAAAGAGTATTAAAAAACAAAAAAAAATAATTCATATTTAAAAAATATAAAAGATCCGAAATTTTCAAATTGACAACTAAAAAATCTGAAAAACATCAAATATATCAATAGGGGAAATCTACCCATTTTAATCCTAATAAGCGGTCGTGTTTGAATGATGCTGGATAATCTAGAGTCTCCCTTGAATTTTACTAAAACCAAGTACACCAACGAGTAGAGCAAGTTTTTGTGAACATTTCTGTTTATTTTCACTTTCACTAAAAGTTATTCTATTTCTTTACCAAGCATTTAACAAAAAAAAATCCCAAGGGTATTCTAATCGAGGCGAATGCATTGGGCCACGCCCATTTTTCTAATATCGGCTTAGTTCTTTTTCTTCCAACACTCTGTCGAGTGTTGCCATTTGCGCTGACAGTTCAAACGAACACTCACGAAAAGTGGCATTTATAGGGAAAGTTTCCTGGCATCGCTGGCTGTGCAGCTGGTGGTGTTGACGGCCAGCCTTTGTTCTTTTTTGCCTTCGTCTCTCGCTCGGTTTTCTTCAGCCTTCGATTGGAATGCAAAGTGAAAATTGAAACGTCAAACGACTTGGCGCGTTTGTTTTTTTGATGGCGCTTGCTAATTTATTACATTTTTCGGGATTATTCTTCAAGTGAGTGCCTTACTAATGATCAAAAGAACATGTTGCCGGTAGTTGGAAGCAATTTCATATCTTAAGCGCCGTGAAAAAGTAAGCGAAAGTGAAAAGTTAATTTTGGCGATATTCATTAAGCGTTTGAGGGATTCTCGTGTGTGTCACTGTGTGTGCCAACAAAATGATGAGAAGTGGTCTCGCAAAATACAAATTATGATCAAAAGTGCATTAAATGTGATCTTTTTGGCCAGTAAGTGGCATACATTTGCGTGCTTACTCGAGGCGGTGCTGTTGCTGGTAAGTTTATAGCCCAAATAGTATTTTTGGAGCTTTAATCGAGCATCAAACTCTCCATATGACGAAGATAGGTGTTTGATTGGAAAGGGTAGATTTCCCCTATTTAAAAATAATTCAAGAGAACAAAAAACTTATTTTCTTAAATGCTTAAATGCTTAAATTCTTAAATGCTTAAATTCTTAAATTCTTAAATTCTTAAATTCTTAAATTCTTAAATTCTTAAATTCTTAAATTCTTAAATTCTTAAATTCTTAAATTCTTAAATTCTTAAATTCTTAAATTCTTAAATTCTTAAATTCTTAAATTCTTAAATTCTTAAATTCTTAAATTCCTAAATTCTTAAATTCTTAAATTCTTAAATTCTTAAATTCTTAAATTCTTAAATTCTTAAATTCTTAAATTCTTAAATTCTTAAATTCTTAAATTCTTAAATTCTTAAATTCTTAAATTCTTAAATTCTTAAATTCTTAAATTCTTAAATTCTTAAATTCTTAAATTCTTAAATTCTTAAATTCTTAAATTCTTAAATTCTTCAATTCTTCAATTCTTAAATTCTTAAATTCTTAAATTCTTAAATTCTTAAATTCTTAAATTCTTAAATTCTTAAATTCTTAAATTCTTAAATTCTTAAATTCTTAAATTCTTAAATTCTTAAATTCTTAAATTCTTAAATTCTTAAATTCTTAAATTCTTAAATTCTTAAATTCTTAAATTCTTAAATTCTTAAATTCTTAAATTCTTAAATTCTTAAATTCTTAAATTCTTAAATTCTTAAATTCTTAAATTCTTAAATTCTTAAATTCTTAAATTCTTAAATTCTTAAATTCTTAAATTCTTAAATTCTTCAATTCTTAAATTCTTAAATTCTTAAATTCTTAAATTCTTAAATTCTTATATTCTTAAATTCTTATATTCTTAAATTCTTAAATTCTTAAATTCTTAAATTCTTAAATTCTTAAATTCTTAAATTCTAAAATTCTTAAATTCTTGAATTCTTAAATTCTTAAATTCTTAAATTCCTAAATTCTTGAATTCTTAAATTCTTAAATTCCTAAATTCCTAGGTTTTTGAATGCTGCCATTTTTGTTACCAACTTTGATTATAGAAAACCTGATAAAATTTGAAGTATTTTTGGAGTTATTTTTTTCGGTTAGAGAAATTTTGAGAAGAAGATGTAGGAAAATTTGCTTCGATTTTTCTAAGTGACGCTTTGGTAAGATCATCGAGTATGAACTGTATCTTAAATTTAAAATCTCAAGATTGAGGATTTATGACAATTTTAAAATTTTATTATTTTTCTTTATTTAGATTTTGATTTTTTTGCTAAAATGTTTGTTTTGGCTTTTCCCTCTAGTTTACCTAATCTTAGCAAAAATACATTATAAACTTTTCAAGATTCTGCGTTCTGAGATTACAAAATTGAATTTATTATGAAACTCTTATATTTGTCGCAAAAATATTTTTCTTAAAATGACGCGGATTTTTCGCGGATTGGGTTTTGGGATGGCGCGGATATTTTTTTCGATTTCTCCGTAACAACCCTGAATAAAGGAATTTGAGAGTTCAAGAATTTATAAAATATGGTCTCTTCGGGAAAGTTGTTTCAACTTTAATTAAGATCCAGCATCCGAGATTCAAGGGATTGTACAACTACATTTCACATATTTTCCCCAACATTCAACAACAAGGAGGAGTTCCCGTGGACAGATCGAGCTTGAATTTGGAATCTATTCCAAAACACCCAAATATCTAAGTTTGATAAACAATGACTTTTTGAAAAGCTCGAGCAGGTTGTATTTTGTTTTTATTTATATAAAATGTATTGATCGTGTGAATGATCGTCTGTAGGCTCTGGTCAAGGTAGAAACATTTTTTTTTATTTTATAGCAAAAATATTTTTTTTCCTAAAATTATTTAAGAAGATGTTTTCTTCAAATATCCAGAAAACCGTTTACTTTAAATACAATCATTGTTGAAAAAGACCTAAATCTTTTTAAAAACCGTAAACATGTGCTTGAAAAATGCACACTTAATTGTATATTTTTTCATTTTTCTGAATCTTTCTTAAGGTTCTGCAAAATTACATGTTTTTTCAAGTTTTTGTCTCCAAAACCTTTAGTTTTTTTTATAAAAATACAATCAAAAATGGCATTGGCCTAATTCGTTTGAATTTTGCCAAAATCAACCATTTTAAAATTTATGGTTTTTATGGTCGATAAGAAAAAAATGGTTGACAAAATAAAAAAAAAGTTTTTAAGTTTTTGCAGAATCCATCGTTAAAAAAATAAAATAAAAAAATCATTGAAGTTTTTCAATATCTTAAATTTCCAATATTCAAAAAGAAAAATGCATGAAACCATAAAAACGCACTAAACAATATGTTAGTAAAAAATAGAAAAAAAAATGGTGGTCTGGAGAGGTCAGGGAAAAGTCAGGGAATTTTATTTTGGGATTTGGATCGACACCATGACTGTTACATTTTGTTTTTTTTTGGAAAACATTTATTGCCGATTTTTCTAAAACTCTAAGACTCTCTCATATAGATGCTAAGCCATTTTGTTATATTTTTTTCCAAAAGTGCATTCAAAAGTTAGCTTGAGAAAGGATTTTCCTATCGATGCAAATATGATTTTTTTAAAAAGGAACCTTTAAGATGCAAAATGCTTTCTTTAGATAATAAACAAAGACAAAGACAAACTTTATAGAATAGCTTGATTCAAAAATAAGAAAAATCCGCTTTTCGGTTAACTTAGCATTTGTAGCTTTGCTTTCACAATTTCATATAAATAATTCAATCCTTTGTTCTCAACGAAAAAAAGAAAGCAACATTTTTTGTAAATCAACATGACCAAACCAGCACACACGCACATGAAAATTCCGTACGGTTAGCTCAAGCAGCTTAATCAGCCAGGCGTTTCGAGGACGAGATCAATCTACCAAGCAAACCTCCGAAAAAAAACCCCACTCCCCCTCAACTCATTATTTTAATTGCTGGAGCAAATATTTACGCCTGGCAATTATCGTAATTTAATTCTCGTAAAAACCAGGCCCAAACGTATGGAGCCATTGGAGTTTGAGCACCGTAAAAAAATATGAGTTTTTATATTATTTGTAAATCAACGTTAAATCCATTAAGACTTTACACCGTGCATTTTAACAAACAGAGAGAAAGCATAATCGTGAATTCCACGCGTGACAGTCCTTTAACTTTTGACTTTCTGGCACAGGCAAACGAACGAACTTTCACCGAATGCCCTCCCACCACCCCGCGACAAGCCAGGGAAGAATTAGCAAAGAAGGGAAATTAATCAAATTTAAATTCTTCCTGGTTCTGATGGGTAGAAACGAACGCTCGCGTACCACGTGGAACAAAGCAGGCGGGAAAGTTCTGTTCGAGGTTGGAATTTGGCATACACCTACAGCACAAAAGCCTTGCCAAAGCGCGGGGAAAATGCCAAAAATAAGGAATAAATTTGTCAACAGCTTTGTGCGTGTGGTTTTGCTGCGTGCACTGACTGTTTGAAATGTGTCTGGTTTTTGGAAAAGTTCTGGAGCGTAGGTTGCGATTTGAAAGAGGCTTGACGTAAGGATTCACCGGCATCAATCTTAGGACAGACTTTGTATGGTGATGTGCTAATCCATTATGGTTGAAAACGATTATATTGCGAAACATGTTTGCTGAAGTTAAAATTTAAAACTATAAAAAACAACCGACAACGAAAATCTACCCAGAGCTGTAAAGGGACCTCAGTAATAAAGCTCAACCCTAAATTTTAATGAAGATTTGGTAGCAAATAAAAAAAATAAGTCATTCATACTTTGTTGATGCTTCTAATATGTATAAATATTATGGATACACAGATCCTGAATGAGAATATTCTTTGAGATTCGTCACCTCATAAATTTTGATAATTCTTCCTCGACAAAAATAAAGGTTTGTAAATGGGTATTTGCGTAAAACTTTATCCTTAAGGGTAAGTCTTGTCCTTGATCACGAATCCGAGGATTTCTTTGTAGATTCTGAAATAATTCCGGTTTTTTTATGGGTGAACGAATTTATTTGGTCAAAAGAGGCCGATACAGCATTTTAAAGATGTTTTCAATATCTCGCATGAGACGTTCGAACTGTAAGGGTTAAAGGTTAAATAAAAAGTTTAAAACTTAGTTCAATAAACATTTAATTGTATTTTTTTGCAAACGAAGACCTTTCGAATGCAACTAAGAGAATTATATTGTTCTTTTTTTAATTTTAACAAAATTATAAAATGACATACACGGGCGCAAACGCGAGCACTAAAAAAGATTTGAAAATTAGATTCAAAAATACAGAATGATTGAATTTAAAACAAAAACATTTAAAAATAATACACCCAAATTTAAAGACCGAGCGGATAGTCCTCCCGAAAAGAAACGCGAGGAAAGAACTATTTTGCGAGGGTATAGACCTCTACCGTGTTCATTCGTTCATTGAAACAGTTCATCCCATAGAGTGGCACCACTTAGTCACCGAACCATGATGGCCCATACGGCAAAGGCACGGTTCACTATGCCGAAGCTCTTGGGCTCGAGGCTCCATACCGGCACTTTTTTTTATCTATATACTTTTTGGAAAATGAACCATGAGTGAAGTACTCTCGGGATTTATCCTCTCCGTCCACAGTACTATTTTACTGCTGAGTTCACTATGGGATATTTCCACAGGAGCGAGCGGTCAAAAATATTTTTTTACTTTTTTGTGGCTTTTTTGTGTTGTTTGTACTTATTATACAGCAATTCCCCACGAAAACAGCATGATTCGAAAAAAAAGTTCTCCGATCGGGCACAAAATTTTTCTGGGGGTTCCTTGGCCAAAATAGTTAGACCCGTATTTTTTTTGTCTGGCCATTAGGGTGACCTACTCCGTGTTAGGGTGGTCCAAAAAATGGCAATTTTCGTCGATTTTTGCAAAAACCACATTTTTTTTAAATCATAACTCCGCACCATTTAAACCGATTTTAGATATGAAAAGGTCAAATGAAAACTTAAAATGCTCTTTTGAGGGTCTCGGAACTAAAGAGCCTACGTCTCAAAATATTTTTATCGGATTCCTCGGAAAATTTTACATAACATATCAAAAGTGGTAAAATTATATTTTTAATATTCCGAGATATGATTTTTTGAAAATAAAAACCGGGATTTTCGACGCTCCACGCGATAAAACGGGAAAATGGCGAAAACAGGAAAAAACTATTTTTTCACTAAAACTGCGTTAACCTTAAAATTTCAGCGATGACCTATATATGTTTTGGTATCAAATTTTTTGTAATTAATACGTTAAATCAGCAGCATTTTATTGCCAAAGAAAAATAAAAACTTAATGATACTAGTTAAAACTTGATCTTTCCCGAACAGACGGTAATAACTAAATTCATGCCATTTCAATAACAGATACTGTTAAAATAACAAAAACTGTAATGGAATATTCTTACAAAATCCATTTTTGCATAAGAGTTCAATAACAGTTTATGTTATCATAACAAAATTTGTTATTGGGTTGATGTTGGTTGAAAGCAAAAACAACTTTGGAATAACATTTTTTGTTATGGAAGAATACCGCCAACTGTTATTGGGATGATCGGATTAGTTGTTAAAATAACAAAAAATAATAACAAAGATTTGTTCGAAGAATAACTGAAAATGTTGTTAGTCTGTTATTACAATAACAATCCCGGGCGGAAAGTGAGTTGGTGGATATAACTACGAACTATCTTGGCTTGTTTATTCGCATCTTGCTGTAAACTCTTCGAGTTATGACGACTTTTGAAACCGACTGCGTATCATGGAAAGTATATTCCATGATCATACTGCATTATCTACAGTTGATATAGAGCTGTTAGTGGTAGTTTTTTTTAGACTTAGCAAAAATTTCGAAAATTAATTTTTTTTTCAAAAATTTTACCCGAACATCATGAAATGATTATTTTGACTTTGTTTCAAATTTATGCTGGACTTAGCATAAATTTGAATTTTCAATTTCCGATACTTAGAATAATTTTCATGAGCTGATATTTCAAAGTTTGATTTTATTTTTGCTGGACTTTGACATTTTTGCGTATATTTTTTAATTCTTTACTTTTTACAGAAAAAGCATTTTTTAAGGACTTAGAAAATTTTCGGGAGTTTGGAAACATGATAAATTATTTTGATGTTTATTTTTGCTTTGAACCAAAATTTCAGAAAAATCGACGAAATTACAGAAAATTTTTGTCCGATTTTTACAAAAACATCAGTTTGCTCCTAAAATAATGTCCCTAACAAAACTTCTTCATTGAAATTTTGAAATTCGAAAGTCGGTTTTTAATAATTATTGATATACCCCCTACAAAAATCGTTCCGGCACTTAGAAAATTTACGGGATCAGTATCACGACAAGATTTTCGGTAGAATTTATTTGATTTTTTGGACTTAGCAAAATTTTGGCTTTTAGCCAGTAAAATTTCGGAAAAATCGTCGAAATTACAGGAAATTTTCGTCCGATTTTTACAAAAACATCAGTTTGTTCCTAAAATAATGTCCCTAACAAAACGTCTTCATTGAAATTTTGAAATTCGAAAGTTGGTTTTTAATAATTATTGATATACCCCCTACAAAAATCGTTCCGGCACTTAGAAAATTTTCGGGAACCGTATCACGACAAGATTTTCGGTAGAATTTATTTGATTTTTTGGACTTAGCAAAATTTTGGTTTTTAGCCAGTAAAATTTCGGAAAAATCGTCGAAATAACAGGAAATTTTCGTCCGATTTTTACAAAAACATCAGTTTGTTCCTAAAATAATGTCCCTAACAAAACGTCTTCATTGAAATTTTGAAATTCGAAAGTTGGTTTTTAATAATTATTGATATACCCCCTACAAAAATCGTTCCGGCACTTAGAAAATTTACGGGATCAGTATCACGATAAGATTTTTGGTAGAATTTTTTAGATTTTCAGGACTTTGCGAAATTTTTGCTCTCAGCCAGTTGAATATTTTTCAACATTTTGAAAAATTATTTTGATAAGAAACATTACCAGGCTTTTTGGAATTTTACTGTGGATTTTTTGACTTATGCAATTTTAGGAATATTTTCATAAACTTTTATTTTTAATTTAAAAAAACGGAATATAGATACTTTGGATTTTTCGTGATTTGGAAAATTATTATGACATTTTGGCAATTCAACGCTTTCTCCACAATTTTTAATGAGTTTTTAAAGTAAAATAATTTTTCAACTTTGAAAAATCTTGTTTTGATGTAGGTGCGTATATTCCTGCAATATTACTCATATTTGTGAAGAGGAAGAAGGGGGGGGGGGGGTGTCTGAATTGTGGCGGGGTGCATTAAAAACCAATAAAATTATTTTTGGGATCAAAATCTACTTTATGAACTTGATATGATTTTTGGAAGATTTCAGTTGTTTGCTACTATAAACTCAACTTGATGTGGCATTGTTGGTCAAATAAACTCAACAAGATTTTTCGCAGATACGCCTCGAACAATTTATGTTCGTGGCCATGTTCGGTTATCTCTTAACCATACCCTGGGGTGAACTTGACTTGTTCGTGTTTTTACGAACATGGGTAGATTTTTCCAAGATGCAACTTTCTGCCCGGGAATCCAATAACAAAAAAATAATAACGACGAATAACAATTCTTGTTATAAATAACATAAAATGTTATTGGCCTAGTATTTTCTAATATCAAAAAATGTTATTCCCAAGTTATTTCCGTCTGCTCGGGTTAGCCTATTTTTTAAAAAATTGGACACTGAATTTATTTATTCAATATTTCATGAACAGTCATGAGGGCCAGTCATAGGATTATTTTGAAAAGCCGTCGCGGGCCGGATGCGATGGCTTCACGGGCCAGTTCCGGCCCGCGGGCCGGGCGTTGGGAAGGTCTTCTCTAAATCAAAAGAAATTTTTGAATTCTTTTTAAAGAACACTTAAAACTTGCAATTTCAAAGCTTATTTTAACTGTATTTAGTGTAAAATTGTCCAAAGAAATCGATGATGCAGTTTGTTTTCCGATACGAATTAATTTCCATTAAGAAAAACATGACACTTTGAGAGTATTGAAATAATCTTATTAATCAATGTTTTATAATTATAGTTAATTAAATTTAGGAACTTTGCAAAACCTGTTGAAAACAACTTCTTGAAGTATATTGGACACTTCTTTACCAAGCTCAGTAGTGTTCTGTACCATACCGTTTGTTTTCAATTCATATAATATTCATTTTGCTTAAATAAATCTTCGATCTATCAGTCTCGCCCCGGCCCCGACGCTTAGTTAACATTTGCAAAAACGAGGATTACACATTTATAAAAAAAATGTGTCAGAGCAAAAGCGCTTTGTATGTTTGAACAGTTGTGATATTCTCTGTTCAAACATTTTTTTGAAGATTTCGATGCAATCCGATTTATTTGATTTTATTAGGATCCTTAACAATTTTCTTTTCTTGTTGTCCTAATTACCCACGCAACGGCCAGCTCATTTCGGCAACAGCCACAATCAAATCATAACACTGACGTGACAAAAAGTTTGTTCCTTTTACCCCCTGCCCCGAACCCATTTCGGGATGTCAAGTTCCGTAACGTGACAGCCAGTCCGTGAAATGAGGAGACATTTTCTCCTCCCCTTTCAACTTTTGTGTTTTTTTTTTCTCTACCGCAACATCAACGACTACAATGACAACGATGTGAAGCTGTGTGGCAAATTATAATTAAGACTTTTCCATTATTGATGCCGTTGCGTAGACTTCCACGACTCCTGGGCGCAGGGCTTTTTTGATTCATGGCTGGCACAAGTTTTGGCAGAAAGTTGACTCTGGCACTCACACAGGGGACACGACATCGATCCGGTCCAGTTTCGGTCACGACGAATCCACTCGATGCGGTGGCCGCACGCAAAGTCAGAAAAGTTTTTTGTTCACTTCTTGAAGAAGAAAACGGAATAAACCCCGAAAGCATCCATTTATTTGTGTCGCGAAGCTTTAAGCCAGTCATTCATTCCCGGTGGCTCGGAGCCGTTTCGTTCGCTGGTTGTGCAAATTTTAATTAAAATATTAAAATGATTTTTTTTGTCTCTCTCAATTTGGCCTGATTTTTCATTTTTATCTTGATCGGAAACGCGGTACGCGGAAATGAGTTTTCTAATTATGATGATAGAAGTTCCGACTCGTTAAGGTTCGTCCACTGGGGGATGCTGTGACTAGATTAGCTTGCTGAAACTTATTGGAAGCAAATCTTGTGTGGGAGGAATGCCCTGAATTTTTAAATAATACTTCAAATTTCGGTAACTTTCTTGGCTGTATGACTCCAACAATCAAATACTGTAGAAATGAATTCGCAACAATCCACGTCATTTGTCAAGATCCGCTCCTAGATTTCTAACAATCCGAACAATCATAGCCATTCCAATTAATCTGACTGAGAAGTCGTCTCGGGAAAGCTTCTCGTCAGAGTCGCATGCCAAAGTACGGATTCTTCCAAACTTCCACGAATCTCCGGCATAGAACTGTACGCTATGCTGAACTGAATGCATTCCAGCTCGCTCTTTGAATGTCAACTCGCAGCGATTGTCCAAACGGAATTCCTAAGTAGATGTGTTTGCATCCGGACGCCCAAGTCAAAGAAGCTCGTTTTGGGGACCAAAGTGTGGTCACTTTTGCCTATGGTAGACGGTTGATTGGAGTTGGTTTTGAGTCACACAGTTACTACAATCGAACAATAGGTCAACACTTGAATGCACACCAGTAATCACCTGATGGGTTTCTCGGAATAACAACTGCAAATTAGATCCATGACGATGATGATGGTTTGATAAACCTGTACACGGTGGGGTTTAACACGGTTTAAATTTGCTCAAATTTTGTTGCTTAGGATCCGTTATAATCGATTTTTTTTCCAAAAATGTTTTACATACACGGAGAAAAATCAGATCCCAAAATCTGGAACAAGCGTTTACGAAATTTGGAACCACGAACAAAGTATTCAAATTGCATGGTACTTTTTTCAAATACGTACCATGGAATTTGAGCACTTTGTTTGCGGTTCCAAATTTCATAAACACTTGTTCGCGATTTTGGGAACTGATTTTTCTCCGTGCATAAAGCAAAAAATAATAATAGCTTAACAGCTTTCAAAATTCGCCCTATGCGTAACAAGGATCTGATTGACGTGTCGTAAGCATTTTATTACACTTTTTTCAAATAATTATAAATTGAACCCAGTATTTTGGCACACCGTGCTGCCAATTCCTGCCATCTGCCGGACTTTCAGATCACACGGTCGGTTGGTCGGTTTCTTGAAACCAATACCTTTCATTATAAATGTCGTTTCGTCCACGTCGTCTGACGGTTTCGTCCAAGTCAAAAGACTTGAAAGCCTGCCGGCTGGTTTCAATGGAATAACACACATGCCCACTGTCATTAATTGATTTGCCTGCCGCAGCCACACCACATCACTGGACAACTGTCACTCAAAAGCGAGGGAAGGGGACATTCTCCAAGAACTACCAAGGAAACGGTGGGCGTCTCAACGGATGTGCGTTTATGGATTCGGGCTTTGAGATAGCTGAATATTCCGCCCAAACGAGCATGGTGAATGGAATTTCAGACTGATAATTATTGTGTATTAAATTGCAGCAAAGTGCCGTTTTAGTTGTGTCCGGGGTGGTTGTGGGCAGTACATACTGTTTCCGTTTCTGGCCTGTACACAGATGATGTGCAATTTGAATGCATGAACGGTACGATGATTTGGAATTTGGAAAGCGATACACATATTCATCGAAGGGTTAGTCAGATGAGTAGGCATGGAAGGATGCCGACGGCGGTTGGTAAGCGTATAATTTAATCGGTAAACCAGGTAACGAGAATTGAAATTTAAATTAAAGCGAACGTAATCAATTTAGAACCATCTGTGCTCGATTGTGATTAGTGTGGCATTTGGAGTTAAATCTTAGCTGAATGGATGGAAGTTGAGACAATTTGAAGGATATTACAGAACTGATGATTTCTAAAGTGCAGTAGGGTAAACATGCCGATTCCCAGCAGTCTAAGCGGTGGTGTCTGAATGATGCTCGATAATGTAGGGTATTCCTTGAAACTTTTCAAAACCAAGTTCTCTAACCAGTAGAACAGCTTTTAGTGAACATTTCTATTTATGTTGAATTTACTAAAAGTTATTGTTTTCGTTTTGACAGGCCTTTAACAAAACTATTTCCAAAGTTTATTGTGGTCAGATTTTCTATAATTGGTCATTTTTGCCTTCCTCACTGAGGTAAGGCTATAATCCTGCTCAAAAAAAGAACTTTGTATAAAAACGTCGTAGACCCACCTTCATATGAGCAACTCTCTACGAAATCGGCCGATTTCGACCATTTTTATTCTTTGTTTTTTTTTATTTGACTCAAACTTTGTGGGGGCCTTCCCTATGACCAAATAAGCTATTTTGGTTCACCCATACAAGTCTCCATACAATTTTGGTGTCTTCGGCAAAGTTGTAGGTATTGTTGAGGACTTTTGAGAAAAAATAGGTACACGGATTTTTTTTTTGTAGATTTTTTTATTAACTTTTTTTTACAAAAACTCAATTTCCCAAAACACGTATTTTTTGATTTTCGAGATTTTTTGATATGTTGTAGGGGACAAAAATTCGCAACTTTTGAGCCATAGAGAAACATGGTCAAAAAATCTGCCGCCGAGTTATGAATTTTTGAAAAAATAGTGATTTTTGGAAAAAATTGTAGGTTTATACAAAAACAAATTATTTTTTAATGCAAAATTGAAATGCAATCGAAAAGTACTCTACAGATTTTTTGATAAAAGGCTCTGTTTTCAAGATAAAGCCACCGAAAGTTTCATTTTAGTGAAATATTTGCAGTTTTTCGATTTTTAAAAATAGTGACCATGAGTGACCATTTCTATAATTTTTTTTTTGGGTTTTGATGTTTGACCTTGAGAACAAAAAAATGCACGTAATTAAAGCAATAACAAACACGTGTTGTTTGACTGACCGCCCGTGCAGTGTCACGAATTTGGTTGAATTTGGTTGCTGGAGTCCCGAGTTACAAATAGTCGCCGTCGTGCTAACTTGTCGTACGTGCATTTTGGGCCAAATTGAGTTAAGAATGCCATTTTGTGCTGCTCACAACGCCTCATCTTTTGGCCTTCAGAGATCCGTGTTTGTTATTGTTTACATTGATTGCGTGCTCTCGTTTTTGTTTATTCAAGGTCGAACATTAAAACGAGTTTTTCTCGGAACGCAAAAAGGGACGTACGACATGATAGCACGACGACGTCGAAATGTTTACGGCAGTCGGGCTTGTACGTGTGTCAAACGCGTTATGACATGATATTCATTTGGCTAATTGTCCAACTTACAGCAATTTTCATTGTGTGTCAGGATACAAGGACAAGATTAAAACTTCTTTCAAATTAAGTGTTTTGCCTTCCTCACTGAGGTAAGGCTATAATCCTGCTCTAAAAATGAACTTTTTATTAAAAGCTCGAAGACCCACCTTCATGTATACATATCGACTCAGGATCGAAAACTGAACAAATGTCTGTGTGTGTATGTGTGTGTGTATGGATGTATGTGACCAAAATTCTCACTGAGTTTTCTCAGCACTGGCTGAACCGATTTTGACCAAACCAGTTGCAATCGACTTGGTATAAGGTCCCATACATCGCTATTGAATTGTTTGAAGTTTCGATATCTAGTTCAAAAGTTATGTATAAAAATGTGTTTTCACATATATCCGGATCTCATTTATATGCATGTAAACGATGTCCGGATCCATCATCCGACCCATCGTTGGTTAGGTAATCAAGAGACCTTTCCAACGAGTCCACAACAGTGAAGATCTGGCAACCCTGTCTCAAGTTATGACTCTTTAAGTAATATTTATGTACTTTTTTGAAGCCGGATCTCAATTAAATGTATGCAAACGATGTCCGGACCCATCACCCGACCCATCGTCGATTAGGTAATCAAGAGACCTTTCCAACGAGTCCACCACATTGATAATCTGGCAACCCTGTCTCGAGTTATGACCACTTAAGTAATATCTGTGTACTTATTTTTCTGGATCTAAAAAATTAGCTGAAATATGTGTCCATACCACTCATATTACGATTGCAACTGGTTTGGTAAAAAGTGAGGAAGGCATCAACCACATAGGTTTATTAAGTTAGTTTTTTCGAATTTAATTGAATATCTCGGGATTGAAATTCGAATTTTGGGATCTGTGAAAGTCAAAAGGTGAGATATCGTGAGCTGCCAGATATTGCGTTCTTAACTCAACTGTCACTTTTTACACGGGACACACATTTACTATCAAAACAATTTTTGGTAGTGAGTGAGAGCTCCGTGTGAAGAGGGTGTCAAGCTAAAAATGACCACGTTCGTTTGACAACAATTGGTGTCAAACCATCGGGGTGCAAAGATCTGGTATACACGCCACTTTTGTTGAAAGTAATTGTATTAGTGTCCAAAGTGCCTTAAAATTCTTTTTTTTTTTTGTGAAAATGTCTACTTGATTTAGGGTCAGTTCACCCACCGGAACAAGCCCGAACGACAACAAAAAATTCTTTTTGGTACAAGTTTAAAGTAAAAAATCGAGATAAGTTTTAAAATTAGACAAAAGTCAATGGTCATAAAACTGAGCCTATTTTTGCTCATCCGATTGACAATTTTCGACGCTCATGAAAGGTTCATAAAGCTCAAACTGTGTTTCCTCTTTTTTCTGCAAACTTTCCACACAGGGCACGGTCATATGTAGGACAACAATTATTATTGCACGGCCCATTTCATGTTGATGATGCTGTGATTTTGTAGTTTTTTCTTCTTCTCTTTTTTACACTTTTTTTTTTTATTTTTTATTATACATGCACTTGGTTGCAGCCAGCAGTGTTGCATGTTTTGTACCTGATGCATGTTAAGCACACATACACACCTGCTCACACTCCTCCGGCACGTTGTGATCGCGTGTGTGGACGCAGGTAATGACGTGTGCAACAGCATACATTGCATCACGACCACGTGGCTCTTGACAGAAAGGGTGTGTGCGTGTGTGTGTGTGTGCGGATTGGATATTATGCACTTTGACTGAATTGTGCACACATACAAACTGAGGAAAGAGTGGGGTAGTGGGGGAGAAACGGGGGTGATGTTTGCATCCAAAGTGCATCCTTCAGTGTTTATGCTTCGAAATTAATATAAATATCAGCACTGTGCTCATCCTGTCCCCTCTCTCTTCGTGATTGTATGTGTGAAAGAGTGTGATACATCGGATAAATGGACACAACCCTGCCGTACAAACACACAAACAAAGTTGTACGGAAGGGCATGGCAAACACACACACACACACGCACGCGTGTGATCACACCCTTTCGCAAGCATTACAATGAATTTATGCACATTTGCATGTGCACGGCCGGCGTGTGTTGTCAGAGCCTGGATCACCCACGCAAACTGATCGCGATTTCTGAATGACGACGACGACGAACGCGATGTTGGTGGCAGCAGCAGCATGAATTTGTGAACATCCTAGCTAGGGCAGGTTGCGGTGGGTCGGAAGTTGGTTGATTGTTTTACAAAATCATTTTTATTAATTTCTTAATTTGAAATTTCGATATTGGAAATCATGAGTTCTTAGATATTTTGATTTTTTTATAAGCAACTTATTAAAGTTATTCCCGAAAATTTCGAAAAAAATAAGAATACCGTAATCTCGGGTGAATCGGGACTACAGAGTAGGGACAGCAGTTTTTAGAACACTTAAAGCTTTTAAATTTGAAAATGGGTGTACACATTTTGTTGGACTGAGTCGAAACTAACCAGAAAAATCAAAATATTTTGCTCCAACATGGTTAAAACTGCTGTCCCCATTGACCCCAGTTTACGGTAGTTATTTTTGATTTCATTTCTTTGAATGTGAGATTTTATGCATGCGTCCCCTTTGTAAAATTAAACCATTTTGAATTAGTATTTCTATACAAGTCTCCACACAATTTGCAAGCTGGTCATACAAAATGAGAAGGGGTTTCCAGATCGATTTGGTGTCTTCGGCAAAGTTGTAGGCTATGAAACAGATAGAAGACACTAAACACAAATTACTTAACACTTATGCAGCTTCAAACTTTTGCGTTTGGTACGGTAAGTCCACGCACTCTTTTTCTCCTGTAAATTATGTGAAATGTGATCCGTTCACAGAATCTTCTCTGCGGTAAACACAACGCAGTAGGGCTGGCCGCTTTATTTCTTGTGATACATTTTTGGGCGTTCTCGGATGTACTGCAATTATTATTATTGACAAGAAAAGTGCTTGGGGCGTAATTTAATCACAAGACTATCCGGCAACTGGCTGGCTGCGCTTGTTAGATTGTGTTAGACTGGCTGCGTTTGTGATAGATTAGATCAGATAAGATTAAAATAGGATTTTACAGAAAAAAATCACGATTTGATTATTTCTTCTATCACTAATGGTAAAATTTCCAAAATCCATATTGTCAGTTTCCATGTAAAGCCGACAGAAAAATTATATTAAAACTTATGGCTTTCAATTCGAATCAAAATTAAATACTTTTTTGATATTAAGGCCGCTGCAAAAAAAAAATCAACGTTTACGTCGCAAAAAAATATTTTTTCAATCAATCAATAGAAAAATAAGGCTTATACGTTTTGTTGATTAGAAAATCATGATTTTTGATTGAATCAACGCTAAACGTCAAAGCAGCTTTTTTTCAAAACAACAAAAGAATTTTTTTGTTGATTATATTCAACAAAAATTTTGTTGATTCAAACCTCGTACAGGCTGATTCTACAAAACATTTTCTGCGTGTTCATATCTAGCTTTTCAATTGAAAACTAATTGAATTTACTAGAATAGTCTATAAATTTCACGAATTTCACGCCGTTCTCGAAATCGTCTGAAATCACTTACCCTATGTTAGTGATTAAACAAGGGTTCGCTTAATTGTACAGTAGTTCATAAGATTATGTTTATTCCTATTTGAGTTTGATAAATCACTTTTAGAAAAATCGTTACGTTTCACACAAACATACAAATTCACAGGATTTCGAGGAAAAAGTCAAATTTCACGGATTTCACACTGTCCGCGAAATCGTGAAACCCTAAGAATTATATTTAGCATGTTTGGGCTGGATTAAAAATATTTTGAATTTTTGTGAAATTCCAAAGTACAGCACGGTAGACAATTTTTTTTTCGTAAGAAAAACTCTTTAATAACTGTTGTTATGCATAGCAAAAAAAGATTTTTTTTTGAGAATGAAAAAATGATGGAGTTATTTTTTCATAATTTTAAAAAAATGAGCCTTAAAACGGAACCGGTTCCACAACCCAACAAAAGTTTTTATTCACGATTTTTTTTGCAGAATTTCTTTTTATTGGCAAAATCTTACAAATTGATGTTTTAAAATATTTTTCTAGGTACTAATACTGGATTTTTTTGCTAGAGTTACGGTGAAAATCATTACTGGAGTTATGATTTTTTGAAATTCTGAAGATATTTGGAAAAATATCAAACTCATCTCGGGTAAGTTTATAAAAGGACGCAAGCGCCACCATTAAGTTCAACCCTGATTTGAATTTTTCTCTAAAATAATGGGTAATTCTCCGCCAACTCACACAGCAGTTGCCCCGACCCCTCTTCGATTTGCGTGAAACTTTGTCCTAAGGGGTAACTTTTGTCCCTGATCACGAATCCGAGGTCCGTTTTTTGATATCTCGTGACGGAAGGCGGTTCGACCCCTTCCATTTTTGATCATGCGAAAAAAGAGGTATTTTTGCAATAATTTGCAGCCTGAAACGGTGATGAGATAGAAATTTGGTGTCAAATGGACATTTATGTAAAATTAAACGCCCGATTTGATGGCATACTCAGAATTCCGAAAAAACGTATTTTTCATCGAAAAAAACACTAAAAACGTTTTAAAAATTCTCCCATTTTCCGTTACTCGACTGTAAAAATTTTTGGAACATGTCATTTTATGGGAAATTTAATGTACTTTTCGAATCTACATTGTCCCAGAAGGGTCATTTTTTCATTTAGAACAAAATTTTTCATTTTAAAATTTCGTGTTTTTTCTAACTTTGCAGGGTTATTTTTTAGAGTGTAACAATGTTCTACAAAGTTGTAGTGCAGACAATTACAAAAATTTTGATATGTAGACATAAGGGGTTTGCTTATAAACATCACGAGTTATGGTGATTTTACGAAAAAAAGTTTTGAAAAAGTTTGTCGTCATCGATCATGGCCGTTCATGGTCACCCGCGACAGACACGGACGACGAAACAAAGAGAAACGCAAAAAGTAACTTTTTCAAAACTTTTTTTTCGTAAAATCGCGATAACTCGTGATGTTTATAAGCAAACCCATTATGTCTATATATCAAAATTTTTGTAATTGTCTGCTCTACAACTTTGTACAACATTGTGACACTCTAAAACATAATCCTGCAAAGTTAGAAAAAACACAAAATTTTAAAATGAAAAATTTTGTTCTAAATGAAAAAATGGTCCTTCTGGGTCAATGTAGATTCGAAAAGTACATTAAATTTCCCATAAAATGACATGTTCCAAAATCGTTTACAGTCAAGTAACGGAAAATGGGAGAATTTTTAAAACGTTTTTAGTGTTTTTTTTCGATGAAAAATACGTTTTTTTCGGAATTCTGAGGACGCCATCAAATCGGTCGTCTAATTTTACATAATAGTCCCTTTGACACCAAATTTCTATCTCATCACCGTTTCAGGCTACAAATTATTGAAAAATACCTCTTTTTTCGCATGTTCAAAAATGGAAGGGGTCGTACCGCCCCTCCGTCACGAGATATCAAAAAACGGACCTCGGATTCGTGATCAGGGACAAAAGTTACGAAGAGGGGTCGGGGCAACTTTTCCCGTTTTCGTGTGAGTTGGTAGACTCACCAGGTAGAGAATTACCCTAATACAAAATTTCTTCGTTTTTCAGATTTCTAAAAAAGTGTCCACGGGGTTTATGGATTATCCCTTTTCGCGTATAGTCCATTTTTGAAAATCTGGAAGTATATTCTAATTTTTTCAGAGAAATATTGTTGAATTTTTTGTTACTTAATTAACTTAAAAATAACAATAAAATTAATGATTTTTAAGTGTCACCTAATCAGTACTCACAATTCTAATGCCGATAACTCAGAAAATTATTGTCCGATTTTCAATGCCAAAGAATAAAAAATAAGTTTTGATTTAAAATTTCCAAAATATTTTTTCGAAGATATCAGAAAATTCAATGTTAATTTTTAACAACATGCAAATAGGTCTAGATATAATTCTGTTACTGATCTACGATTGCAAAATTTCAATACTAAGGTCTGAAACATTGAAAAATATTTACCCTTAGAACAAAGTCAAACTCAATGGTATTTTTGTTGATCAATAACCTTTTTCTTTATTTCAGTCAAAAATTAGAAAAAAATAAAATAAATTGAAATTTATTACCTTTCCAACATTCCGTTCAGTATCACAGCTTCCGATGACATAGAAAATTGGCCGCATGTAGACTGCACTTATCCTTCCTCCGTGCGTATGCTTGTATGTGTGTGTGTGCATGTACGTATGACTGCATCTGCGAATGTGTTCATGACAACGCATAAAATCAAAACGGATGATGATTGAAACGGGTGGAGGAATAGTGCTTTCCCTTCCGCTGCCCTCAATACATGAACATGAGTAGGACCAGCCCGTTGAGACCGCCGTTGCCAGTGCAAGGCCGTTCCGACGAAAAGGCTGTCATCGAATGGCTTCGATTCTCGCTGGCTGCAAACGATGATGGTGCCCAGTTGCTGGCCAAAGCAGTATCGAGTATCGTGGACTCGCGCGCTCTGAAATATGCACGAAAGCATCGAAGCCTGCAGGGTTTCAGCCGTCACGGCCACGTGCATCAGCAGCAGCAGCAGTTGCCACTATTGAGTCAGTAAATTTTCATAAACACTAGGAAAACAATTTCGAAATAACTTTGAATCAATTGTGAGGTTCGTGCTGTTGCTGTTAACGCCGGGAGGCATGCTGAAACGATACGTGCACTAGGTTTAATAAAAATATGAAACTTTTCCTACACTGTAAAATTATTTTATTAGTTGTATTATATTGTTTAATTAATCGTAATCTTGAGAAGTTTCAACTTTTCGAAAATTTTAGTGTTGTTTTGAAATTTAAGGCCTTTACATTTTTTCCAAAATCATTTTTGAATGATTATTAATCTACTATTAGACCAACTTTTAATAACATATACGATTTGAATCAGTTAAGCAGCAGAGTGAACGAGGTAATTTGATTTCCACTCCCAAAAAACTCGGTCCAGCTAAAACGTGGACGTTTCCAAAGTAAATTTACTTAAATTAATCTTTGTTCAGGCGCATGCACCCCAGTTTCGATAGGCTAATGTGATACACAGCAGCATTTTCCCGTCGAGCATTCCCACAAGCCCGATGACACACGAGAACCGATACGCAGGAGAAATGTTTGTACCAGCTCTCGGCTCCACTCCACTGGAGCAGGGGTAATTAATTTTCCGTCCCAAACAATGATCGATGGGACGGGTCAAACCTAAATATACAGTGAACTCTCGATGAGAACGTAGGGACGACAAGTTTTCCAAATTGGTTGGGCCGAAGCATGTGTGTGTTTGTATTTGGCTGGTCAAATTAATTAATAGTTCCGAAAATGGCATGTTGTAGAGGGTGCTGCCGCAATGTAATTATTTAATAGAGCAACTTAGTTATATTGATGATTGTGTTTAGCGTCTAAATTGGGCAAGGATTGCCTGCTCGGGTATAACATGTGGAATCATTTATAAGGGAGTATTTCCAGTATACTATGCTGTAAACAAAATCTATGGCTGGAGCTAACAAATTTCATAAAATGCTATCAGAGTTCTTATGACTTGCACGTTTGAAAGTATTCATAAAATAAACCGTGATTTGAATCAAATCATTATGTTCTTCAATTTGTTTTGCTAAATGTTTAAAAGTTTAGGAAATGTCAAGTTTGCTTTTACGAATAATATCGTTCTTAGTGTTTTCACGAACATTTTCCTAGAGTAGAGTTTTTTATTGAAAAGGTCCTATAACATGTGAAACACAACAGTTTAAAGGACCTTAAAAAAACTCTAGATTTGTTTTTTTTTAAATTCAAATGTTCAAATGTTTTCATAAGTTTTAGAAAGCCTTTGGAAATGGATAAATATATTTGGGTAATTCTCCGCCAACTCACACAGCAGTTGCCCCGACCCCTCTTCGATTTGCGTGAAACTTTGTCCTAAGGGGTAACTTTTGTCCCTGATCACGAATCCGAGGTGCGTTTTTTGATATCTCGTGACGGAGGGGCGGTACGACCCCTTCCATTTTTGAACATGCGAAAAAAGAGGTGTTTTTCAATCATTTGCAGCCTGAAACGGTGATGATATAGAAATTTGGTGTCAAAGGGACTTTTATGTAAAATTAGACGCCTGATTTGATGGTGTACTCAAAATTCCGAAAAAACGTATTTTTCATTGAAAAAAACACTAAAAAAGTTTTAAAAATTCTCCCATTTTCCGTTACTTGACTGTAAAAAAATTTGAAACATGTCTGTTGACGCACATCGTAGCGGATGTGGTCCTGTGTGTCGGGGGGAGAACTTAGTGATCCGGTAAGTGAACTTAAAAGTCGCGATAACTTCGGGAAGTCTTTATTGTGGGTAAACTGGGGTTCGAATATTACAAGTTTTATTGGTTTTACTTAACTTGCCCCTGAGGAGGGGTGACTGTCCCGGTCGACCATCTGGTCAGAAGTGTTTTTGGGTTGAGTTCTGGTCTAGTTCCTATTAGTAAAGTTCTTGCGACCGGGAAGTCTACAAAACATTACAAAAGACAAACTACTTCGTGCTCTGTAACGACTACAAACATTGAACATAAAGGTACACGAAGGGCTACTGTGATTGTGTGTGTGGGGTTACATAATCTACAGTGTTGTCTGAAAGTGTTTCTACATGATCGTCAAATTTGGTTAACTGGGCGTTAACATACCGCCCGCCTTGAAAGGCCGAAGGCTTTCAACCAGAAATCGTCCTAACAGCCCTACTCTACTTAAAACTACTATCACAGTTTGTTCTTTTAGTCTTCTTCGTCTAGTATTTTGTTGTTGCTGTGTCCTCGATTGCCGTAGACTTTGGCAAGAGCGATCGGTTCGCTCACTTGCCGGAGACGCCGCGCGTCTTGCGCTGGCGCGGCCGTGGAAATGTCGCCACCACGCTGTGATGGTGCGACCGTTGAAACTTCGGCGCCTAGTTGGCGCGGTCGAAGACGATGTTGTTGTTGGTGGGCGCGTTCCCACCCAGAACGACTTGGCTGGTCGGCACCTTGATGTGCTGGTTGGTTGGTATGGGATCGCCATCGCTGACGTCACGTTCCTGGAACTCTGGTGCCTCTGAAGACGACTGCCCAGGGTACGTCTACCCCGACAACCGACACAACGACTCTTGCAGCATTGCGCACTGCTGCAGTTCGAAGCGATGACCGAAGAGTTCTGGATGCGGTGGTTCTTGTTGGCATCAGGAGATGGTCGGTCCCGTCTACCGAGTTCGATGCCATTGGTTGGCATTCCAGCGATGTTCCAGCAGGACCTGTGAGGGGAGCTGATTGAGCTACTGCGAAAAACGATAGTCAACAGGTACTTATCTTGGGGAAGTGGCGGGGTGACTGTTCTGGCCCGTCCGACCACGAACGCGCCACCCCCAAATGCCTCGCTGCTGGAACTCTGCTATCAGCATTTGGTGAGCTGATGTGCTGACTCGGTGCCTTGTTGCACCGCCCTAACGTAGGGGAAACCGTGGTAGGTTGTGCGGCTTGCGCGCCGCTCGTGGACCGCCGTGTTGCGGTGATGCGACGATCGTGTCACCGTGGCCGTCGTTGCTCGTGTGAGCTGGTATCAGCGGCTCGTGCGCCGCCCATCGTGGGTCGTAGGAGTGCGGCCTCTTGCCGCTTGTCGTGGCTGTGGCGCCACTTGAGAGTGCAGCGACTGTGCTGCCCTTGTGTGTGTGGACTGTATGTTGCTTCTGCGGCTCAGCTTGCGCGCCGCCCGCCGTGTGCCAGCGGCCTTGGTGCCGCCCGCCATGATCTGCTGCGCCGTCCGCGCGTCCGTACTGCTGCTGTTTCCTGCTTCAACGTGGGATGCCACCGTTGTGGCCGACTTGGGTTCCACCAGGTGTGGACATTGATGCCTCCAGTGAGGGCTTGAGTGTGCCAACTGTGTGGCCGTAGGTTGCCTCCGTTGAGGCCTTGGATTGCCACCATGATGTGGCCGGAGTATGGGACCAGGTGTCCCGAGATCCATGACGTCACCCGATTGCTCGTGACTTCAATCCATCTCCGCGAGCCCAGAGAGGAAGGTGGCCGAAGACGGCCGGACCGATGCTGCTGTACACTTCAGCATGGCCGGGATTCCAACCGGTGTTGGATGGGGAATCTGCTCCAGGTGAGCAGACTGGGAGTTGGTGACGTCGGTGGGGGAGGTTGAACAACGCGGTAGACTGGTTCTACCCGCCGCTAACCAACTTGACTTCCAGCGCCATGGTGCGCTGACCTTACTTGCGCAGGAAACTTGGATGCTCCCGCTCGGCGTTCCGAGGGAGCCTCTTCTTCTTCGGGGACGCGCGCTGCGTCCGACAGCAGGGTTGGTTGGCTCTCGGCGCTCCGAGTGAGCCACTTCTTGGGGGAACGCTCGCCGCGTCCGATGACAGGGTTGCTTCTCCGTCGTGAAAGGTCTCCGGCAGTCCGTCCGACTGCGGAGAGTGTGGTGACCTCCAGTACGTCCGACTGCGAGGTGCGAGATGGCAGCTCGTGGCGCTGCTCAGTACTTGCTGGTTGTCGACCGGCTGGCCGACCAAAGCTGTTAGCGTCGACGATCCGTCCGATCGCCAGGTCGCGAACTGTCCGGTGGTGAGACTCGAAGTCCGTCCGACTTCCAAGATTCCAGCTCAGCCACACCTGAGACAACAAATGCGCTGAGCGAATGTTCAAACTAATTGAATGTAATGATACTTAACTCAGGGTGGCTGTGGGGCAGCAGCTTCGACCCGTCCCATCAAAGCGGCGCTGCCCCTCAGGCTTTATAGCTGGAACCTGGAGTACTTGAACGCCAACGCTGCGCTGACCGGGACGGTGGATCAGCTGTGATGAAACTGCTGCGGTTTAACGTGCCTGACACGGGTTGCAGACGTCCTAGCGACGTCTCTGCGATGCGTCCTGAACCTGGAGCAAACGCACACTCGATGGCCGCCCCTACTACGCCACTGTGTTTTTCTGCTGACCACCTTGTACTACACACAGCTGTGGTCAGCTGCGTGTGCGTCAACGAATAGCGAGCAAAACTCTGGCACTGATCGCATTTCTTCAGCTTGGTCGCCTTGGATGCACTACGTGACCGCTTCTTCTAACATCCTAAATAGCATGACACCCGCGAAACGATCGATCCGTACACTTTTCTTCGTGCAAATTGAGAAATCCGCAACCGTGATACACGAAACTGCACCGACACTGCAGTTGCCGCGACGAACTTTGTTTACGTTTTGATTATCTCACTTCTCTTCTCACGTCTCACGTTTCTCACTTCGAAAGCAAGGTTGGTTTGTCAAGAGTGATCGTGAGGTTGACGTGTTGATCGGAATCACTGTTCTGCTGCATGGGTTAGCGCAGACTTTTCACTTACAGGAATTGTTTTGGCGGAAATATTGTGTGCCGAACAATGCAACGTTCGACATTTGTTAACCATGGCACCATTTTCTTCGCTCAAAATGGCGTCCGTTATCACGAATTTTCCACTGTGGCATTTTCTTTCACACGATTTTCATGAAAAGTTTTCGCAGCTACTTGCGTCCGCTGGCTTTGCAGACTTTCACACTCTTCGTGCAGACTTTCTCATGCGAAACTGGCACACCTTCTTCGGTCAACATCGAAAGTTGTAGCAGCAAACGACAAAACAAACTGTCAATGACTTTTTCACCAAATTTGTTTTGGTCACGTATTTTTCACTTCGCGCAGCACGGTTTTAAACGAAATGTTTGTGTTTTTCGCGGATTTGTCGTTTTTTTTGCACTTTCGCGTCTTCTTCGAGTGGCAGTATCACAGCGTGACACTCGTGCGATGGTGTCACGGGTCGGCCATGCTGTAGCCGACGGTAGAATGGCGGATTGGACGGGTTTCTTCTTGATGGACAAGATTGGAAGATGGCGAATCCTTCCAAAAGAACTGGATGCACTTCTGATGCACTTTTCGACGCGGGATTTTGGATGCACACTCGGAAAGTTCTTTCATCTTTGCACGACGGTTTGCGTTTCAGCTTTCTTCTTTGCAGGTGAGAAGTGGACGGGACTTCTCCGTTCGGGTACGGTACTGCGGCGGCAGGAATGGCGCTCGGGCCATTTACAACTTGGACGGGGTTTTCAAGGCGCCATCGTGGACTTCTTTACCGGTGGAATTGTCTTCTCTTCGCGGTTCCCGACACACAATCCGGTTCGAAGGACCAAAATGTTGACGCACATCGTAGCGGATGTGGTCCTGTGTGTCGGGGGGAGAACTTAGTGATCCGGTAAGTGAACTTAAAAGTCGCGATAACTTCGGGAAGTCTTTATTGTGGGTAAACTGGGGTTCGAATATTACAAGTTTTATTGGTTTTACTTAACTTGCCCCTGAGGAGGGGTGACTGTCCCGGTCGACCATCTGGTCAGAAGTGTTTTTGGGTTGAGTTCTGGTCTAGTTCCTAGTAGTAAAGTTCTTGCGACTGCGAAGTCTACAAAACATTACAAAAGACAAACTACTTCGTGCTCTGTAACGACTACAAACATTGAACATAAAGGTACACGAAGGGCTACTGTGATTGTGTGTGTGGGGTTACATAATCTACAGTGTTGTCTGAAAGTGTTTCTACATGATCGTCAAATTTGGTTAACTGGGCGTTAACAATGTCATTTTATGGTAAATTTAATGTACTTTTCGAATCTACATTGACCCAGAAGGGTCATTTTTTTCATTTAGAACAAAATTTTTCATTTTAAAATTTCGTGTTTTTTCTAACTTTGCAGGGTTATTTTTTAGAGTGTAACAATGATCTACAAAGTTGTAGAGCAGACAATAACAAAAAAAATATATGTAAACATAAGGGGTTTGCTAGTAAACATCACGAGTTATCGAGATTTTACGAAATTTTTTTTTTTAAAGTTGGTCGTCATCGATCATGGCCGTTCATGGTCACCCGCGACAGACACGGACGACGAAACAAAGAGAAACGCAAAAAGTAACTTTTTCAAAACTTTTTTTTCGTAAAATCGCGATAACTCGTAATGTTTACAAGCCAACCCCTTATGTCTATATATCAAATTTTTTGTAATTGTCTGCTCTACAACTTTGTAGAACATTGTTACACTATAAAAAATAACCCTGCAAAGTTAGAAAAAACACGAAATTTTAAAATGAAAAATTTTGTTCTAAATGAAAAAATGACCTTTCTTGGTCAATGTAGATTCGAAAAGTACATTAAATTTACCATAAAATGACATGTTCTAAAAAAATTTACAGTCGAGTAACGGAAAATGGGAGAATTTTTAAAACGTTTTTAGTGTTTTTTTTCAATGAAAAATACGTTTTTTCGGAATTCTGAGTACGCCATCAAATCGGGCGTCTAATTTTACATAAAAGTCCCTTTGACACCAAATTTCTATCTCATCACCGTTTCAGGCTGCAAATTATTGAAAAACACCTCTTTTTTCGCATGTTCAAAAATGGAAGGGGTCGTACCGCTCCTCCGTCACGAGATATCAAAAAACGGACCTCGGATTCGTGATCAGGGACAAAAGTTACCCCTTAGGACAAAGTTTCACGCAAATCGAAGAGGGGTCGGGGCAACTTTTTACGATTTCGTGTGAGTTGGTAGAGAATTACCCATTTAGTAAGGAATTTCTAAAAGAACAATTCTAGAGTTTTTTTTTCGAAAGGTCCTATCAACATATGAAAGACAATATTTCAAAAACTCTAGAATTATTGATCATCAAGTTTGAATTGAGGAAACCCCGGAAAACTCTCCCTTTTTAAATCAAACTCACAGAAATATAAAAATTTCTATTTAACAAAAGCTTCGACCAAATCAAAAAGCAATTCAATGATTAAAAAGTTGTTAAAATTCCGTAAAAATTTGTATTATGCGTAAAATTCCCTACAAAAATTCCGGTCTGTTAAAAATCCGCGAAGAGGTTCGAAAAACCGTATGGTAAGAAAAAATCCGTACAGTTGGTAGCCTTAATCAAAGCCTACTATAGTTTATAGACTATTTGACTCCAGCAACTTCGCAAATGCTTCAAAACCCTTGTTATTTCCAGCAATTTTACTGTGGGACGATTTGTCATCTTAAGTTGAATTTAATGTTCTTTGTTTCAATAGAAAAAAAAATAAAAAAATGTCTTGCCTTCAGTAAATTAACACACTTTAAGTCTCTAAATGACAAACTTCTTCTCAATATGGAAACAAGTCGTTTTTTGAAACGTTGAAATTGTTATTGAGGAATCGCACAGTTTTTGCCTCCTCACCTTACTGAGGAAAGGCTATAAAATCACTCGAAAAATGAACTTTTTAGTTAGACCCACCATCACTTGTACATATCGACTCAGAATCACTAGCTGAGCAAATGTCTGTGTGTTTGGATGTATGTAGACATGTGTATCGAATCAATGTCACTGGAATATCTCTCACTGGCTGAGCCGATTTTGACCGTATTAGCCTCATTCGATTCGTCTTGGGGTCCCTATTGAAATTTAAATGATTTAGTAAAGCACATCAAAAGTTATGCCAAAAAAACTGCTGCATATAAATTGCACAGTTTGCAAAAATGGGTGGTTTTTGCATGAAAACCTGCCAAATTATATTTTTTTAGAAAGGTTCTGAAATGACCTTTCTTGTAAATTAAGAATTTTCAAGATCTGACTTACCTATCTAAAATTACATGAAGTTTAAAAAATGGTCTGAATTTACATAACCTCAAATGGTCGGGTCTGATTGCCATGGAAAAGCCGTGTAGAGGGATGCCATTTCCCTCAAAGGCGGTGTCTGTACAATCTTGACAAAAAGTCTGTAGGTAGTCTATTTTTTACTCATCACTTATTTTTATTAGGACCTCTTATAGGTGCTTCGATCACGTTAGGGGAGCATCAAAAACCATGTGGACACTTTGGGGCGCTGGAATCACTCTATAAATGAGAGGAAGGCACCAACCACCTAAAGGTGGATAAAGTAACGTTTTGATGAAAAAAATTTCAGATCTCTGTTAAATCTTCAAAAGTATATGATTTCACGTAAATTTATTAGTAATTTTGTGATTAATTTGCGTATAAATGTAATAAATTGAAATAAAATTGAAACTTTGTCTAAATTTCCTGTCTTCAATATTAAAGAACTTTTTTTCCTATCAGCATTTCCATCGCAAATCTCAAACACGAAACAAACGCAATCAATTCCCACTCCTTAAATATGTACCCAGTCATGGTCCGTATCGGAAACCACCACCATCGTCCACAATTGATCTTTGGTGCTGCGTTGTCTTGCCCAAAGAAATCAAGCAGTTTTATTTGAATAACTTCCCGCTTGACCGAGTTCGTCAATTTCCAGCCAGTTTCTAATTAAAATTGGCGTTTCCGTTGTATTGTCTCTCTCTCTCTTTTCTTTTTTCTTCCGTTTGAATTCATTTACATAGCATTTCGTGTAGATAACGGTTCGTTTCGGAAAGGAATCTGAGCTGGGTTTTTTTCTTTCCAATTTTCCGCGCGTCCTGTTTGAACAAGTTCAAACAATCGATAGTCAGCGCGAATTCATTTCCAATCAAGCTGGCTGCAGTCTTGTGGAAAACGGCTCTTCCTCTTTGGGTGCACTGTAAGAAAGCGTGCATGTAAAGTTACATGGGTTTTTATGCAAAATTGTGTTGCAATGTTTCGTCAGTTTATTGATTTTGTACAATTTATATTTTTTTAATTTTAATTTGTTCAGTGTTGCCAGCAGCGGAAGACATCTTCAAATGCGTTGGCGGCCATCTTGGAACTTTTTCCACCTCGACTGACGAGCGCTTTCCGGTGGAAAATAATTACTCCATTCACGTTACCATTCCCCCAACTCCCCCAGAAAAACTCAATGTGCCATCAATTTAAGCCACTCTAATCATCTGCACAACCGAACAACCCTTTCATTCCGCAATCGGATTAGGTTTGCTTCGCTACATTTGGCCAAGAAAATTGAAACGAGAAGAGAGAGAGAAAGAGTTCGGAGGTTCGCAACGGATGATTACTTTTCCTTTTCGGGGGTTCGACTCAATTCCTTGGGGGTTGTATTTCTGCAGGGGTTGGAGGTGGTAACGACGACAATGAAGCGAAACAAAATTAAAATCTTCCAATATAAATTATCCACACCATATTGTTGTCACCCGGCTTTTGTGATTGTAGGTGAGTGTGGAGTGAGAACGCGCGTGTGTGTGTGAGCTAAAGCCTCCTTTTGTTCGCACAGATTACACACACATAATGGTGTCTGTTAGGAAAGGGGAAAAGGATTTAAACTATTGAAATCCTCTCTTACGAAGGATTTAGTGCCACATTTTGGGGGTGAGAATTTAACCGGTAAAGCAAACGAGAAGTCAATTGAGTTTTTGGGGGTGAAAACTAATAGCAATCCAATCGAGAGGAACTATCTTTGGTTTTTGCGGAGTGACACGGAGGAAAATTTGTCAAAAATTGTTCCATTGATGCTAAAAAGAATAATGTTAAGCCATTTTATTATGAAACATTTTAACGATTTTTTTTAGCTAAACTCGAATAACGATTTCCCACAGTCCACTTAAGGGCTTAGTGTGAGGGATGTGATAATTTTCTTTCGCCGCACCGCCACCGGTAGTTACTGAAATGAAAATGTATTTCGTAATCAGTTTTGGTGTCTCGGAAGGGATAAGCATTGCCAGATTTTGAGATCAAAAAGGTACACTAAGCATGTGGAATACGTGAGTCAGGTGAATGAATCAATTGATAATCTTTCAGTTTATTTTGCCTTTGAGCATTTAATTGTCAAAAAAAAAAAACATTTTCTTATTTTGTAGCTAATCTGTTAATATCGTACATAAATGGACCAAATTAAATTCGCCTTATGTTTTTCAGCTAAATTGCATCAAAAATAATAAACCTGTTTTATTTGTATTATTGTTTTTTAAGGGCTGCAATTCAAGTCAATTAAGATTTAACAAAGTAGATTAATGGATAAAAAAAAGATTTTTGCAGAATATTAAAAATGTGGCCAACTGATGTGAGTTTACAACATTTCTGACAAATCTCTTTGTTTTCTAGTTAAAGATAATTTTAGGTATTTTTTGAAAAGAAAAATGGTTGGTTTTTCAGTTGTAACTTTCTTTAATCATGAAATATCTTTATGGAACTTTCTGGAGTAATTAAACATCGTGTTTATGATGGACAGCGATGGAATAATCATCATCAAAAGAAAATCTTTGGATGCTCATCAAGAGAAAAAAATCCCAAGGGAGGCTCTCCTCTCTCGCGCACGAAAGATCGGTAAAAAGAATCTAAAAAAATCATCATCTTGATTATTCGACGGAACATCTTTTTCACTACTACACTTGCCAGTGTTACGACACACGTCGAAAAATGAACTGTCTCATTTTGTAGATGGACAATGTGTGTAAACAAAGTGAAATAAATATTTTTGAGTGGTGCTGACAAGGAAATTCACAAAAAATCATCAGCAGATTGATTTTCTTGGAGAATTTCGGGAGCGATTTTCTTTTGCGTGATTTGCCTCCTCTCTCTTTCGCGGGTGAAGAAAGTTCGCAAGCGAAATTGATTTTTCGCGATTATTCCATCATTCCATGATGGATTTGAAAAAAAAATCTGAAACATGAAATTTTGTGATTTTCTACATACAAACATGTTCCCCTTAGATATCCTTGTGAAATCGTCGCCATCATGCTAACTTGTCGTACGTGCATTTTGGGCCAAATTGAGTTAGGAACGCCATTTTGTGCAGCTCACAATGCCTCACCTTTTGACATCCACAGATCCCCAAAATTCGATTTCAATCCTGAGATATTCAATAAAAACCAAAAAAGCTCCGCGGATTTTTGTTACTTTTCATATGAAAGAAGTTTCAATCTTGTCGTGCTATCTTGTCACTCCCTGAAAATTTTGGTCAGGGATTTCAGGTCAGGATGCGTTTGACGCACGTACAAGTGAGACTACCGAGACTCCGGCAACCAAATACAACCAAACTTCGGGGAAATGCACAGAATGGTCAACCAAACAAAACGTGTTTTTCATTGTTAACATTGCTTGCTTTCGTTTATGTTTATTCAAGGTCAAACATTAAAACGCGTTTTTCTCGGAACGTCGAAATGGCGGGTGCGACAAGATAGCACGACGACGTCGAAATGACAGTTCTGTAAAATTGTCTGCCATTTTTTTAAATCTTTTTTTAAAGATCGGCACCTGTTTGATAGAATTTAATGTTTCTTAGTCAAAATATATTTAGTATATTATAAAAACCGTTAGAATTCACACAAATTGATATAACGGATCTCTTAATGTTTTAAAAAGATATTGTTATAATTAAACAAATGTCCACAGTAATATATTTTTAAAAGTGTTGTTGTAATGGAACACGCAATCATGCAAAGTAATTTGAGCTGCAAATTGTTGAGAACATTTCAAACTCAAGTCAATTTTTTTGATGGTGATTGTACAATTTCTACAAATGTTTGAAATCAATTTTTTTTGCTATCCATAGTAAACTGTCCATTAGGCGAAATGTAACATCAAATTGACTTGTGGCAAAATGCAACTTATTTATAAAAATGAGCTCTTAATTTACACAACAATTGCTTTGTTGAGCTTGAGTTACAAAAATTGTGCCTCTTTCCCTTACTCAACTGTTTAAGAAATTTAAACATGTCATTTTATGAGAAATTTGATGTACTTTTCAAATCTGCAATAACCCAGAAGGGTGATTTTTTCATTCAGAACAATTTTTTTCATTTTATAATGTCGTGTTATAATATTATACTCATTTTAATCACTCTAAGCCGTTCGACCAATTCTCATCACTTTTGCCGTTTTCTGCTATTAAATCAACATTTTCAGATGAATCAACAATGGTGAGTTGCTTGCTCACTTTTATTTGAGCTATTTATTACTTTGGAACAGTCAAAAACACTTTATGAAAGCTGTAATTCATTAGCAAAGTGCTGATAGGCCGATAATAGAAATAGGCTGAGAAAGGGTATAGTTCCCCTATTTCCAAATTTTTCAGACTTATTTTTTAGAGTGTTACAATGTTCTAAAATGTTGTTGAGCAGAATATTGGCAAAAAAATTGATATGAAAACCAAAAGGTTTGTTTGTAACCATCGAGAGTTACCGCGATTTTACGAAAGAAAAGTTTGAAAAAGTTAAGTTACAAAGAGAAAACTTGTTTCGTCGTTCGTGTCTGTCGCGGGTGACCATGACCGGCATGATCAACGACGACCAACTTTTTCAAAACTTTTTTCGTAAAATCGCGATAACTCTTAATGGTTACAAGCAAACCGCTTTTTGTTTAGACATCGGAATTTTTTTTGTAATTGTTTGTTCTACAACTTTGTAGAATATTTTACACTCTAAAAAATAATCATGCAAAGTTAGAAAAAAACACGACATTTAAAAATTATTATTGTTTTAAATGAAAAAATACCCTTCTGGGTTATTGCACATTCGAAAGTACACAAATTTTCCCCATAAAATAAAGAATTTAATTTTTTTGTAGTTGATTAACATAAAATGGTAGATTTTTTTTCTAATATGATTTTGGCCATCATTCAAGCACTGAGTTCACTCAAGAAGTAACTTAAATCCTTAATGAAAAGGGGTTTTCTGTTTCTCACGATTACTGCGTTGCTGCGTATCTTCCAGCTTGTCCGTGCCTCAAAGTGTGAAGGTTTTTCGTGCTAAGCTCGGAGGATTATAGCAAGGTGCCATAATGAAGCAAGGAATTCATTACTTTGAATTGATTGATGTGAATTATTCAGCAAGAGTGTAATTTTACGCAAGGTTCTGTTGGTATAAAGTTTCAATGCATTTGCTGTTCCTCGTTCCTGGTACCAGAACGATTTTCCTCCCCCTTAACTTTCCAAAAGCCACGTCAAATTCGCGTCTGTTTTATTTGTTGCTTGTTTCAAACAAATTGTGCGGCTTCACTTTTCACGGAACTGCTCACCCTCCCCAGTTCCCTAGAATTGTTCCTGGGAATCATCTTCAATTTAAAGTAAATCATCTTTGCATACTGAAGCAGGTTGTCCCTTTGCAGTTGCCTCCTCGTCTAGCTGAGCAATAAAATTGAATAAAATGATAAAATAAACAAACGACAAACAAGACCCCCTCTCTAGCCCACAATTTAAGTGAGGGAGGGAAAAGTGCTGCAACTTTACAAGTAGAGTCCGTTTTTATCAGGATGGTTTGAGCTCGACAGAGAGAACACAAATCTGGTAAATGGAGGAAAATATGCATCAAAATGACAGCATTCTTGCCACGTCCACCCACGCATCTCAGGATCTTTCATTTTGCCTTGAGTCCAGCAGGGGGAAGGAGCGTTTAGCTTCCGCAGAAGTTCCACTTTATGCTACAAAGAAAGCCACCTGACTGTGGCACGTGCAGGAACTGGGGTGAGTTTGGAATTGTTGCACCAAATGTATTCATTCTAAAAACAAAATTAACATCCTAAAAATATTAATAATCTTTTTGGAGCTTATGATAAGTCTATACAGAAGCTAAAGTATTTTTTGAAATTTAATTTCAATATTATTTTAAAATAACACGAAACAATGAACAAAACGAATTAAATTGACAATTCACCCTCATTCAAAGCCAAATATTGAATACATCTAAAAAACGTAGGAATTTCCACGTCCCTGGTGCAGATTTTATTGCCGCTGCTTTTCGCGGCTTTCCTTTATGGCTTGTGCGCGCACTTTTGGCTGACTGGTGGTAGTCTGCGCCTCTCCTCGGTTGGCTGTTTTGTTTGTCTTCGTTTCAATTACAGTCAAATTGATGCCTCCAGATTGATCTTATTACGTCCAATTAGGGTCAATTGCTTGGTGGGTAAGGGAAATTGCTGCTGTTTTAGCAAAAAGGCTGGTAGTCTTCTAAGGCGAAGAAATGCTTAGCTAGTGGTTTTAAATTTGAAAGGTATTTTGAACCTTTCTGGGAATTTCCAGAAGTCGAGATTTTTCTTTCGAAACTAAACTGATATTAGACCGATACAACGGTACATTAAAAATAAATGTTTTGTTATTGACTATGTTGCTTTAAGAATATTGATGTACAATTTTTAAAGTTTTTTTTTGCCTAAACATTGTGATTGTTTTTCAGATTTTAGAATTCGAATGTAAAAAATAGATTCATGAGCAAATTTTATTCACAGTTTTTAGAAGGACTGTTTTTAATATTATTTTAAATTCATATTTTTAATTTTTTTCTCTCATCTTCTTGATTTGAATATACAGTTGAGTATACAGTTGAAACTGCAAAATGTTACTGTAGTATCAATTGCAACCAACTATAACTATTTATTAAAAATATTTTGCGCTATTTAAAATATTATGCAATTAATTAGAAATAGACAGGGAAAATATCTGTTGCATTTTTTTAATGTTCATGATTTTTTTTCGTTTGTTTCTTTGTCGTCAATGGGTGATTTTCCCTAAAGTCACACGAAAAGTTGACGGTGGGGCGGTACGGCCCCTTAAATTTTTCTGGATTTTAACTAAGAAACGTTTTTACTGCCCATAATTGAAAATTCGGCTATTATGCCAAATCAAGTATTCCGAGAAAAACGCGTTTTAGTGTTTGACACAAAATCTCCGTCAAGGTAATTTCCCAAAAGAGTGGCATATTAGCCGTTTGGTTTTTCGCATCGGCAGCCGAGTCTAGACACTATTTCAGTAAAATTCAAGTTCCAGAAGATGCGTTGGAACGTCCTCTACCACCTGGTGCTAATATCTCGTTTTTGCCAAAAGTGGATATTAGCCGTTTTTTCAATGGTGGGCAGTTTAGTGATGCAGTGATTTGTAGTTTGGAACCGTGAAGAGATAGAAATTTTGTGTCAAAGGACTTTGGGTTAAATTGGATGCTCAATTTGATGGCGTACACAACATTCAGAAAAATACGTATTTTTCATCAAAATAGGTTAAAAAGTGGTTTCAAAACCGCTGCCATTTCTCGTTACTTAACTGTCAAAAATCGAAAGACATGTTATAAGAAATTTATTGTTATTTTCGAATAGGAAATAACCCAAAAAGTTAATTTTATTAAAATCAACATTTTTAATTTTAAAATCGCGTGATTTTGTAACTTTGCAGGATGTCATTTTAGAGTGTAACAATGTTCTACAAAGTTGTAGAGCAGACAAAAACAAAAATATGTGCATGTATTCTTCACGAGTTATCAGAATTTTATGATTTATTTTTTAAAGTGATGTTTGTGACCATTTTTATTGAGTTCTTCAAAGTTTTAATCCCTAAAATTTGACCGTGTTCTTTTGAAAGTATTTTTTCAGCCAATTTGCATAAGAATGATCCTTTTGACGTTTATTGTGGCTCGTGTACTGTTTGATGAGGCAATTTTTTTTTCTTCTAAAATTAAGATACAAAAAAATATCTTGATTCTAGCAAATCACGAGCCATAACTAACTTCCAAACAGGGCTGCGGAGTCGGGTCATATTTCAAGCGACTCCGACTTCGGCTTTCTGAGCTAAGCCGACTCCGACTCCGATTTTCCACAAATTGTTGACTCCGGCTCCGACTCCGACTCCGGCCTACCAGCTCTAGCCGACTCCGACTCCGACTCCAGCTTTCCAAAATTTGATGACTCCGGCTCCGACTCTGACTCCGACACCTAAGCTGTATTTTAAATATAAAAAAAAAATGGATTTTCAGCACAACAATTTTCTGAGTAAATCTGAATTTTATTGTTTGAAAAATTGGACCATTTTATTTAACCAAGGGAACAGCATCTAATTCCAGCGTGCCTCTAATGTTGGCAGGTCAGAGCTTTGACATTCAATTAAAGCTAATTAAAAGCGTTTTCAACTGAAATCGAGTGATATTGTGAAAGCAGACAAAAATCAAAATACGAACGCAACCTGTCAAAGCTGTTGCGCCACAGGCTGATGTACACGCTAACGACAAACCACTACATTTTTGTTCGGCGCAACAGATTTTTTCGCGCAACAGAAGTGTTGCGCACTTCGGTTTGGTGGTGCGCGGATAATAAATAGCTCAATAAGAAGTGAACAAGCAAGTTTCTATCAAAAGATCTGCAAACTTAGTTGTTTAAACAGTGAAAATCAGCAAATTCGATAGAGTTAGGAGCGAGTGCTTAACCTGTCAACATACGAGAATTTCCCCTAATTTAAATTTACTTTCATTTTTTAAGTTAATAAGCTAGCTACACTAATTTTCAATTGTTTTTTTTTTCAGCATTTTTTCATTTGCTGAAAATGAGCGCAGATTTCAGTAAATATAACTGAATTCAGTAATGAGAAATTGGTGTGCAGTAGCTTTCAAAGATACCCTGGTTTTGAAATAAACAATTTTAATAGTAACTATTTTTTAAACTTTTTTGAATTTATTTGAGAAGACGTACATGGACATTGTGTGATCCAGCCCAGTACACACTTAAAACAAACAAATCAAATCTAATATTTGAACAAAAATTAAATAATATCAATTATATCACCCCGATTTAAGGCATTTAAAAAAAAAATAAACTTGTTCAACGATATTATTTAAGGATCAACACTTTTAAAGTTTTGTATAGAAATTGTAAACATTGGGGTAATCAAAATATCTAATAAATTCAATGACTCGGAGATGCAAAGTTGCATATGCGAGGCATAAGAGCGCCGGTTCAACTGTATTTCAAAATTAGCTGCAACTTATTTTCGATATTTTTTGTCAGTTTGAAATGTTTTCAGCACGACGCTTTGATTTGTTTTTATTTACATACAAAATGAGCATGTTGCGTTCCAAGTAGAAGATTATATAATAGTTGATAATGTTTAAAAAACATAATTATTTTTGTTAATTACTGAAAGTGAGCTTTCCAACCACAATAAAAATGCTTCGAAAACATCATGGTATCTGATAAATATCTTGAACCAAAAAATAAATTAAACAAAAAAATGTCATTGCAGTGCACGCAATTCAATAAATAAATTTAAAATATCAAAAAATGGGAACTAACCTGAATTATAACAAATATTGAATAATAAATAAGTTCGTAGATTATATTAAATTTTTGCCAACTCCGACTCCAGCTCCGACTCCGGGTCTATCAGAAATTTACGATTCCGGCTCCGACTCCGACTCCAGCTCACACAATTTAGCCGACTCCTACTCCAGCTATTAGAGTTTTGACGACTCCGACTTCGACTCCAGTTCCCAAAAAGACCCGACTCCGGCTCCGACTTCGGCTCCGACTCCAACTCCGGCTCCGACTCCGACTCCGACTCCACAGCCCTGCTTCCAAAGATCATTTTTTTTACAACATTTGCTGAACTTTCCGAAAAAAATACTTTTAAAAGTACACAGTCAAAAGTTAAAAGGTGATAATTTTTACCAGTTTATCGAAAATTGAGTTTTAGGAGTAATAACTTCGAAAAACTTGTTGTTTGTGCACCGGCCACGGTTGGCCAGTGTTTCGGAGTGGACTGTATTTAGGGGGGTCGGAAAGGGGTCCAAAGAAAAGGCACCGGAAGGTTCTACTTTCACTTTCTCTATTTTCTCCTACATCACTTCCTTCTTCCTCTTCTTCTTCCTCCGCTCTTCCTTCCTTCACTTCTGCTGCTGCGCGTCGCGTCCGGTACGTTCGGTGGTTTGATGACTTGTGTCAAGCGCGCCCAACGCGCGCTTGTTGCTGGGCGGTTCGAGCGGCAAACTTGTTGTTGTTGACGTCGTCAATGACAGCTCTGCCGTTGCGCAGGGGCGTAGTCATTCTCGACGTACGGGTGGGGGCAAACCTTGGGGCAAACACTATTCGATCCCGAACATTCTCCCCCCCGTTGAGTTCTCTCAACAGACGGAACTCGATCTTGGGTGGTCTCCTTGCTGGAATGCGTACGCCGCGCTACTCCAGGGTCCCAGAGCCGTTGGATCGCACCTTCGTCAGGTAGCCTTTGTGCTTCGCGATCATCGGTTTGGTTTGGTTCGGCGGCGACGCATCGATTCTGGAGGGCACCGATCACGAGCAGTGCCATAGCTTCACGTCGATGTTGCGCTTCGATCTGGGAGATGCGGGAGACTCGCCTGGTGCGATTCTCTCTCTCGTTCGGGTTAAGATTGGTTGTAGTTGGAGCCGTCTTCCGATGGGCACGGCTTGTATCAGGTGGGCTGGCTGGGTGGTACAGCTTCGGCGCGGAATGTTGCTTGATCTCGGAACCGTCGTTCCTTTCTGGTTCTGCTTCTGGAACACGGTCCGGCAGGACGTAGATTGCCTTCGGGACAGGACCCGGCAGGGCTTGAGTTGCATCCGGATGATCTAGCGATGCGATTGCCTCCAGGGCAGGGCCTGGCAGAGCGATGAAATCCTCCGGAACACGGTCCGGCAGGTCGGAGATTGCCTTCGGGACAAGACCCGGCAGGGCTTGAATTGCCTCCCGGACAAGGCTTGGCATAGCGTTGAGAGCCTCCGGAACATGGTCCGGCAGGTCGGAGGTCGTCTCCGGAACAGGGTCCGGCCAGACGGGAGTGGCTTCCGGTACTAGGACCGGCCAGCCGGTTGTTGCCTGCAGGGCAAGACCTGGCAGAACGGGGGTCGTCTCCGGAACAGGGTCCGGCCAGACGGGTGTGGCTTCCGGTACTAGGACCGGCCAGCCGGTTGTTGCCTCCAGGACAAGACCTGGCAGAGCGGGGGTCGTCTCCGGAACAGGGTCCGGCCAGACGGGGGTGGCTTCCGGTACTAGGACCGGCCAGCCGGTTGTTGCCTGCAGGGCAAGACCTGGCAGAGCGGGGGTCGTCTCCGGAACAGGGTCCGGCCAGACGGGGGTGGCTTCCGGTACTAGGACCGGCCAGCCAGTTGTTGCCTCCAGGACAAGACCTGGGAGAGCGGGGTTCGTCTCCGGAGCAGGGTCCGGCCAGACGGGAGTGGCTTCCGGAACTAGGTCCGGCCAGCCGGTTGGTGCTTGTCCGTCGCACCTGGCGTGTGCGGATTCTGCACTGTCACGTCGCGCACAAAACCACATTTCGTGTGTCACTTTTTCCGGCGAAAACTAGTGGCCACTTCTCTCGGCGGAATTGTTCATTTCCGAGCTTGTTGTTCGATTCACTCGCGGTCGTATCTCGTCACTCGGTTGTGACACACACACACACACACACGCGCGGTGATTTGGCTCATTCGCACACGGCGTGCAAGTTTGAGCACGTCCGGTCGCGGGCAGCAGCAGAACACTCTTCAATCCGGGTCGGATTGGACCAAATGTTTGTGCACCGGCCACGGTTGGCCAGTGTTTCGGAGTGGACTGTATTTAGGGGGGTCGGAAAGGGGTCCAAAGAAAAGGCACCGGAAGGTTCTACTTTCACTTTCTCTATTTGCTCCTACATCACTTCCTTCTTCCTCTTCTTCTTCCTCCGCTCTTCCTTCCTTCACTTCTGCTGCTGCGCGTCGCGTCCGGTACGTTCGGTGGTTTGATGACTTGTGTCAAGCGCGCCCAACGCGCGCTTGTTGCTGGGCGGTTCGAGCGGCAAACTTGTTGTTGTTGACGTCGTCAATGACAGCTCTGCCGTTGCGCAGGGGCGTAGTCATTCTCGACGTACGGGTGGGGGCAAACCTTGGGGCAAACACTATTCGATCCCGAACACTTGTCATAATCATCAACTTAAAAATAAAGAGAATTCGTAAAACTCTGATAACTTGTGAAGAATACATGCAAAACTGTTGTGTTTATAAACGTCGAAAATCTAAGAGGGGTCGGGAAACTGTTATGTGAGTTGATGGAGAATTACCGCAATACATATTAAAAAAATATGTAAAAAACAGTATTCCTTAAAAATTTGAAGGTTTTACTGTAGAGTAGTCACACAAAAATGAGCAAATTGTAGAATATTTTAATGGGTGATAATTTGTGGATTTTTGCTCTGTGATCAAAGAGGCCATTTTACATTATTAGTGTGTCCTTGAAAATCTTAATACAATTTAGTTTTCTTTTAAAATGATAGTAACGACAAATGATTTTAGACTAGTTTGTTTTATAGTTCAAGATATGGCATTTATAGTGATTTGAAATAAATCGAAAAATACTTAGTTCAAATCAAGGGTCCTGATTGTTCAAAATCAACCACTCCATTCGCGAGCACAAATAGCAGGCGACGCGATACTGCCCTGATGAATTCCTACTGTTTGTTACTTTCACACCATTCGCTCTCGAACACTCTTTCTTCTACTGTCCTCCTCTCTCTGATCGGTTCAGTCTCCGAACGGCTCAGGCAGGCCGAACGGCTCAGGCAGGCCGAACGTCACCGATCACTCTGAACTGAACACATTTTTTCTGTGATCGCTGCGTTATACTCATTGATTTGGGTTGCCTAAAATCAATGTTATCAATTAAATTGTGCCTTTATTTTGATTTCATAACATTATAGACACCATTCAAAAAAACTTCCACCAAGAAAAAATCAAATTGATGGCAAACTGAGGGCGTGAAGACAAAAAGACTGCCGCGCTGGCATTTTGTGAGAATGGCTCTTCGCTGAGTATGGTAGTGTGTGAGTGTCGTCGAGCGACGGAGTAGGCAAAAATTTTCACGATGTATTTGTTCGCTGAGTGAACAGTTCGGGCCACTCGCTGGATGCTTGCGAGTATCATTCGCTCATGAATGCTAGCGGGTTAGAATAGGCGACGAATGGATAGGCGATGAGTGAGTGGTTTCTGTTCATTGAACCGAAAATCAGGACCCTTGGTTCAAATGTTTTCAAAGAATTTTTTTTTGCGCGATCAGAATAAAAAAATTTGAATTTTACTAATATTTTATTGTATATCATTGATAATATGACCAGCAATTAAGCATTTAAAATTTTTCAATGTCATGCATCGGACCATTCGGGGAATTTCGGATCTTTTTAGTTTGGTCTGTATGCACTTTAAACTCGTCCATATCAATCTTTGTTAAATTTTGGTTGCGAAAAAATTGTAATTCGTATTCTCATTTTTCCTATTTGGATTTCGAATAGTGGCTGGATCTCAGCAAATATTGATCAAATGTCCTTGTCTTCAAATGTCTTTGAAGAAAAATTGGAGAAAATTTTCATATCTCAAACAAAAAATATGAATGGATGAAAATTGTTGAAAACGACACTTTTTTCTGGAAATTTACCATTAAAAACGTTACTTAATCCATCCTTAGGTGGTTGGTGCCTTCCTCACATTTAGAGGGTAATGCTATACAAAATTGATACAAAAGGGTGGACCTTTCAGTGTTCTATCAACTTGATTCATTATTCATACCTTCAGATTGGGTAGTCAAATCTTCATAATTCAGTGTGAAAAGCCTAAAAACCATCACTAAATTAATTTAGTATTTAGAACCATCTCCAGATCAAGTTCTGTTGATAATCTCCAAAGCCAATCCTTACCAAACCATTATCATTCCCTAACGTGAAATCCACTTGACACATTCCAGCATGTTTTGCCCAGACCAGCCCCGGCAATCCGTGGCAGAGCTAATTTATTATTCAGCAAGCAACCAGCCAACACGAAAGCCAGCCTGCCGGTGGTAGGTACTTTGTCGATGAGCTACACGATGAGCTCGCAGAAGTGGTGGGGGCGGTGTGTATTTCGCACTGCTCTACAAACATAATTACGGCTGCATTTGGATCAATTACAGGTCGCGCGCGCTATTCTTGGCGCGAACCACGCGCCTTCTGGGCTAATTTGCGATGCAACGAGTTCCAGCGGAGTTGGCTAAATTGTGTTGAAACAGAGCAATGGATGTCGTAGTTGGAGAAACGTAAAAATCTGGCAACCCTGTCTTTAAGTATGAGCACTTCTGTTGAATTTATTTTTTATTTTTTAAATTGTATTGGGAACTTTGTGAAGCCACAAGAACTAGAACCCTTTCGTATGATATTTAGACACGTTGGCTTACTCCACAAACTTGATACTTGAAGTGGACCTCAACTCGTGGCGTTTGTTGTCTCACAGGCACGCAGCGGTGCCTGGCTGATAAGCCCTTAATTTATTGGCTTGTTTGAGGTAGACATCAGCGGATGTTGTCGTCCTCCCAAGTGTCCAAGATGCGCGTCCGCAGCAGCCGCTTACCGGAATCGACTCCGGGGGAGCGCGTTCAACCGGAGAGAAATTACGCCAAGAAGATGACAACAATGGCCGTTGTCCATTTGGCCGCCGCCGCCTTGTCAAGAGGGATGCAGCCAATTGACATTGGCTTGGGGTAGAGTATCTTCGCCAAGTCATTTCCGGACATCCGGGAAGGAAATGGACTAAAAACCGAAGGAATAGCGAGCTCATTTGTCAAGCGGAGATGCACCAGCTCGTCGAGGAGATGCAGTGTGGCCTCGAAGCGGAGATGGCCACTCTTTGGTGGCGGTGGTGATAAATGGCTGTGGATGTGGAGGTCATAATTAATTACGGAGCACGACGCCCACGACGGCTGAGGACACTCCGATGAGGGTGTCGTACCCGGTGTAGACGGTGATTCGTGGAGGTCATACTAGTTTAGTGTCTTTACGGAGGAAAAATTGTTATTGAACGTGCTGCTTTATTGATATCAATTTAAATTGATCTGTTTTTATTGGCGTGCAAATACAACTTTCAACACGACAAGAATTCACCACAAAAAGCTTGGTGAACCGAATTGTGGAAAGCTTTCAAAATGAATCCAAGAACATACGAAGAATTAAGGACTATAAATAGATTTGACCGGCCGCATCACTTACCACGGTGAATCCGTCTTACTAACACCCTCAAACCTCACGTGATACTTTGTCGAAGACGCAACCGATTTAGCGGTCTTCATCACTTAAGTATCGGACTAAAATTCCTATCCACTTCCCCGTGTCTTACCACTGGTCGTGGCCGGCGCTGTGATTGGCTAGCATGATAGGGACATCTGAAAGTTGCGAAGTGGTGATGATTGGATCCTACTCTTCATCTGTGGTCCACGGAGCAATTCTTGGAGGTCCTGGTCAATAACAGAGTAGCAACTACGGGTAGACAGCAATGCTATGCTATGCTATGATTATGTGTATATTTTTGTTATATTTCAGTTAGAACAGATGGGAGCGAATGACCCATAGGGTTAAAGTTCCCCTTATAAAAGCAACAACAACAACATCAGTTAGAAAATAAAGAAAAAAAAAATACATTGAAAATCTAAACTCTCGTGATGTTGTACTTAGGACAATAGTATTCCAATATTTGGAGCGAGTTTTTGAAATATGTTTACATTCTTGACGAAGTAGTTTTGAATGATTTTTTATGGTAATGGGCAGCTTTTGCCCCTGATCTCGAATCCGAGGTCCGTTTTTGATATCTTGTGACGGAGGGGCGGTACGACCCCTTCGATTTTTGAACACTTGAAAAAATACATATTTTTCAATAATTTGCAGCCTGAAACGGTGCTGAGATAGTAATTTGGTGTCAAAGGGACTTTTATGTAAAATTAGACGCCCGATTTGATGGCGTACTCAGAATTCCGAAAAAACGTATTTTTCATCGAAAAAAGAAACACTAAAAAAGTTTTAAAAATTTCTGTCATTTTTCGTTTTTCAACTTTAAAGTTTTTTGGAACATGTCATTTTATGGGAAATTTTATGTACTTTTTGAATCTACATTAACCCAGAAGGGTATTTTTTCATTTGAAACAAAATTTTTAATTTTGAAATTTCGTGTTTTTTATAACTTTGCAGGGTTATTTTTTAGAGAGTAACAATGTTCTACAGTGGACTCTCTGGATGTCGATCTTCTCGATATCAATATTGCTCCGGCTGTCAATACAATTTTCTGTCCCTTCAAAAAGATTGTCTTGATGATTCGAGCTGTCTTTTTGAAGCAATCGCTTAACAAACGCTCCATGTTTCAATCAATTTGGTTACACCAGTTAAAAGATACAGTAAATTATGTAAACAAAAATCTGAAAAGCACGTGTCACAAGTGTGTTTCGAAAGTAAAATTGTACTACGTGTCACAAGTGTGCACAGAATTCCCATACAAACTAAAATAAGCTCAAATCAATGGTTTATCCAACTTAATCAGTATATTTTCAAAAACAACAGATTGCATTGCCTTTAGAAAGTGTGTATCAACATAAATTTGTGAAAAACAAATAAAATCCACATTTTCCAACAACTTGTATGACGTGTCACAAGTGTGCACGATCATTTTGATGGTAAATTGGTCCATGTTACAAGTGTATATTGCAATATCCGGGAAACTGAAGCGAGTTCCCAAAATCGGGTTAAAGCATCTTGTAGTGTTTGTTAAGTATAGCAAAACGTCAACTCATTTTCCAAAATGGTCTATGTCACAAGATAGCACACAGCAGACGATTACGGACTGCTGTTTGCTGGTATTGCGAAAAAAATCTTAACCGAACGAGGATTGAACCAATTTCATGGTTGCTGATCCGAAATGCTACCACCGCGCCATGGGCGCTTGGTGACGCGAGGGACAGAGCACCAACATATTCTTCTCTCTGAAGTGTTGCTCGGGGACGCGTCAGCATTATATGTGTTGGTGAAAAATGCAGAGCGCTGACATGTTTTCACACGGGCAAAAATGAACCAAAATTGTTATAAAATGTAACATTTTCTGCACCAATTCACTCTTCCAGATTTTGATGTATTTTTTCCTTCGGGTATATTGAAAGTTATGAAATTTGTCTGCATTCCGGAAGATTGAATAAGGGTGGTTTTTGTAAGAAAATATGTTACCAAAGATAATTAGTAGGGTTTGTGAATTTTCACGATTTTGCGGTCAGCGTGAAATTCGTGAAATTAAAGATTTTTGTGAAATCCCGTGAAATTTATCTATTTTCTTAAATCGTTTTTTTTAAATAACAGCATAATACATATTTCATTCAAAAAGACTTTTTTAGTAAATTTTATTAGTTTTAAATTGAAAAGCGTGTTGTGAATCATTTGAAGAATTTTTAGCAAAACATACATTAACATGATATTGATACAACATTTACTGAGAAGTAGGGCGTCCAATTTTCCCAGGAAACGGGAAACGGGATCCCGGGAGTTTTTTGAAACAGTCGTAAAATCTATGTTTATATCGGTAATGTTTCCAAATTAGATCAAAATATTAATTGGTGATTATTAACACTTAAATCGAAATAAGAACAGCAGTTTTTAGATAGCTTAAAAAAATTATCTGTGTAGTGCCTTGGATTTTAATTTAACCAAAAATTTAAAAACACTGTGATTCAAATTGAATATGTCTTTTATAAATAAATTTCTTTTATTTATTTTTGTAGATGACGTGACTAGAAAAGCCAGACTAATTTCTTTGAAAATGTATAAAAAACAAGAAGCGAAAACAAATAAAATAATACCGGTCAATGTAAAATTTTAGATAGGTTTTGAATTTCATGTTTTATATAAAACATATTCAAAAAATATCTTCGAGTTTCTACTGTCAGCTGTGGAAAATCGACACTACAGTCGAATAGTTACAGGAGTTATATTGTGCAATAATTACATTATGCAAAAATGGCATCAACAGCTGTCTCAATCCGATGAAAAATATTTTTATATGATATTTTTTCAAATTCAAAATCATAAATATACGTAAATATAATACCAAATTTTTTAAAAATATATAAAATTAATTAGGCGTCATACATAAAGTATGTCACGCTCTAGGGGGGAGGGGGGGGGGGTCTGAGAAAGTGTGACATTGCGTGTTATAAGTATAGGGAAAGCGTGAAAAAGGGGGGGAGGGGAGGTCAATTTTAGCTGATTTTAGCAACGACCGTTAGGCAGTGTCTTGCGAACCTTCGTGGTGAACGGACACTAGAGCTGCGGTATTTTTTACTACCTAAGCTCAGAGTTATTTCAAAACAAAATTCACAGTCTTTTTAAAGACTACCTGAGTTATTTTCCAAAATTCTAAACAGTCTTTTCAAGACTAACCCCACCTGAAATTTTGTTGTATTTTACAAACGAAGCCATCTTTTTAAGAGAACTTTGCTTGCAAAATGCGTCAAAACAAAGGTAAACGCAAATCTTCTGAAGATTTGGTCGTTACGTCGGTGAAGCGTTTGAACGCTAAACCGGCTAACGGAAACAGAAAAAGAAAACAGCCTCTTCTGAGGTCTGATTCTGATTCTGAATGTGAGGTCAATCCTCCAATTCCATTGACAAACAGTTTCGGTGTTTTATCCGAAACTGATGACAAGGAACCTTCTCCTCGTACTGAGCCTTCTGCCGTCGAGAAACGAGTAAAGGCTCCGCCAATTGTAGTGACTTCCGTCTCCGATTTGGCCAGCTTTCGAACGCAACTGAAGAATTGCAAGGAAACTTGCAATTTGAAAGTTTCGTTCCAGCTTGGTCGAAGAGGAGAATGTCGCTTGTTGACGGAATCTTTACAAGATCACCAAACTTTTGTTGGTTATTTGAAAAACCACAAACACAATTTCTACACGTATGAGACCAAGAATGCTCGCCCATTCAAGGCGGTCCTGAAAGGTCTCTCCAACGACTTGTCGGTGGATGAGATCAAAAACGAACTTAAGGTGTTGCTTGGCTTTGTCCCATCCCAAGTAATACCAATGAAGAAAAAATCAAACGGGAATATTTCTCGCTTTGGTTTGACTTCACAATTTTATCTGATTCATTTCAACAGAAATGAAATCAACAATTTGAAACTTTTGGACAAAGTTCAGTTTTTGTTCCATGTACGGGTAAAGTGGGAGCATTTTAAGAAACATGGCGGTAATGGCCAGAATCTGACCCAGTGCCGGCGTTGCCAGGCATTCGGTCACGGTACTGATCATTGCGCCATGGTTCTAAAATGCATGGTTTGCGGGGATTCTTCTCACGACAAGGACAATTGTCCCGTGAAAGAAGTCACCCAATTTAAATGTGCAAATTGTGGTGGAAATCACAAATCAAATTTTTGGGATTGCCCCATCAGAAAAAAGGTTTTGGATTCTCGTGCTAAGCATCAGCCGAAATCCAAACCGAAATTTTCTCAAAGTCAGGTTGTACCTGCATCTTTAAATCAAACGTTCGTGCTGTCTCACTCGAAAAATTCTAGAAATACCCCTACCGTGGAAAAGTTAGGTAACAACAATGGCATTTCTTATGCTAACGTCGTTTCGGGTTCATCCACGAATTTTAAATCCTCTACCAATCTTTCTGAAATTGGGCAGGTACCTCAAATCTCATTTAAAAATTTTTCTGCTGGCAACGCTTTGGGATCTTCTGATCTCGGCGATGTTACGTTTGAAAAAATGACTTTTTTGCAAAACTCATTGTTTGGTTTGATTCAAACAATGAGTAATGCTACATCCATGATGGAAGCAATCCAGATTGGATTAAAATTTGCGAATGATGTTGTTCTTACCCTGAAGTTTAATCATGGATCTAAGTAATTCCATCAATATTATGAATTTTAATGCTCGCTCTTTAAAAGCGAAAGAAAATGAATTTTTCAACTTTTTACGAGTTCATAACGTGCATGTTGCTGTTATAACCGAAACATTTTAAAAAACTGGCACTTATTTGAAAAGTGATCCAGATTATAAAGTTATAACTAATAACCGAATGAATCGAAATGGCGGTGGAGTTGCAATAGTTATCCACCGTAGTATGACTTATAGCACGTTACGTGACTTTAAGTTAAAAGTTATTGAAAGTTTGGGCATTGAACTTGAAACTTCTTTTGGGAAAATTATGATTGCAGCTGCATATTTGCCATTCCAATGCACTGGGGAAAATAAAAATTATTTCAAAGGGGATTTGAATAAACTTACTCGGCATAGATCTCGATTTTTGATCATCGGTGATTTTAATGCCAAACACCAATCTTGGAATAATTCAAAAGTAAATTCCAATGGTAAAATTCTGTTCAGAGATTGCACTTCTGGTCTTTATTCGGTTTTATACCCGAATGGGCCAACTTGCTTTTCTTCTGTTAGAAATCCATCAACAATTGATTTGGTTTTGACAAATCAAAGTCAGTATTGTGGTCCTTTAGTGACTCATGCTGATTTTGATTCTGATCACCTTCCAGTAACTTTTTCACTTTCTCATGAAGCAGTTACCAGACCCAATAGTTCTGTGTTTAATTACCACAAAGCTAATTGGGACAGGTATCAGCATCATATTGAGAATAATTTAAATCATGATTTTGTTTTAGAAACCAAAGCTGATATTGATTCAGCCTTGGAATCTTTAACTAATGCAATTTTGGATGCTAGGAATATTGCTATTCCTAAAGTCCAAGTCAAATTTGATTCTCCCATTATTGATGACGATCTTCAGCTTCTGATTCGTCTGAAAAATGTTCGCCGAAGACAGTATCAACGTTCTCGTGATCCTGCACTGAAGCGAATTCAAAAAGATTTGCAAAAGGTTATTGACCACAGATTCACTCTCCTGCGAAATGAAAAGTTCGCAAGAGATGTCGAACAAATTAAACCTTATTCCAAACCTTTTTGGAAACTTTCAAAGGTTCTTAAGAAACCTCAAAAACCCATCCCTTCTTTAAAAGATGGTGATAATATTCTATTAACTAATGGGGAAAAAGCTCAAAAACTTGCTCAGCAGTTTGAGAGTGCTCATAATTTCAACTTGAATGTTTTGAGTCCTATTGAAAATCAAATTTCAATAGAATTTCAGAATATTGTTGAACAAGAATTTTCATCAGATGAAGTTTTTAATACGGATCTGAATGAAAAAAAATCTATTATCAAAAAATTTAAAAATATGAAAGCCCCTGGTGAGGATGGCATTTTTTACATTTTAATTAAAAAATTACCAGAAGTAACTTTAAGTTGCTTGGTCAAAATTTTCAACAAATGTTTTGATTTGGCATATTTTCCCAGTAGTTGGAAAAATGCCAAAGTAATTCCGATTTTGAAACCGGATAAAAATCCTGCTGAAGCCTCAAGCTATCGGCCCATTAGTTTGCTTTCATCTATTAGTAAATTATTCGAAAGAATAATTCTTAATAGAATGATGACGCACATTAATGAAAATTCAATTTTCGCTGATGAGCAGTTTGGATTTCGCCTTGGGCATTCAACTACTCATCAGTTGTTGAGAGTTTCAAATTTAATTCGAAGCAACAAATCTGAGGGCTATTCTACTGGCGCTGCTCTTCTAGACATAGAAAAAGCATTTGACAGTGTTTGGCATAAAGGTTTGATTGCGAAATTGAAAAGGTTTAATTTTCCGATTTATATCGTGAAAATTATTCAAAATTATTTGACGGATCGTACTCTGCAGGTATGTTATCAGAATAGCAAATCTGATCAACTACCTGTACGTGCTGGCGTCCCTCAAGGAAGCATTTTGGGTCCAATTTTATACAATATTTTTACTTCTGACTTGCCTGATTTGCCCCCAGGATGTCAGAAATCACTTTTTGCTGATGACACAAGCATCTCCGCCAAGGGTAGAAGCCTTCGTGTCATCACAAGAAGATTACAAAAAAGCTTGGATATTTTCAATTCTTATTTGAAAGAATGGAAAATTACTCCAAATGCTGCAAAAACTCAACTTATTATTTTCCCTCACAAACCAAGGGCTGATTTTCTCAAACCAAAAAGTCATCACATTATAAAGATGAATGAGGTAAATTTAAAGTGGGAGGATCAAGTGAAATATCTTGGACTTGGTTTTGACAAAAACCTTACTTACAAGGATCACATTGAAAGTATCCAGGTTAAATGTAACAAATATATTAAATGTTTGTATCCACTTATAAACAGGAATTCTAGACTTTGTCTCAAGAATAAACTGTTAATTTATAAACAAATTTTCAGACCTGCCATGCTTTATGCTGTGCCGATCTGGACAAGCTGTTGCTTAACCAGGAAGAAAAAACTTCAGAGGATTCAGAACAAAATTCTGAAAATGATTCTGAAACTTCCTCCCTGGTTCAGCACCAGTGAACTTCATCAATTAGCCGAAGTTGACACTTTGGATGTTATGTCCAATAAGATAATTGATGCATTTCGACAAAAATCATTGCAGTCTTCAGCTGCATTGATCCGCTCTTTATATAGTTTATAAGTTAGTTTTAAGGTATCCCTTTTCCCTTTTGTACATGTAGGACCTCCTACATATGAAATCACTGAATAGCGAAAGCTACAATATTTCATGAATAAATGAAAGTTGCTAGTATTTAAAATTGAGGTGAAAAGTCATCGTTTGTGATTGGACACTCAATAATATTTTAACTGAATGAATGTACATGGAAAAGAAATTTGAATAAATATAAATTAAAAAAAAAAAAAAGCTGATTTTAGCGTGACGTACTTTATGGATGAAGCCTTAGGAAATATTTAAAGCGCATTATGTAAACAAAAGTTTTAACAATTTTCCCTTATAAGCCAAATGAAAGCTAATATAAGTCGAATACAAAATTTTAATGCTCTAAAATTCTTATCTATTACAAAGTATTCAACTTGTTATCTGTTTCCACAACGAAATCTGAATTTCCAGAATATTTTTTTTCATTTTCGGGAAATCCCGGGACAAATTATAAAAAAAAATCCTGGGATTCGGGAATTCCCGGTTTTGGAAAATTCCAGGGACCGCAATATTGAGAAGTGAATGCTGCGAATACTTAAATGATGTTATCAATAATTAGCAGTAGAAAAATTAAATCCTCAGATTTTTTAATATAATTTTTTATCATCGTCACCCAAAAACGTGTTAAGAATGACTTTAAAAGTATATTGTTATACTTTTTGAAGATTGCACAGACATTTTTTAATTGTATTGATTTTTTTTTAGAACACAATTAAATAAACGTTCATGTAAAAGTAATATTCAGTGAAAATAGTCGTCTTTCCCCGGAGGAGCAAAACAAAAAAAATATAATGAAATGGTTTTCTGTTCTGATTTAGAATAATTTTTTGAAGATTTCGTTTTCCAATTGATTTTTAATTTAGTTTTTGAAAAGTGAGACAAAAAACTTAAAAATATTTTTACTGGGCAAAATGTCGCAAAAAAAGGTATTTTAAGTATTAGATTGTTTTGTTAAATTTGGCTTTGATTTTGAATTCAATAACATGTAGAAAAATAAAATATTAGCAAATCGTTAAAAACTGTTTAGCTATATTAGTCGAACATTGAAAAAGCAGCTCAATAAATGGCAATACGCATGCCCTATATGTACAAAGAGCCCGTAAGTTGATTGAAAAAAAAAAAACTAGAATAAAGCATAAAAACTAGTTTCTGTATGTGACCGATTCTTCGGCTCCTTTTCAAAAAAAAATTCCAAGTTTTTTTCAGCGTTTTGGCTGTAGTGGCACAATTAAAGAAGAAACCCCCCAATGTTATTACACATTTGAAAAGATAATAGATTTTCCAACATAGAAATGACATGCATAATGAACAATATTATACCTGTACTTCTCCTGAAATGAAAATGTAGCGTGACGCGACAACATCGTAAAACTGGAATTTTAAAAGGCCACCAAAAAAATCGACACAGTTTTGCCAGATTGATTTTTTTTAAACTTTTGCTCTTCTACACATTATCACAAATTGAAAAACGAATCTTTTGCTCCTTGAACTGTGAAATTTTTGTTGAGATTTGAGTTTTTGCCAGCCATTTCTTTTCGTGACGGGACAACGAAAGGAGCAGATTTATGAAAAAACTCCTCTCCCATTCAATGACTTGCAGACCTTATTTGGTCAATATTTTTGGCATTTCAGATAAGAAAACGCATTTAAAGCACATTGCAATTATTAGGTCATAATTGTCGTGATCGGGGACTTTCTTTTATAATAAAAACACAGATATTTTGCAATTAACAAACAACACGTCTTATTCCACAGAAATTAACCACAAAACTGATTTGACAATCTTCATTCTCTCTTTCGCCGGCCGCGCGCATCTCGTTGTTTTCTCGCTCGTTGTTCTATCTTGCAGCTCGCTAGCGCGCTCTCGCACTCAATCCACGATTAGCTAACAAGGCAATATTCATGAAGGTGCGCACTTTTTGTTGCGCTCTTAACTCTTATTTATGAATTATATCAATCTTATAATAAATACTCATTTAATAATTTATTACATATTCAATCCTGCAACCCATAATCCCTACAATAATTAAAATGAATTTTTTCACATTAAAAATCACATTGAAAATTGAAAAAAGTGACATTTTGGTGTAGCTTCGCTAAGAATCGGTCATGTTAAAGATTTCCATAGTTATTTTATTATTTTTGACGTGCCGCGAAATTTCCGTGAAATTCGGTGTTTTGAAATCAGGGTCCCCGTGAAATTTGTAATTTTTAAGCGTGAAAAATCACTAAGCCTAATAATTAGGATGTGTAGAACCGTGGTGTGGGGGTAAGCGTGGTTGCCTCTCACCCAGTCGGCTTGGGTTCGATCCCAGACGGCCCCGGTGGCATTTCTCGAGACGTGATTTGTCTGACCACGCCTTCCGTAAGATGGGGAAGTAAATGTTGGCCCCGGTCTAACCTAGAGGGTTAGGTCGTTAGCTCAATCCAGGTGTAGGAGTCGTCTCCCTGGATCCTGCCTCGGTGGAGTCGCTGGTAGGCAGTTGGATTAACAATCCAAAGGTCGTCAGTTTGAATCCTGGTGTGGATGGAAGCTAAGGCGTAAAAAGAGGTTTGCAATTGCCTCAACAATCAAGCCTAGTTTCGAGTAGGAATCTCGCGTTCGAGAACGCCAAGGCAATGCTGTAGAGCGACTAATTTGATTTTTTTAATTTTTTAGCTTTTCATGGTACATTATAGAAATGGAAAATAATTATTTTCAGATTCTGGCAACTGGAAAAACTATATGTTTTTACACCCAAACCTGAATCTCACTGGTCCTAAGTTTGGGTGAAAGACCGCCAAATTAACATTCGGAATGTCATTTTGTTTAATTATATGTTGACTAGATGAGTGCAAGTTTCTTTTTGTGAGATATTTCAACTCTCTATGGACGACGATTTTAAAACTTCAATAAAGCTGCTCTTACATGCTTCTTAAATTTATTCATCGTATTTTTTTGCACTTCAAGCAGCAGTTCACAAGCTGACAAGGATTACATCAGCACAATGCTACAGATAAGCGTACAATGTCCAACACACTGGCTGCTACTATCCCAGCTGCAAAGCGCCAGATTAGCATCGCTCAGAAGCACAGAAAAAGATTATTCACAGTTTCATTACCGTTGCCATTTGCCCCATATTCTAGACTAGAATAGGGACGGACCGAGCTTATCCACGCTTTCCTTCGAAGTATTTACGGGTGGGAAAGAATAAGCGCGAAAACGCGATCCGTCGGAAAATCATCCCTTTCTTCCCCGTCCAGATGAACTTGAACACCCATTATTGTAACTTGTAGCTCTGTTGTAGTATTGTACGTCATTGGGTGGGGGGGTGGGCAGGAGGTAATAGTCCTTTGTGCTCCGTTAGTTCGCGTTGGACATGGACTGTCCGGACTCCCAAGGAATAGTGCTTCGTCTTCACTCATTCGTCGGAGCCGAGTCTCGTTGATGGCCATCGTTTCTGCTGAGCGCTGTTGCTGTAAATTATAGCGAATAAATTTTATCTTTTCGCTAGTTTTGCAGGAAATTTATCTGGGCCATTTTTCCGGTCTTTGAATCCGCGCGCACTTCTGGTTGACTTGAGCTTGGGAGGTTCTGTTTGATAGGAGAAGTAGTAGTAGCATCCTTTGTCGTTAAAGTTCAAGGAAATAGCTTGGAAAAAAATCTTGGGGTCTTCGAAAGACTTATTTAAAAAAAAGCCTAGTTGAGAATACTTTTTTTCAAGTAATTGACAGATAATGACCTAAAAAATTTCAATAAATGATTTTTACCCCGAATAGTTGAAAATAACTTTCCACCACATCATTATCCACCGTTTGTGTTTGATTCCGCTTAAAGAAGCTTCCACCAACTTTCGCTACTTTCACAGCATCCCGGTCAAATAGTCCCAGGCATCAGCAGCAGCCAGCCTGGACAGTGATGAGGCACTTAACTTACCGTGCCGAAAGTGCTTCCGACGTTCCGACGAAGCGCACAAAATAATAAAAAGCACCCCGGGAAAAATGTCTAAAGTAGCTACTAAATTATGCATATACATCGTAACGCTTAAAATAAACTTTCGTAAATTATCTTTATTATCCGTATTATTATTATTTAATTTGCATATAAATATGTTTCCAGGTACACGGTCGCTTGCTCCCCGGGAATTTTGGACAGCGATAGAGAGAAGGAAAAACGAAACGCCGGGAAAACTCATCCCAACGGTTTTCCTCTCACCAAGCTTTCCCGGTGTTTACCTGTTTCGGGCCTTTTTCCTGAGTTTGCTGAAAGAAACGGTGAACAGGCTCATGAAATCATTAAATTGTTCATTTTTAAGGATCGGGGGAAACATCTTTTGAAGGTCGGAGCCGGGATCCAAGTAAAAGCTCGCCCGACTGAGGAAGAATCGAGGCCGCGGTAACATTCGGCTGGGATGGGAAAACTTTCTAATGGAATATTGCCGGCTGCAGCCTGGTGCAGGTGGTTATGGTTGATGTAACTGAGGGGAATATTTTTGACGGTTTTGGGATTTCCTTTGACCAACACTTTCTTCTGAGACACTTTACAAAAGTGTTTTGAAGAAGTTTACATTGATTTTCGAATTTGGTTTTTTGAATTGTATTACAGTCGACTCTCTGGCTGTCGATCTTCTCGATATCAATAATTCTCCATCTATCGATGAATTCTTCAGTCCCTTCAATCTGCATACTTCCATTATCTTCATTCCTCGATATTTTCCCTTGCTTGAAGGATCTCTTCCTCGACGGTCCCTTGGATTCTGTTTGCTTTAAAAATCTCTTCCGGTTGTCAATAATTTCACTTTTTCATGGCTTGCATAGACATTTTTCTTGGCGAAACGAAGCTTTGAAGGGTGTTTGACATGAGTTTGTTATTGTTTGATGGACGTTGCCATGATTCTCTCCCATAGCTGGGTATCAAGAGAAAAATATTTTCAATCGAGTCTTCATTTTGAATCGTTCTGTAAACTGATGATTCTCTTCCTCGACGGTCCCTTGGATATTGACAACCAGAGAGTCGACTGTATTATAAGATTCACTGAACAACAACTAAAAATCAGTTCATTCAATATCGAAACATAGGGAGTAGGGTGGTCCAAATTCGGACTGCCCCCATCACTAGACTAAATTCCAAATATGAGATCATTCTGACCACAGGAACCCCTCTCTCCAATTGCTTGAAGTTTGTACGGGAAAATCGTCAAAATATATGGAGAAAAGCAACTTTTACAAATTTTCGGAACTAAGATCTTCATTAAATTTAGAGCAACTTTTCCGGCAATTTCATATGAAATAATAAAATAAAATGGCTCAGAGTTCCTCAGGAGATCCATAGACCTAAATAATTTAACATGTTATCGCGTAAGGTTTTAAGTTCCAAGCATTTTAATTTTTTAACATATTTTCTTTTAACCGCGCGTTTATTTTCATGAAGCTGTATCTCGGAATTCTGTTATGACCTTTTCCCAGGTCCATCTTATAACATATACCATCCAAGAGAGCAATAGAGTAATGTGTTAATACAAAAAGTGTTATTATTTTAGGAAAACATATTTTTGACATTTGAAAAACACATTTTTAGAAGAAACTTTAATAGCTAGGACCACCCTAATGTCCATATGAATAAACAAATACATTTTTTGATTAATGAGCAATTCCATGCCAAATAGGGAATCGGCTGTACCGGACCCTCTTCGATTTCAATGAAACTTTGTAGACATGTTATCCTACGCTTATATAAGCCATTTTTGTGTATATGGAGCCAGTTCCACTCGATAATGGCATTTGAGAAGAGCGTAAGTGTTTTAAATATTTTTGTATTTCCTAACTTCAATATTTATGTATCTCAAAGCTGTTGCATCGTATTAAAAAGTGGTTAAAGGCAAACTTCTAGAAAATTAGACGAGCTTTCCGAAAAAAAACACTGAAAGAAAAAAACAAGCCTTTTATAAGAATTTTAGATTTTTATTTTTAAAAGTCAAATTTGAAGGTGAGCTTGCGATTTTATTTCGTTATTTTTTTTGTGAAAATAGCCTGAGATGTTACAAAAAGACAAACGAAAAATGCAGGATGGAGCAACTCACAAAAAAAAATACAAAAATCATTTACTGAAACTGTTTGTTTTTAAAAAAGCTCTAAACGTCAAAATTTTCAAAAACCGAATACGGGAATAGTCCATTCCTTATGAAGTTACAGCGGTTTTGAAAATAAAAATTTTGAAAAAAAATGTTTTTTTAACAGACTTGATTTTTCAGTCTTGTAAATATTTTTTTTTCCGGAAAGCTCGTCCAATTTCCCATAAGATTGTCTTTGACCACTTTTCGAAATAACTTGGTTTTTTTGATGATTTAAGCTGATTTACTATCCAAGTTACTATCATCCACTGAACTACACTGAAAAAATATTCTGTTTTCAGTTATGAGTAATGCAATTAACTTTTATCTGTGAGCCCATACTTCCTATTGCAATGTGGCCAGAGAGAATCTTATGATAAATTTGACGAGCTTTCCGGTAAAAATATTTACGAGACTGAAAAATCAAGTCTGTCAAATAGAAATTGTCAAAAATCATAAAAAAAAACAAACTTAATCCACCTATGTGGTTGGAGCCTTCCTCACAACAATGGCTGTACACAAGTTTCATCTATTTTTTAGATCCGGCTTCAAAAAAGTACATCAAGTGGCCATATCTCGAGACAGGGTTGCCAGATCTTCAATGTTTTTGACTCATTGGAAAGGTATTTTGATAACCTAACCAACAATGGGTCGGATGGTGGATCCGAACATAGTTTACATACAGTAAAGTGAGATCCGGCTTCAAAAAAGTACATCAATATCACTTAAGAGGCCATATCTCGAGATAGGGTTGCCAGATCTTCAATGTTTTGCACTCGTTGGAAAGGTCTTTTGATAACCTAACGAACGTCGGATCGTATAGTGGAGCCGGACATAGTTTACATACATTTAAGTGAGATCCGGCTTCAAAAAAGTACATCAATATCACTTAAGTGGCCATATCTGGAGACAGGGTTGCCAGATCTTCAATGTTTTGCACTCGTTGGAAAGGTCTTCTGATAACCTAACCAACAATAGGTCGGATGGTGGATCCGGACATAGTTTACATACATTTAAGTGAGATCCGGCTTCAAAAAAGTACATCATTATCACTTAAGTGGCCATATCTGGAGACAGGGTTGCCAGATCTTCAATGTTTCGCACTCGTTAGAAAGGTCTTTTGATAACCTAACCAACAATAGGTCGGATGGTGGATCCGGACATAGTTTACATACATTTAAGTGAGATCCGGCTTCAAAAAAGTACATCAATATCACTTAAGTGGCCATATCTCGAGACAGGGTTGCCAGATCTTCAATGTTTTGCACTCGTTGGAAAGGTCTTTTGATAACCTAACAAACGTCGGGTCATATAGTGGAGCCGGACATAGTTTACATACATTTAAGTGAGATCCGGCTTCAAAAAAGTACATCATTATCACTTAAGTGGCCATATCTGGAGACAGGGTTGCCAGATCTTCAATGTTTCGCACTCGTTAGAAAGGTCTTTTGATAACCTAACCAACAATAGGTCGGATGGTGGATCCGGACATAGTTTACATACATTTAAGTGAGATCCGGCTTCAAAAAACTCGTTGGAAAGGTCTTTTGATAACCTAACGAACGTCGGATCGTATAGTGGAGCCGGACATAGTTTGCATACATTTAAGTGAGATCCGGCTTCAAAAAAGTACATCAATATCACTTAAGTGGCCATATCTCGAGACAGGGTTGCCAGATCTTCAATGTTTTGGACTCATTGGAAAGGTCTTTTGATAACCTCACCAACAATGGGTCGGATGGTGGATCCGAACATAGTTTACATACATTTAAGTGAGATCCGGCTTCAAAAAAGTACATCAATATCACTTAAGAGGCCATATCTTGAGACAGGGTTGCCAGATCTTCAATGTTTTGCACTCGTTGGAAAGGTCTTTTGATAACCTAACGAACGTCGGGTTGTATAGTGGAGCCGGACATAGTTTGCATACATTTAAGTGAGATCCGGCTTCAAAAAAGTACATCAATATCACTTAAGTGGCCATATCTCGAGACAGGGTTGCCAGATCTTCAATGTTTTGCACTCGTTGGAAAGGTCTTTTGATAACCTAACAAACGTCGGGTCATATAGTGGAGCCGGACATAGTTTACATACATTTAAGTGAGATCCGGCTTCAAAAAAGTACATCATTATCACTTAAGTGGCCATATCTGGAGACAGGGTTGCCAGATCTTCAATGTTTTGCACTCGTTGGAAAGGTCTTCTGATAACCTAACCAACAATAGGTCGGATGGTGGATCCGGACATAGTTTACATACATTTAAGTGAGATCCGGCTTCAAAAAAGTACATCAATATCACTTAAGAGGCCATATCTTGAGACAGGGTTGCCAGATCTTCAATGTTTTGCACTCGTTGGAAAGGTCTTTTGATAACCTAACGAACGTCGGATCGTATAGTGGAGCCGGACATAGTTTGCATACATTTAAGTGAGATCCGGCTTCAAAAAAGTACATCAATATCACTTAAGTGGCCATATCTCGAGACAGGGTTGCCAGATCTTCAATGTTTTGGACTCATTGGAAAGGTCTTTTGATAACCTCACCAACAATGGGTCGGATGGTGGATCCGAACATAGTTTACATACATTTAAGTGAGATCCGGCTTCAAAAAAGTACATCAATATCACTTAAGAGGCCATATCTTGAGACAGGGTTGCCAGATCTTCAATGTTTTGCACTCGTTGGAAAGGTCTTTTGATAACCTAACGAACGTCGGGTTGTATAGTGGAGCCGGACATAGTTTGCATACATTTAAGTGAGATCCGGCTTCAAAAAAGTACATCAATATCACTTAAGTGGCCATATCTCGAGACAGGGTTGCCAGATCTTCAATGTTTTGCACTCGTTGGAAAGGTCTTTTGATAACCTAACAAACGTCGGGTCATATAGTGGAGCCGGACATAGTTTACATACATTTAAGTGAGATCCGGCTTCAAAAAAGTACATCAATATCACTTAAGAGGCCATATCTTGAGACAGGGTTGCCAGATCTTCAATGTTTTGGACTCTTTGGAAAGGTCTTTTGATAACCTAACCAACAATAGGTCGGATGGTGGATCCGGACATAGTTTACATACATTTAAGTGAGATCCGGCTTCAAAAAAGTACATCATTATCACTTAAGTGGCCATATCTGGAGACAGGGTTGCCAGATCTTCAATATTTCGCACTCGTTAGAAAGGTCTTTTGATAACCTAACCAACAATAGGTCGGATGGTGGATCCGGACATAGTTTACATACATTTAAGTGAGATCCGGCTTCAAAAAAGTACATCAATATCACTTAAGTGGCCATATCTCGAGACAGGGTTGCCAGATCTTCAATGTTTTGGACTCATTGGAAAGGTCTTTTGATAAGTTAACCAACAATTGGTCGGATGGTGGATCCGGACATAGTTTTCATACATTAAAGTGAGATCCGGCTTCAAAAAAGTACATCAATATCACTTAAGGAGCCATATCTCGAGACAAGTTTGCCAGATCTTCAATGTTTTAGACTCGTTGGAAAGGTCTTTTGATAATCTAACCAACGATGGGTCGGATGATGGACCCGGGCATAGTTTACAAACAGTTAAGTGAGATCCAAATATATGTGAAAACACATTTTTATACATAACTTTTGAACTACTTATCGAAACTTCAATCTGTATAAAACTCGATCTATGGGACCCTAAACCCAGTCGAATGCAACAAGTTCGGGTCAAATCGGTTCAGCCAGTGCCGAGAAACATGAGCTAGTTTGTTGGTTACATACATACATACACACACACATACACACACACATACACACAGACATTTGTTCAGTTTTCGATTCTGAGTCGATATGTATACATTAAGGTGGGTCTACGACGTTTTTATACGAAGTTCATTTTTAGAGCAGGATTATAGCCTTACCTCAGTGAGGAAGGCAAAAAACAATTTTTTCAGCTTTTTTACCAAACCATAAAAAAACATTTTATTCAACTTTTTTATTTTTAAAACTGCTATAATTTCACAAGGATTGGACTTAGGACAATGGTCAGTATGGAGAGTTTTATGTAAAATTGTCTGGAGAACCGATTCCCGTATTGAGCAATTCCAGCCCAAAACAGGAATTTTTCAGGTACTTTTTTCTCGACCCTCTCCAATTTCAATGAAACTTTGTAGACATGTTATCCTACGCTTATATAAGCCATTTTTGTGTATATGGAGCCAGTTCCACACGATAATGACATTTGAGAAGGGCGTAAGCGTTTTAAATATTTTTGTAATTCGGAATTTAAATATTTCTGTTTCTCGAAGCCGTTGCATCGTATCAAAAAGTGGTCAAAGACAAACTTGTAGGAAATTTGACGGGCTTTTCGATAAAAATACACTGAAAGAAAAAAACACCCAACTTTTATGAGATTTTTTGATTTTTAAGTTTAAAAGTCAAATTTGAGGGGGAGTCCACGATTTTTTTTCGTTCAAAATTTTTGTGATGATAGCCTAAGATGTTACAAAAAGACTCACGAAAAATGCAGGATGGAGCAACTCGCCTAAAAAAATACAAAAATCATTTACTGAAACTGTTTTTTTGAAAAGTGCTCTAAACGTCAACATTTTCAAAAACCGAATACGGGAATCGATTTTCCAGACAATTTTACATAAAAGTCTCCATATTGACCATTGTCCTAAGTCCAATCCTTGTAAAGTTACAGCGGGTTTAAAAATAAAAATGTAGAAAAAATAGGTTTTTTGATGGTTTTTGGCAATTTCTATATGACAGACTTGATTTTTCAGTCTCGTAAATATTTTTACCGGAAAGCTCGTCAAATTTCCCATAAGTTTGTCTTTGACAACATTTAAATTGGATGTATGAGGTTGCAGATATAAGCTAATTACATTGCTCATAATTGAAAACATCATATTTTTTCAGTGTAATATAGTAACCTGGATAGTAAATTAGCTTATATCTGTAAGCCCATACATCCAATTGAAATGTGGTCAAAGACAAACTTATGGGAAATTGGACGAGCTTTCCGGTAAAAATATTTACGAGACTGAAAAATCAAGTCTGTCATATAGAAATTGCCAAAAACCTTTTTTTTCTACATTTTTATTTTTAAAACCGCTGTAACTTCACAAGGATTGGACTTAGGACAATGGTCAATATGGAGACTTTTATGTAAAATTGTCTGGAAAATCGATTCCCGTATTCGGTTTTTAAAAATTTTGACGTTTAGAGCACTTTTCAAAAAAACAGTTTCAGTAAATGATTTTTGTATTTTTTTAGGTGAGTTGCTCCATCCTGCATTTTTCGTGAGTCTTTTTGTAACATCTTAGGCTATCTTCACAAAAATTTTGAACGAAAAAAAATCGTGGGCTCCCCCTCAAATTTGACTTTTAAACTTAAAAGTCAAAAAATCTCATAAAAGTTGGGTGTTTTTTTTTCTTTCAGTGTATTTTTATCGAAAAGCCCGTCAAATTTCCTACAAGTTTGTCTTTGACCACTTTTTGATACGATGCAACGGCTTCGAAATACAGAAATATTTAAATTCCGAATTACAAAAATATTTAAAACACTTACGCCCTTCTCAAATGTCATTATCGAGTGGAACTGGCTCCATATACACAAAAATGGCTTATATAAGCGAAGGATAACATGTCTACAAAGTTTCATTGAAATCGGAGAGGGTCGGGTACAACCGATTCCCTATTTGGCATGGAATTGCTCTATTCGGTTTTCGAAAATTTTGATGTTTAGAGCACTTAAAAAAAAAGAACAGTTTCAGTAAATGATTTTTGTATTTTTTGGGTGAGTTGCTCCATCCTGCATTTTTCGTAAGTCTTTTTGTAACATCTCAGCACATCCGTGGAACTTCAGGTTCAAAAACGAGGATATGCACGCCCTGTTAGACTGAAGTCCCGCGGTCGTGCCTTTCGAAGCGTTATCTACTCGAAATCGATCTTGTCCTGCCATTTTCGAGCGTTTGTCCTGCGTTTAATCGGCGTATAGAAAATTAGCAGGCGGTGATAAAATTTATGACAGATCATTACTTTTCACAAAGCAAAGTCTTGAAAATAAATTCTTAATTGCCAAATCCTTATAATTTTGTTGTAAAATGATATTAGTGCGAACAAACCAAATAAAAAAATTTCCCTGGACGGAATCCAGCAGCGGTGGATAAATTGCCCTCTCCGGAGAAACCATCATTTTGATCGGTGACGATTCGGTCCTCCGAGCAACATGACAATGTTCCGGTGAAGACCATCAGGGATAAGCAGTTGTCGGTCCTTTGGGCAGTGCGGTGGAGGAAGAGGTAAATTCTTAATTCACTTGTTTTTTTGTTTTTATATTTTCTTATATTACCTTTTCTCTTAGACAAGGACACAAACAAAACATGCAAGAGCTGCTTCTTTGGATCAAAATCGGCACACACTGAAGACAAAAATACATCAATCATCAATAAAGACAAATAAAAATTACTTTTTTGTAAAAAAAAATAATACTTTTGATTGATTAAGCCCTAAATTCGAAACGTGAGCACCCGACAATGGCAGGACAACCTAAATAACAAAGTCGCCCGAAAACGGCCCGACAACGGCCCGTCAACATCGATTTTCTCAAACGTCGATTTCGACGATCGTCGGACAAATTGTTGCATATACGCACGAAAAGGGCCCGAATTCCGTCGGACAAACCGACGGAATTCGGGCCGTTTTGTCGAGCCGTCCGGCGGTTTTCGGGCCGTTGTCGGCCCGGTCCGTCTGTCAGGGCGGTGCTGCCTCTAGCGGTGGAGAGCTCCAACTTTTCGACAAGTTTTTATGACAGTTTTGCATCGACGGGTCGTCCATAGTGCATGTAATTAGAATATTTCAAATTTCATAAAATAATAAAAAGTGGAAAATTATTTTTAATTATGATAACAGCATTTATTTCCATCGAGAACATAATGTTGACTTAGCAGTAATTCGGCGTGCAGTTAAACTTAAACAGCATTTTCAATAGAACTCTTTTTACAAAACTTGCCTCATTTGAAAACAATGTTTTCGGCCATCCAAATAATGTCATAGCCGATTACGATTATTGATTTCAATGTGCACAATGCCTTGGACAATTTCTCACACACATACACTGCCGTTCTACGCATAACTGTCCCATGTTCAAAAAAGGGCAACTGAAAAAAACGCGATTGAAATTTTTCGACGGATTTCTGTGTTTCTACGCATAATTGTCCCGTGGGTTCCTTTTCGCCCTGTGTGTCTCTAATCACCCTAGTTAGCATTTTATCACCCTTATTTCTGGAGTTTTTTTTTTGAAAAGGTCCAATAAACCAAATTTTCAATTTTTGCTTTTTGGGTGTTTTTAGAACCGCCTTGAGTCAGGGGTATTCAAAAACACCCAAAAAGCAAAAAATGAAAATTTGGTTTATAGGACCTTTTCAAAAAAACTCCAGATTTGTGATTCTCTTGCTATACAACAGGTAAACAAGACATAATGTTTAGTAAAACTAATGATTCCGTGTAAGAACATACTTGGTGGGACAATTATGCGTAGAAGTGTTACGATGGGACCAACAGACTTGGTGTTATTTGGTGTTATTCAAACTAAACTTAAAAATATCATAAAGTCAAAATCGTCCAAAACTGACATGGGACAATAATGCGTAGAACGGCAGTACACATCCCTTGATGTTGTCGTTGTTCTGTAGATTTTAATAATTATTGTCAGTAGATGTAGATAGTGAATAATCCTTATTTTATTTTAATCTGGTCCCATTTGTTGATCACAATTTTATTCTAATTCTATTTTCTTTTTCTGTGCCCAATCTCTTAAAAACGCTTATAGTAGCGCAGAATATCATTTGTTCGATTGTTGTTCATAATATCATTCGAAATATTTTTCATAATTTTATGCTACATGCATATGACACATTCTCTAGCGACAAAAACGACCCATTTCGACTGATAGGACTTACATTTTTATTATTTCTCACTCCGTTGCATCGTCACGGAGTGATCGATGTGGCAAATGAAAAGTTCGACTTAAAAAAGACTTCCATATTCACTTCTTGTAGAAAATTCAATTTCCAATCCGAACCTGTAATAAAATTTATATTTGGAACTGGTTTTAATATCATATGAGACATATTTCGCAAAAAAGTGGAAAATTTCGTGACGTTGCAATGCCGGAATATGCATTTGTATCACTCACAACCAAATTTTAATTTTCTAGCTAGTTTTCTTATATTCCAAATTTTATCCTTTTTTGATCATTTTTTTAAATCATGCTTCTAATGTTTTAAGTTAAATCTTCGTTGATAATTTTACTTAATCATGCACCGGCTACATGAAATATGAATTGACCCCTCGTCCGATCAAAACTGGTATACTGAAACATTGCCTCAAGTAAACAAAATCGCAGCACTCCATGATTTGAATTTTCGTTTTGCCTCTCGTGTTGGCCGTTTGTTTTTGCGATTCCCCCCCCCACCCTCACCTTTCCTGCTCAAAAATGCCGGAAAAACTGTGCATTAAAAACTGCATTTTCAGATACCATGGCTCATCTTTTTATTCGATTGCAAACAGGTATTTAGGTAGTGCATGGCTTGAATTCTTTGACATCGAACAAACATATGGGAAGAGGAGGGGATTCGCAGCTCTAAAATCTGTTCCTCTCAATTTTCAAATCAACGACGTCATTAACCCATCGTCTATCAGTGAATCACGAGGGAGAGCTTTAATTGTTGAGGAAGAGCATACAAATTGAATCATTAGCAAAGAAATCGCGTCACCAAAGCAGCATAAACTCCTTCATTTAATGAATGAATGCTTGAATTACGCATGGTACTTTTGTGCGAGTTTTACTGAATACTCTCATGATTTTCCAACTTTATATTCTGGAGCAACATTTGAAAAGGACGCATAAGCATTTTGAGAGCTAGAGCTATTTTGCAAATTCTGAGATAACATTTCACTATTTAACAAAACCCGCAGCGTTAGAAGGTAGCTGGGAAGGCGAGCTATTGTTTTACACATCGAGTTTTGAGAAAAAGTTAACTGTTGGCTCGGAATTTGCGAAATAGTTCCAGCTATTAAAATGCTTATCTACCCTTTTCTCGTGTTGCTCCAGATATTTCCGTACGATTGATCGTTGTAATCTAAGCTTCTGTCAACAAACAAGTGGTATACGTGTTTTGATCTGTCAATTTGCAAGAGGTATAATAGATTCAAATTTTACAGTTGTTGATGCTGAGTAGGCTGTGACAAGCGTGGACAAATTTCCACTATACCAGTGACAGAACTGAACAATCGTCCCACTTTTTGAGCTAACAGGTTGTATGGAGTTCCATCTATGTGATCTCAGGCTATTTTCACAAAAAAATGAACGAAAATAAAATCGTGAGCTCAGCTTCAAATTTGACTTTTGGCGTGTTTTTTTCTGTCAATGTTTTGTTTTTTAAGTCCGTCAAATTTTCTACAAGTTTGCCTTTGACCACTTTTTGATACGATGCAACAGCTCCGAGATACAGAAATATTTAAAATAGGAAATACAAATATATTATAAACACTTACGCCCTTCTCAAATGCCACTATTGAGTGAAACTAGCTACATATACACAAAAATGGCTTATATAAGCATAAGCATAGGATTACATGTCAACAAAGTTTCATTGAATTCGGAAAGAGTCGAGAAAAAGGTACCTAAAACATTCCTGTTTTGCGCTGGAATTGCTCTAATGTTACAATATTTTAATTGATGAGAAAACATTCCATGAAATTTTGGTAAAGCTGCGCTACAAAAAAATATTATTGTAATTAGGTTTGAAAAAGCCCAATGTTCTCAAAAGTGCGATAATAGTTCAGTTTTTTAAGGGAACAAATAAAATATGATGTGCAAATGGAGAAAATGTGCAAGTTCGATAGTTATCAAATGTAATGTTTTGTAATAATTACCACTATCATTTCTATCTAAATCATTCATCACATCGTATGTATTCACAACGTCAAAAATAATCCCCAAAACAACTGCCCTACAATGTTGTACAACACCGTATTGATTTATGGACACCTCGAGCGCTTACAGTGTTCAACACACTGTTTCGAAAGTCGACTTCTGTTCTCAACCCATGTCCCAAAGCTCCAAAACTCGTGTGCTGCACTCCAGCTGCAGAGGTGTCACCACGTCGAACAAATGTTTCTTCACCCCCTTTCGTTCACCTCGACCGACGGCAACGCCAGGAAGTCGCTTGTCAGCATCGTTGTCTTTTCGTTTGCCACTTCTACACTCCCTGTGTCTCTAATTAATTTTAAATCATTAATTAATTTCCAGTTCGATACAGCCATTGTGTATATCTCGACTGCGCGCTGGTTGACACAATGTCTGGGACCTGGCCTGTCATCGGCGTCAGGTTTCCCCCGCGGGACCTTCTCCAACAATATTGGCTTCTGTGCGAAGAAGAGGTGCACTTTTTCGCCTACCTTCTTCAGTTCTCATCAACAGCTTCTGGAAAAAAAGAGTATCATCACTGCTGCAATTCAGCCATGCCGTTGTAGCACTCGTCTGGAAGATTTATATCTGGAAAACTATTTCTTGTCCGTCGTCGTCGTCGTCGTCGTCGATGTCGCACTGTCAGTTTGGACAGCGGCCCGGAACGATCCGGAGTCCCCACGTTTTCGTTGCCCCGGAAGAGATTTGTCAACACTTTGAAGAGAAAAGGCAACAACTTGATTCCTTTCCAGCGATGTCACTCGTTGTTCGTTGAATCCCGGATCGGGTGCTCTTATCGGAACAATCCCGGATCAAATCCTGGGGAAGAACACGACAACGAGCACGTCAGCTGTGTACAACGTACAAGACGCCCCCTGGAACATGTGGCTATGCCCTTGCTGCCGTTGTCGTGCAACTTGTTGGCAGAAATAACACTGGGAGATTTCCCATGAGTTGGTGCAGCAGCAGCTCCAAAAGCCAACAGCTCGTAAGAAATCCCCAGGAGTGCATATCGAGAATGGGTATCATCGGATTGATGTTGTACTCTCTTGTATCCCAATATTCGAGGGCTTCTTGCTCGACTCAAGGAGGAAACGACCTATTTACGGCTAAATTTAGTGTTTTCAACATATTGTCATAATTTTTACAGTTTTATTTGTAAAGCATCAATTGCATAAAAAGTGGCTTTCGTCAACAATTGACGACTGATGAGAAAAGGTGCATTCGCCCTTCTGTTGCTACTGCTGGTTGGAGTATGCTGTAAAGATGTTTGGGGAAAAGCAAAAAAAGCGCTTGTCAACACATTTATCGAAGATTGCAATCTTCTCTGCAGTCTCGCTCTTAGTCGTTGTTGAACTACCATCATGTAAACTTTTTCCGGAATGCTGGTAAAAGGCGATGGTTTTTTGCGAAAGTCGTGCCCAGGTTTATTTTCAACTTAATTATTTTGCTTGTAATTAGTGAAGAGGCAGAATTTTCCACAAATGTCAAAATTTTGGTGAAGACTCATTAAACCGGTCCGATTTTCAAAAAAAAAAAAAATTATGGAAAAAAAAGATAAAAATATTTTTATGTGTTTTTGTTATAAGAGCAATTCTCTGAGATTTCGATTATTCGTTTTTTGTAATTTTTAATCCGGCTGAAACTTTTTTGGTGCCTTCGTTCTTATAATTTTCCATACAAATTTGGCAGCTGTCCATACAAAAATGTGAATTCAAAAATGTGAAAATTCAAAAATCTGTATCTTTTGATAGAATGTTTTGATCGATTTGGTGTCTTGGGCAAAGTTGTAGATATGGATATGGACTAATATGGAAAAATGAAAAAAATAATACACGGTAATAAAAATTGATGATATTTAATTTCACTTTTTGTCACTAAAACTTGATTTGCAAAAAAAAAACTTTTTTTTATATGTTTTAGAGGACATATGGGTAATTCTCTACCAACTCACACGAAATCGGGAAAAGTTGCCCTGACCCCTCTTCGATTTGCGTGAAACTTTGTCCTAAGGGGTAATTTTTGTCCCTGATCACGAATCCGACGTCCGTTTTTTGATATCTCGTGACGGAGGGGCGGTACGACCCCTTCAATTTTTGAACATGCGAAAAAAGAGGTATTTTTCAATAATTTGCAGCCTGAAACGGTGATGAGATAGAAATTTGGTGTCAAAGGGACTTTTATGTAAAATTGTACGCCCGATTTGATGGCGTACTCAGAATTCCGAAAAAACGTATTTTTCATCGAAAAAACACTAAAAACGTTTTAAAAATTCTCCCATTTTCCGTTACTCGATTGTAAAAAATTTTGGAACATGTCATTTTATGGGAAATTTAATTTACTTTTCGAATCTACATTGTCCCAGAAGGGTCATTTTTTCATTTAGAACAAAATTTTTCATTTTAAAATTTCGTGTTTTTTCTAACTTTGCAGGGTTATTTTTTAGAGTGTAACAATGTTCTACAAAGTTGTAGAGCAGACAATTACAAAAATTTTGATTTATAGACATAAGGGGTTTGCTTACAAACATCACGAGTTATCGCGATTTTACGAAAAAAAAGTTTTGAAAAAGTTACTTTTTGCGTTTCTCTTTGTTTCGTCGTCCGTGTCTGTCGCGGGTGACCATGAACGGCCATGATCGATGACGACCAACTATTTCAAAACTTTTTTTCGTATAATCACGATAACTCGTGATGTTTATATGCAAACCCCTTATGTCTATATATCAAAATTTTTGTAATTGTCTGTTCTACAACTTTGTAGAACATTGTTACACTCTAAAAAATAACCCTGCAAAGTTAGAAAAAACACGAAATTCTAAAATGAAAAATTTTGTTCTAAATGAAAAAATGACCCTTCTGGGTCAATGTAGATTCGAAAAGTAAATTAAATTTCCCATAAAATGACATGTTCCAAAATTTTGTACAGTCGAGTAACGGAAAATGGGAGAATTTTTAAAACGTTTTTAGTGTTTTTTCGATGAAAAATACGTTTTTTCGGAATTCTGATTACGCCATCAAATCGGGCGTCTAATTTTACATAAAAGTCCCTTTGACACCAAATTTCTATCTCATCACCGTTTCAGGCTGCAAATTATTGAAAAACACCTCTTTTTTCGCATGTTCAAAAATGGAAGGGGTCGTACCGCCCCTCCGTCACGAGATATCAAAAAACGGACCTCAGATTCGTGATCAGGGACAAAAGTTACCCCTTAGGACAAAGTTTCACGCAAATCGAAGAGGGGTCGGGGCAACTGCTGTGTGAGTTGGCGGAGAATTACCCATATGCTACTGAGGACATCTTTGACCGAGTTATGATTTTTTGAATCAATACAGATTTTTATCGAAAAATCAAAATATTGGTCGCAAAAATTTTTCAATTCTAGTTTTCGATGTAAAATCAAATTTGCAATCAAAAAGTACTCAAGTGATTTTTTGATAAAGTGCATCGTTTTCAAGTTATAGCCATTTTCAGGTAACTTTTTTGACAAAAGTCGCAGTTTTTTATTTTTTAAAATTAATGCCCATGTTTGTCCGAAGCTTTGAAAAAAATATTTTTGAAAAGCTGAGAAAATTCGCTATATTTTCCATGAAGGTCCAAACATTAAGTATTATGCCCTTTTGAAATGTTTGTCGTGATTTTAAATTTTTGAAAATATTTTTTCGGAAAGATCGGAAAATTTCACGAATGTTTCATATTTTAACATTGTAAATCGGACCATTAGTTGCTGAGATATCGACGTTAGCAAATGGGTGGGTTGTTTGGGTGAGACTAGGAAAACATAAATTTTCATGTTTTTCAACACTTGTATGGCAATATCTCAGCAACTAAGGGTCGTATCAACAAAGTTCAATAAAGCAAAATATAGAGATTTTTTTCAGCTTTTCAAAGGTGCACTTTTTTTTAATGAAAAACTGCGACTATTTTCAAAAAATTATCTGAAACTGGCTATAACTTGAAAACGGTGCACTTCATCAAAAATTCACTGGAGTCACGGCTTGTCTAAAGGTTATTTTTATAAAACTTGAATGAACCTCGGTAATTCTTTCTGGAGCTTGTTGGGGGGACTGTCCCGAGTCAGGGAAACTGTTTTTCAAAAAATTCTATCGGTAAAAATTGATTTTATCTCATTTTGAAGTTTTTATACAATATATTTAAGCTAAAATCATGAAAAAGTATTAAATAAATTGCTGAAATTATGATGTTTTTTTTTGTTATTTCATCAAAACATCAGTTTCGAGTTACCTCAACATGTCTCCAATATCCTACAACATAGAAAAATGTTTATCTTGGTCGTCAGTTTCGAAAATAGCTGCAAAATTGTTTTTTTCCTAGTGCTTTTTTCTCAAATTCATCTGGAAACATCAACTTTATTCGTGTTTATTAAAACTGTTTTCGTGTATTTGTAGCAAATAACATTCAGAATAAATTTGCAGAATAAACATGCTATTACATCAAATCTCTGAAAAGTTACAACAATTTTAGTGCGGAGAAAGCTGCAAATTTTGAAATTCTGTGATATTTATTCCCTTTTTGTCCTACTTCTATTTAAATAAATTTCAGAATGACAAATCAAAAGTCCTGAGTTGCATTTTAATCTTATTTTATTTGTAGGAAAAAAAAAGTGATAACAGATTATTGAACATCTTACAAAATTCTGCTAGCGACTTAAGTGTATCGTTGAATTAAAAAAGGTTGCATTTACGGTTTTCCAATACAACAATTTCTTACGCAAACGGCATGGCCAAACTCTAAAGTACTCGGATCGGCTTCAAATTTTCGGGATTATCTACCCAAAATAGTTTTATACATAATTTTTGATAGGTCGTTAGATTGGTTCCTGCCGCGTTAGGGTGGGCCATAAAATGGCAATTTTGACGATATTGCAAAAAAAGATATAATTGCTTGGCATTGTTTCATCCAATTAAAGTTAAACTGTTTGTGAAAGAAAAGTGACTAATTAGGATTTCAAGGAAAATTACGCATGAGTTCAGTTGAAACGGCTTTTGACAATGAATTTAAAAAAATCTCAATATTTTCATCTTTGAACTGCCCTGACGCGTTAGGAACCACCCTAACGACCTAACAAAAATTATGTATAAAATTATTTTGGGTAGATAATTCCGAAAATTTGAAGCCGATCCGAGTATTTTAGAGTTTGGCCATGCCGTTTGCGTAGGAAATTGTTGTATTGGAAAACCGTAAATACAACCTTTTTTAATTCAACGATACACTTAAGTCGCTAGCAGAATTTTGTAAGATGTTCAATAATTTGTTATCGTGTTTTTTTTCTGCAAATAAAATAAGATTAAAATGCAACTCAGGACTTTTGATTTGACATCCTGAAATTTATTTAAATAGTAGTAGGACGAAAAGGGAATAAATATCACAGAATTTCAAAATTTGCAGCTTTCTCCGCACTAAAATTGTTGTAACTTTTCAGAGATTTGATGTAATAGCATGTTTATTCTGCAAATTTATTCTGAATGTTATTTGCTACAAATACACGTAAACAGTTTTAATAAACACGAATAAAGTTGATGTTTCCAGATGATGAATTTGAGAAAAAAACACTAGGAAAAAAACAATTTTGCAGCTATTATCGAAACTGACGACCAAGATAAACATTTTTCTATGTTGTAGGATATTGGAGACATGTTGAGGTAACTCGAAACTGATGTTTTGATGAAATAACAACAAAAAACATCATAATTTCAGCAATTTATTTAATGCTTTTTCATGATTTTAGCTTAAATACATTGTATAAAAACTTCAAAATGTGATAAAATCAATTTTTACCGATAGAATTTTTTGAAAAACAGTTTCCCTGACTGGGGACAGTCTCCCCAACAAGCTCCAGAAATAATTACCGAGGTTCATTCAAGTTTTATAAAAATAACCTTTAGACAAGCCGTGGGAGTAAATTCGATTTTACATCGAAAACTGAAGTTGAAAAATGTTTGCGGCCAATATTTCATTTTTTTGAAAAAAAATCAATAATTCAAAAAATCATAACTCGGTCAAACAGTTTTTGCTCATCCTGGAAATTTCTGAAAAGTTGGCATTTGATGACCTCTAAAACATATCAAAAAATTAAAAAACTAAAGATAGTGTTTTTTTTTGCAAAGCAGTTTAGTGACAAAAAATGAAATTTAAAATCACCAGATTTTTTTTAACGTGTATAATTTTTTTTCAGTGTAGTTCAAATCCATACCTACAACTTTGCCCAAGACACGAAATCGATCAAAAAATTCCTTCAAAAGATATAGATTTTTGAATTTTCGTACATCATTTTTGTATGGACAGCTGCCAAATTTGTATGGAAAATTATATGAACGAACTAATGATGCAAAATGGTTTTTTTGAGCATACTGAAGGCACCAAAAATGTTTCAGCCGGATTAAAAAATGCTAAAATTAAAATTGAAGAAAAAAAGACTAATTCCGTAGAGAACTGCTCATTAAAAAATCGTCAGTTTTTGATTTTTGTATTTTTTTAAAGCAAAATTTCAAAATCGGGCATCGTCATGCACACGAGATATGTCTTGAGAGTCTTCACCCCAAATTTTAGCCAATTTGGTCCATCCCATCTCGAGATATCATGGCACTCGTAAATCAACTCGGTGTTTCGAGAAAAACGTTCAGAATGTTTGACAGTCCGCCTTGCGCACTGCAAAATGTTGAGCTTAAAATCGTCTCTAACTCAGTTTAATCATGTAATATCTACATTAAACTTGCAGGAGTCATTGAACATCTAATCTAATCTAATCTAATCGAACACAAGCGCAGCCAGTCCGAAGAAAGCATCCTGGAAGAACTTGTGGTTAGATTACGCCCCAAGTTCTTCCTTGTCAATATTAATAATTACAGTACATCCGAGTTACCCCGAAAATGTATAGCAAAAATTAAAGCGGCCAGGCCTACTGCGTTGCATTAACCGCAGAGACAGATTCTGTGAACGGATCACATTTCACAGAATCAACAGGGGAGGAAGGATGCGTGGACATACCGTACCAAACGCTCCGAATTAGTTGGGTGTGGTGTGTTAGTGTGAATTGGCAATTATTTATATTTTTAGGGGGGAAGTGGATATGGGGAAATTGGGTTTGGGAAAATTGTGATTGAGGGATGGGAAAGTGGGGAAGGGGTAGGAGGGTTATTAAATTTATAATATTATAATAAAGGAGAATATAGTTAAATTAGAAATAATGATGGAAAGCTCTTACCAAGGAACAGCAAATCTTCAAAAGACACAGCCAGGTGGTGTCCCGATCGTCAGCCCCAGGTTCTTGACAAGAAACAGGCCGATCGGATGAAGTGAAACTGTTCCTAGCACCGAATATCTCCACTCCAAACAAATATATCCGGATGTTTCGCTGGTGTTGAATCGAATTTCACATCCAGACTCTTTCACAATCTCTTGAAACAGCATCCTCCATATCCTCCACTTACTTTTCACTTACTTCCTGATTCTTGGCAGATTCGAAAGATTTAATGAATTTTCAACGAAATTCACTTCCAACGACAACAAGAATCAGAATTCCCTTAACACAAAAAAAACCTTCTTAAATTAAACAATTTTCAACGGCTCAATACTTTTTGCAAAAAAAAGAAAAAAATGGAATAGAAATGGAAAAAAATGGAAAAATGACGCGGAGTGAAAAAGTTTTCCAACCGTCAGCACCGGTTACTACGATCGCAACCTCGCAGGAGTCATTGAACATCATCTTTTTAGTGGATTCAATAAATTTTCTGTACTATGATTTTTTTGATTTTCTACAGGTATGAAATCCCTTAATTTATTGGTTTTCGTTTTGTTTACAAACATTGTGCATCTACGAAAAGTGACTGGTAATTTTGCCAAAGTGTTTTTTGCTATTGTTTCATGGATATTTCGTGAATGAGAGAAGAGGGCCTAGGCTAATTTGGATTTCTCTCCTAGTACAATAACAAAAACGGTTTTTATGGTTGACTGTTCTATGAACTGTCCCGAAGTTTGGTTGAGCTTGGTTGCCCGAGTTCGGAATGAAATCGATTTTTTTTAGATGTGTGACGAACAAAAGGGGTGCTGCTCAAAATAGCTTCCCTAACTCAATTTTGCCCGAAATTCACGTGCGACAAGATAGCACGAGCACGACGATTTACCACCAGGCACCACATCGAAGCGTCAAATTTGTCCGACAATCACGGAAACACGAAAGCTCACAAACTTTGAATTACCTTTTTCGTTAGCATAACGACACACACACTTCTGTGCACCACGCGTCACCTCTCTCAATGGATGTCCATATACCCAGGCAGCATCCACCACCATCCAGCACCCGTTGCGTAAACTTCACCGGACCATGACCGAAACTCCGTCCCGGGTCCGACTGATGGTGAAAATCAACCCTCACAGCTGCCACCAGGGTCGGTTTCGGTCTGTTTCGTTTCGTCGCCGGGGTGGACCCGGGTCGGGGCTTCCGGGACCCGCAACATGTGATGAAAGACGGCCAAAACTGTCCCGGGTCACGTTGGAAAAAAGAGAGGAAATTCAAATTTCGACCTGTTACGGTGCGTGAGGTTTTCGGGGGTAGGAACGGTTTCCTGAAACGGGGAGTTATCCTCGCAAAATGACCTTCAGCAAGAAGAATTTTATCAAATTCACTTGCAACTTGAACACCGAACCAACCAGGGTTCATCAAATCTGATGGCAGCTATCTGGTGAGTACTTCTGGAGCATAACACTGACCCAGAACGACATCATCAACAGCTTTGATGATCGGCAACGTGACACCCACGTGGGACTATCGTGAGTGGTTGGGTTGTGGTGGAACTTTAATGTCAACTTTGTCGTAAAAATTAACTTGCGAGTAGTTCAGGTGAATGACTCGATGGATTCCGATGTGGAACATTAAGAAACTGCCATATTTTTGAGGGTTTTAAAACAGATTGAACATATATAAACTATAAGGTCGAATCCAAGGGCATTTCAGTGAGCAAAAGAGTTCCTCAATTTTGCCCAGAGTAACGAGAGTTTCTCAATGTTCCTCCGAGTTACTCCGGTTGCTTTTCACCAATCCCACCTACATAGATTAACCTTGTGTTTGAAAAAATGTCAAGTTCTGTTGCTAAGGTTTGTTTGTTTTGAAAAACAAAATCTTTATCTTGCAGGCCCAAATGCCAACGGCAAGTGACCGGATTTACGGGGCCAAGTTTAAAAAATTTCCCACCCGCCAGCAGGCGGACGCGTTTGTTCGGAAACACGGCAGCGGAAGCTGTTCTGGGTCTGCTTCCGACAGCGGAAGTAACTTGTCGTCGGCGGGGGCCTATGTTCAATTCGTGGTTCCGCCGGTGGATTGATCGAGGGGTTGAAGCTAGAGCTGGATGAGCTGCGGGGATCGGGATCGGGGACAGGGAGAATGGGAAGAAGCTGGACAGCGGCGTGAAGCTGGTGATGAATCTGGAAAAGTACGGCATTTATAATTTTCATCAGGACGAGGCTGGTTTCGTGTACGGTTACACGAACGGTTCCTGCGAGGGCAATGGGACGGCGGCGGCCTGTGCCGGGCTGGGGGTTTACTTTGTCGAGGGACACGCGCTGAACGCGGTCAGTGGACGAACGGAGAGTTTCAGGCGGATGCGCTGGTGATTCGATTGGCCAAGCAGCAGGGCATAAAAAAACTGACCGTGAACACAGATTCCAAGTTTTTTATCGATTCCATCACCAAATGGCTGCCCGGCTGCAAGCGGAACGCGTGGAAGCTGTCGACGGGGGAGCCCGTCAAGCACCAGTTCGACCTTGAGGAGTTGGACCGGGAGTTGGCTGACAAAAGCATCGAGGTCAAATGGAACCACGTCGACGCTCATTGTGGCATTTTGGGGAACGAACGGGCGGACGCGCCCGCCCGTTCGTTCAATATTTCGGCAATAACCCGCAGACAGAAAGCGAATCGTTGAAACGTTTGTTGATAAGTGGCTTTTTATTCTAGTTTACAATACACTTTTTTACAAGTTCTTAGTTAGTATGTTACTGTCTACAATCTTTATTTTTTCTGAAACACTACTCATTCTCTCCGGATTCCAGATCCGACGAGAAAGAAGATCCTTCCACCTTAAAAATCTGCACCGAGTTGGCGAAAGTCACCGGTTTGTCCACCTTTTCAATGGACTCGTCCTCATCGGCGCACACGAGCGCAAACTGGTCGAAAGTTGCTTCTTCACAGTCGCTGCTCCTCCGTCAAAATTCTCTTCCGATTACGAAATCGCCTCCAGTCCCATATCCGCCTCGTCCGACAGGGCTTCGTACTGCTCATCCAGCGGAGTTTCCTTCTTTTTGCCGCGCCGTCGCCTTCTCTCCCTCTCCGAGTCGTCACTTTCACTTTCGCTCTTGACCTGGGATTGTTTGGGCAGTCGGGGCGAATCCGGGACCACCTTGCGGCGTCGCTTCCGGTACGGGTCCGTGCCCGAATCCAAAGAATCGCGTCGCTCGTGGCGGACCGGTCACCGGTCCTCACCTTTTGCCGCTTCAAACTCTGCGCAATGACGTGATTTTGGTGATCCAACTGCAGGAACAGATCCTTGGAGTTTTCGAGCGCCTGCTTGGCCGCGTTCACTTCGGCCTGCTGGATGCTGTGACCGTTGGAGCAGGCCAGGCGCTTGCCACGGAATAAAAACACCCATCGTGTAGACGCGCGTGTTGGTCGGGCCGTTGCATTCGATGACCTTGTAGATCGGAATTTCCGGCTCACCGCCGTCCATCGTACGCAACGTGGGACAGCACTGCTGCAGCTTGCTCTTCGGGTCATTCCAGTCCTGGTAAATGAATTAGTCTTACAGCCGGGGGAACAGGCAGAACGTTTCGCAGAGTTGAGTCCCTTGTCCACGTACAGGGCGCCGAGGAAGGCTTCCAGCAAATCGGCTCGATATTTCGTTTTGAGGTCCGCTTTCTGGTTGGAGTAGACGGCGTACGAGGTCATCGAGGCGATAATTTTCACATTGGAGAAAAAACATCAACAAACAACATTGTCATGGTTGCATATACCAAGGTATCGTCAATCGGGTGGGAATTGAAATACTCTTGAGGAAGCTGAGAAACTCAGAGTTACTCCGAGTTACTCCCAGAGTTTCTCACTGAATTGCCCTTGGTCGAATCGGCTTAAGAGCGAGTTTTCCACCAGTTCACGCTCTAAACCTATCTTGTCAATAATAATGATTTCAGTACATCCGAATAAAGTCGAAAAAATATTTCACAGACATTTTCTTTGCGAAGGACTTACTGCGTTGAAAAGACTGTTTCTGTAAAAGGATCACATTACACAGAATCAACAAGAGAGGAAGGATGCGTGGACATTAGGGTCTAATATGGTTGTATGGAAAACAAACAAAGTTGTCAAAATTTTGTGAGCACAACACTTTTCAGTTCCTTTTTCGATCCTAAACAACTCCCCAATGTTTGGGAACGATTGGTTTAGTACTCACTTTGCGCAAAGCGATTCAACTTTCTATGGGAATTTGTATGGGAAAACCCATTTTTTTGGATTTTGATTTCTATAAAATTCACGTTCCACGCTATATTACGCTATATTTGCTAGAAAATCACGTTTTTGATCAGTTTTGAACTCGCTGTATCTTTTTTTAGGTGCTAGCTAGCACCATACTCTCTTCGGTAAAGTTGTAGAGCACTTTCCGGAGCAAAAACAAGTGAATTTTATAAAAATCATAATCCAAAAAAAAGTTTTTTTCCATACCAATTCCCATAGAAATTGAATTACTTTGCATAAAGTGAGGATCAAACAAATCGTTCCCAAACTTTGGGGAGTTGTTTAGGATCCCAAAAGAAACTGAAAAAGTGCTGTGCTGGAAAACCGTTTTTTACACCGTAGTGGACATACCATACCAAATGCTCCAAATCAGTTGTGGCGTGCGGTGTAAGCAGGGTTGCCTGGTTGCCGTATGAATCTGGGAATGCCAGATTTTTCAAATGTCAGCCAGAATAAAGATCCACCCTTCTCTGTGCCAGATTTTGTGAGATGTTTTTCACTTTATGCTCATTTTGAACAATTTTTTGATTAAAATGAACGAATTTAATTGAAAATAAAAAAAAAACGTGTTTTTCATAACGAAATTGTAATTTCAACATTTTTGAGATTATAAAATCAGTTAGACCATCTGAATTCAACAAACATTAAAAATAACTTAAATCCTCCCTCCCCTTCACTATTTAGAATTGTTAGATTTTCGTCTGCCACATTTTACCAGATTTTGAATCGATACTTTGCCAGATTTTGCAAATTTTGACCTGGTAACCCTGGGTGTAAGTGTCAGTTTGGTATATACATATATTTTGAGGGGAGAAAGTAGAATTGGGGAAATTTGAATAGTTGAGAATCTTGGGGTAGACAAAATTAAGGACTTGTGCTAATTTTGAGAGACATCGATTACGGTTAAGGGGTTACATAAACATAATCGTGAAAAATGTCAGAGGTTGGTATAAACATACATTTAAACTTTTTTAAAAAAATATTTTTGTTTGTTTTGTTTATTTGTTTGCCAAACATTTTGCTACAAAAAGCTCATGAAAAGATGATTTCTATAAAAAGTTATATAACAAATACTATTACGAAAATAAAAAAGGTTCAAAAAAAGTTTGTACACCTTTCGAAAAATTAACATAAATAATGTTATTTGATGAAAAATCACCATAAATCCAGTCTCCCAACTCCAAATAGGCATCCTCGATTGATTAAAAAAAAATGGATTGAATATAAAGTTTACTAACTGCTTAGTATAAAAGTTTATATAACTCTGGAAATTCTATATAAAACTTATCTGAACTTAATTTTGCGAACTTTTAATTCAAATAAATGTTAATATATTACCATAGAATTGCTAAATAAACATTTTGGAGTGGGTATAACACCGTGTTGGGGGTATTTGTATCGATAGAATAGATTTTTCGTTGGAATTTCGTACCAACCGGGAATTACGTCGTCGGAAAATCCGCCGGCATCTGAACCGGTCCACAATTCACAAGTCAACCTATGTGGCATCAGAAAGAGCATAAAATTTCCAATCTTTTGATACCCAAACATCCAGGTTTTCTATAAAACCCACGTTTTTAAATACCTAAGCAAAAACGTTGTTATGGTTTCGTTTGAGCAACCTGCCAGAAATGTATGGAATTTCGTGATTTTTGTTCTCGTGGATCAAACTTACTTTTTGCCCAGGTATTTAAAAACGTAGGTTTTAAAGAAAACCTAGATGTATGGGTATCAAAAGATTGGAAATTTTATGCCTTTTCCGATTCCACATAGTTTGACCTGTGAATCGTGGACCGGTTCGGATGCCGGCGGATTTTCCGACGACGTAATTCCGGGTTGGTACGAAATTCCAACAAAAAATCTATTCTAGCGATACAAATACCCCCAACACGGTGTTATACCCACTCCAAAATGTTTATTTAGCAATTCTTTGGTAATATATTGACATTAAGTTGAATTAAAAGTTCGCAAAATTAAGTTTAGATAAGTTTTATATAGAATTTCCAGAGTTATATAAACTTTTATACTAAGTAGTTAGTAAACTTTATATTTAATCCAAATTATTTTTTTGATCAGTCAAGGAAGCCTATTTGGAGTTGGGAGACTGGATTTATGGTGATTTGTCAACAAATAACATTATATATGTTAATTTTTCGAAAGCAAACTTTTTTTGCACCTTTTTTATTTTCGTAATAGTATTTGTTATATAACTTTTTATAGAAATCATCTTTTCATGAGCTTTTTGTAGCAAAATGTTTGGCATGAGTTTCTGAACAAAACGTAGTACTAGGTTCCTGTCAAACTTTAATTTTTTTACATGTTTCATCACAAAATGTGCATAGTGCCCAAGGGGTGTAAATACTTTTTTTACATACTGTAGCTATTTTGAGTTAAAAATTTAAAAAAAAAATACGGGTGTCACGATATCTCAACACTGCTTTGACCAAATTGGCTCAAAATGTTGGTAAAAACTCGTTGAACCTGTCCTGTGTGCATGGGATATGTCTTGGAAGTCTTCACCCCGAATTTCAGCCAATTTGGTCCATCTCATCTCGAGATATCGTGACACCCGTAAATCAACTCGGTCTAGGACTCAGAGTTTATAGAAAAAACGTTCACAAAGATTGACAGTTCGCTTTGCGCATGGCAAAACTGTGAACTTAAATCGTCTCTTACTCAGTTCAGTCACGAAATAACTTCATGAAACTTTCAGGAGTGATTGAAAATCATCTTTTTAGTATATTTAATGATTTTTCTGAAATTACACATATTGTGATTTTTGTATGGTACCCCTTAAACGAATTTGAACATTGAATTTTTTAAGGCAAAAATGATGGCTAGAGGGAAGTATTTTTTTTTAGCGAGTCATAGGTATTTAAAATTAACAGTTTCAACACCCCTCTTTGTTTAACATGTTAGAATTTGTTTATTTCACACTGATTGATTCCGTGTGATTTACTGATTATTTCATGGCATCAAACAACAACAAAGAAAAACGTTTAGTTTTAAATGTTTTTATTTCCATAACAAACAGAGACAAAAAAAAACTAGCACATTTTGCAACGATTTAACCACCAATTGTGTGCTCACTCGGGGGACCTTGTTTAACTACATGCAAAAAATCGCATTTCATTAAAAATAAAAATATATTGATAGGCAGACGAGGTGGAGGTGAAGCGAGGTGTACAAAAATGAAATCAATTTGCGCACACAAATGAAATATAGTCAACAATTTCGAAACCACGGGCCTGCACAAACGATGACAGGGCTTCCTAGGTTCTGGATGGTTGGAGGTTTTGGGCGGGGTGGGTTCCGATGTTGATGGTGATTCAATAGTGGGGCTGCATACACTACATTGGGACGGATTGGCATGTACTCCGGGCCGGATAAATACACCGGATTCACATATGTATAATTGATTTACAGTCGTATTTATCAGTTGCATATTCATGAAAATGAAAATCAAATGATTGCCAAACAATGGTTTATCGTTTATTTAACTGTACAATGACGTCTATTTTCAGATGTGCCCTCCCCAGACCGAGGGCCGCCGATCATCGAGTCTGGGATCTGGCCATGGCCGCAACATACCCCGAGGGATAATTGTATGCACGTTTGGACCAAATTCGAGCGAGGGAGTCTCTGACAATGTTTTGCGACATTTAGTTTAAAGTGGGATTGAATTGTGTGGTGTCAAACATTTTCCGGTCGGCGGATGTTATAAATTATCAAATAATATTTCAATGCTGCTTAAGAGACAATCATATCTTATTAAACTTGATTTTTTTTATTTTTCCAATAATTCTTACTTAAAATTTAATCTTATTAAATAATAATTCTTACTCAAACATTAATCAAAAAAATGGACAATCTTTAATGACATTTTTTACAAGACTCACCCCTAACCAAAGTACTACAATTACAATAATCCATACAAGTGCAGGGAACTCAGCTGCTACCGGGAAACAATTCAATTTATCATGCGTGTTCAGAATACGCTATAAATTGTGAACGAGCGGACAATTTTTGACCAATTGAAACCAGAAAACAGGCGGTTTGTCCGGCAATCGAGGCGATTTTGCACTTGCCCATTTTCTGTATTAGCTTTTCACTTGTCACCGCCAAACGCCACAACGGTGGGGGAGGAACAGCCTTTTTCGGTCGCGCTGGAAAATCAAATATATTGCAATGTTCGATTTGGTTTTCCTTTTTTCGTGGGAAATTTTCAAGGGATGCTGCAGAATTCTTCAAAACTTTTATTGAAATTTTTATATTCTCATAGTGATGACACAATTTGATTTCGTTCATTTTTTGAAGTAGGCAAAAAATTAGTTTTTGTATATTGAACATGATTTTTTTTAATTTTGATTATAGTAAGCTTTATATTTTGCGTATCCCCAAAAGCCACGATATTTCGAATTCCAATCATCTCAATGAACACATCCACACGCGTCCGCTCGCGGTGTTGTTTGCAGGAAAACATTTGAAAAATTCAAAAACTGCACTCAACGCCCATAATGCGAATCCAGGGTAAAATAGCATTCGGAACAACCCACCACTCCGGGCTGCACCATGGTGACGACGGACCATCTGCGGCCTGCCCGGAAAATACACCCAATTCATCCTGTGTCATCCAGAGTCCTCTCCCTCTCCCTTGGACAGTGCGCACTCTGGACGGATTTCGGACGCCGCCGTCGATGGTGATGATGCTGCGTGGCCGCATTATTGATTGTTATTTGAAACACGTATTTTAATTACGAACAAACGGACATCCAGTCTGGGCTGCTGATGGTGAAACGAGCATTTTAAACGGTTCCGGAACCCGAAAATGGGCTCCTCCAGTAGTTGCGGTCCGGCAGTCCCAGACGGGGCCGAGGTCTGGACACCGGTAGTGGACGTGCAACCGAAGGAACCCTGAACTCACCAATTGCATAATAAAGTTTTGTTTAATTTTGTTTAAAACCCCTGTTTCTTTGATTTTCTTATTGCTTTTTCAACAATGCATAAATATGAAATGCAAATTTTGTTTTATTTTATCTCCCCCTTTCAAAATTTACCCTTCAAACAAAAACAAAACCAATTATTGATGAACCAAAAAAAATCTCAGTTTAAACTTGTATAATCGACCATTCAGAATACATCTTGTAATTTTTATTATTGCATTTAAAATCAAGTAATATTGTTGGGCAGCAGTTGTTCGAGAGATCCATATCACTCCTTTTATTTTTTTGTGATGAATTTTATTATGTTTCATTGGATTGGCTCAATTTAATTTCATAATTCACATTAAAAATAGAATAATGAATTGAAATTACTCCGATGATTTTCATAGATTTCACAACATTGAAAATCATCAATGAATTTCAAAAACCTATTTTTAAACTTTGATAATTGTTACTTCTATCATAAATTATTTTTAGAGTTTTCTAAGAAAATCTAAAAAATCTGATTAAACATGAAATGGGTTAGAGAACTTTTACGCTATTTGTGGAATGAATAATGTGTAACGGGAAATGTTAGATTGTTTTGCAGACACAAAATTAGTTTTTTTTGTATTTTTTCGTAGACATAGGTTTTTTTTCGGAATTCTGAGCATGTCATCAAATCGGGCGTCCTATTTTGGTTCCCAAACTTTGGGGAGTTGTTTAGGACCCCAAAATGAACTGAAAAAGTGCTGTGCTCACTAAATTTGGACAACTTTATTTTTTTCCATACAACCATGGGTCATATTTAATATAACGCCCTTTTAAAATGTTAGTCTTGGTTTAAAGATTTTAAAATAATTTTTTTCCAAAAGATCGGCAAATTTCACGAATGTTTCATATTTTTACATTGTAAATCGGACCATTAGTTGCTGAGATATCGACGTTAGAAAATGGTGGATCGCTTGGGTGATACTTGGAAAACATAAATTTACATGTCTTTAAACATTTGCATGGCAATATCTCAGCAACTAAGAGTCTTATCAACAAAGTCCAAAATCGCAAAAATAGAGAATTTTTTCAACTTTTCAAAAATATTTCTTTCAAAAGTAGGCAAACATGTGCACTAATTTAAAATAATGAAAAACTGCGACTGTTTTCAAAAAGGTTACTTAAAAATGGTTTTAACTTGAAAACGGTGCACTTTATCAAAAATTCACTTAAGTACTTTTTAATTGCAAATTTCATTTTACATTGAAAAATGAAGTTGATTTTTTTTTGCGACCGACATTTCTTTTTGCCTTCCTCACTGAGGTAAGGCTATAATCCTGCTCTAAAAATGAACTTTGAATAAAAACGTCGTAGACCCACCTTCATGTATACATATCGACTCAGAATCGAAAACTGAACAAATGTCTGTGTGTATGTGTGTGTGTATGTGTGTGTGTATGTGTGTGTGTATGTATGTATGTGACCAACAAACTAGCTCATGTTTCTCGGCACTGGCTGAACTGATTTGACCCGAACCTGTTGCATTCGACTTGGTTTAGGGTCCCATAGATCGAGTTTTATACAGATTGAAGTTTTGATAAGTAGTTCAAAAGTTATGTATAAAAAGGTGTTTTCATATATATCCGGATCTCACTTAAATGTATGTAAACTATGTCCGGGTCCATCATCCGATCCATCGTTGGTTAGGTTATCAAAAGACCTTTCCAAAGAGCCTAAAACATTGAAAATCTGGCAACCCTGTCTCGAGATATGGCCACTTAAGTGATATTGATGTACTTTTTGGAAGTCGGATCTCAATTAAATATACTATGTCCGGGTCCACCATCCGACCCATCGTTGGTTATGTTATCAAAAGACTTTTCCAACAAGTTCAAAACATTGGAGATCTGGCAACCCTGTCTCGAGATATGGCCACTTTAGTGACATTTATGTACTTTTTTTTAAGCTGGTTCTCATTTAAATGTATGTAAAGTATGTCGGGATCCACCATCCCACCCATTGTTGGTTGGGTTATGAAAAGACCTTTCCAACGAGTTCAAAACATTGGAGATCTGGCAACCCTGTCTTGAGATATGTACACTTAAGTGATATTGATGTACTTTTTTACTCCGGATCTAAAAAAGACATGAAATTTTTGTACAATTCCATCATATCAGCCATTGTTGGCAATAAGTGAGGAAGGCTCCAACCACATAGGTGGATTAAGTTAGTTTTTTAAATCAGTATTGATTAAAAAATTCATAACTCGTTCAAAGATTTTTTGCACAACCTGGAAATTTCTGAAAAGTTGGCATTTGATATCCTCTAAAACATTTCAAAAAATAAAAACAATTAAAAATGGTTTTTTTTTTTTGCAAATCATGTTTTAGTGACAAAAAGTTAAATAAATAATCACAATTCTTTTTTTTTCGTTTATCATTTTTTTCAGTGTAGTTCATATCCATACCTACAACTTTGCCCAAGACACCAAATCGATCAAAAATATCCTTCAAAAGATTCAGATTTTTGAATTTTCATGCATCGTTTTTGTATGGACAGCTGCCAAATTTGTATGGAAAATTATATGGGCAAACTAATGATGCAAAATGGCTTCTTTGGGCATACCGAAGGCACCGAAAAAGTTTCAGTCGGATTGAAAAATAGAGAACTGCTCCTTGATTAAATTATTCCAAGAGAGCAGTTCTCTAGGATTTCGGTCATTCGATTTTTTTTGTATTTTTTAATCCGACTGAAACTTTTTTGGTGCCTTCGGTATGCCCAAAGAAGCCATTTTGCATCATTAGTTTGTCCATATAATTTTCCATACAAATTCGGCAGCTGTCCATACAAAAATGATGTATGAAAATTCAAAAATCTGTATCTTTTGAAGGAATTTTTTGATCGATTTGGTGTCTTCGGCAAAGTTGTAGGTATGGATACGGACTACACTGGAAAAAAATAATACACGGTAAAAAAAATTTGGTGATTTTTTTATTTAACTTTTTATCACTAAAACTTGATTTACAAAAAAACACAATTTTTAATTTTTTTTATTTTTTGATATGTTTTAGAAGGCATAAAATGCCAACTTTTCAGAAATTTCCAGGTTGTGCAAAAAATCACTGACCGAGTTATGAATTTTTTAATCAATACTGATTTTTTCAAAAAATCGAAATTTTGGTCGTAAAAATTTTTCAACTTCATTTTTCGATGTAAAATCAAATTTGCAATCAAAAAGTACTTTACTGAAATTTTGATAAAGTGCACCGTTTTCAAGTTATAGCCATATTTAAGTGACTTTTTTGAAAATAGTCGCAGTTTTTCATTTTTTTAAATTAGTGCACATGTTTGCCCAGTTTTGAAAAAAATATTTTTGAAAAGCTGAGAAAATTCTCTATATTTTGCTTATTTGGACTTTGTTGATACGACCTTTAGTTGCTGAGATATTGCAATGCAAAGGTTTAAAAACAGGAAAATTGATGTTTTCTAAGTTTCACCCAAACAACCCACCATTTTCTATCGTCAATATCTCAGCAACTAATGGTCCGATTTTCAATGTTAATATATGAAACATTTGTGAAATTTTCCGATCTCTTCGAAAAAAATATTTTTGGAATTTTCAAATCAAGACTAACATTTCACAAAGGCCAAACATTCAATATTACGCCCTTTTAAAATGTTTGTCATGATTTGAAAATTCCAAAAATATTTTTTTCGAAAAGATCGGAAAATTTCACAATTGTTTCATATATTAACATTGAAAATCGGACCATTAGTTGCTGAGATATTGACGATAGAAAATGGTGGGTTGTTTGGGTGAAACTTAGAAAACATCAATTTTCCTGTTTTTAAACCTTTGCATTGCAATATCTCAGCAACTAAAGGTCGTATCAACATAGTCCGAATAATCAAAATATAGAGAATTTTCTCAGCTTTTCAAAAATATTTTTTTCAAAACTGGGCAAACATGTGCACTAATTTAAAAAAATGAAAAACTGCGACTATTTTCAAAAAAGTCACTTAAATATGGCTATAACTTGAAAACGGTGCACTTTATCAAAATTTTAGTAAAGTACTTTTTGATTGCAAATTTGATTTTACATCGAAAAATGAAGTTGAAAAATTTTTACGACCAAAATTTCGATTTTTTGAAAAAATCAGTATTGATTAAAAAATTCATAACTCGGTCAGTGATTTTTTGCACAACCTGGAAATTTCTGAAAAGTTGGCATTTTATGTCTTCTAAAACATATCAAAAAATAAAAAAAATTAAAAATTGTGTTTTTTTGTAAATCAAGTTTTAGTGATAAAAAGTTAAATAAAAAAATCACCAAATTTTTTTTTACCGTGTATTATTTTTTCCAGTGTAGTCCGTATCCATACCTACAACTTTGCCGAAGACACCAAATCGATCAAAAAATTCCTTCAAAAGATACAGATTTTTGAATTTTCATACATCATTTTTGTATGGACAGCTGCCGAATTTGTATGGAAAATTATATGGACAAACTAATGATGCAAAATGGCTTCTTTGGGCATACCGAAGGCACCAAAAAAGTTTCAGCCGGATTAAAAAATACAAAAATTAAAATTGAAGAAAAAAGACCGATTTCGTAGAGAATTGCTCAAGAGTATTCTAAATGTTGTTCCTCTGACTTTTTTTCATTTCATTATTTGTTTTTAGATTTTTTACCGTATATTATGAAAATTTGTTTACCAAATGTTCAGTTCCAGGATTTTTATAAGTTAAAAAAATTATAATATTTTATATTTTAAAATTGGAAAATTTAATTAAAAAAGAAGCTTATTTTCTATTTTTGGGCTTTTGTTTGTTATATTTATTATAATTATTACTTTAAAATATTTTGTTTCAGTCAATTTTATAACAATATTTGTTACCGTCATCAGGGGTGACATTGGGTCTGGGGGGTAAGATTGATTTTTTTCACAAGTGCTAGAATTTTTTAAAAAGCTTTTTTTTAGCGAATATTACAAAAAATGCATAATTCGAAAAAAATAAACATGCCCACATCAAGATAAAAAAAATCAGCGTGTCTAATACTTGGGACCATAAATAATTTTGAGAACCTATTGGATAAAAAAATATTCTAAGTTTAGCATTGTTAAGTTCTCAAATCTTTATCCGGAAATATGTTGCTGTATTTTCATGACAACTTGTACATAGCTTTTTTTGTTCGGTTGTCTTGGTTATTCAACTTTGATTTTGAAATTATAACAAAGAATGCTAGAAATCTGGTTAATTTGGCTTCGGAAACCGGAGGTCAAACTTTGGAGAAGTATGCAAGTTAGAGTAATTCAATGCATAATCATAAGATATGGATATGTACATGAATCCATCAATTTTCATCGTCTTCTCTGAAGAATAAAATTGAAAAAAATCTTCAAAATAAATCGTATATTTGTTCTACGGAACACATCAAGGCTAATTTGTCTACCCAATTAATTATACAAATTAGCATACAAATTTCATTCCGAATCATTCCTGTAATTTTATTTCGTAGATAACGTCATGTTAAAACTAAACACACAATTTTATTAATCATTTTTTAAACAATTTAACAATATTACTGGTAATTTTTCGGTTTTATATATCGATGTTGTCGTGCTGTCTTGTTGCACGGCTCTTTTTGACGATCCGAAAAAAACTAGTTTAAGTGTTCGACCTTGAATTAACTAAAACTAGAGCACGTAATGTAAACAATAATAAACACGTTTTGTTTGGTTGACCATTTAGTGTATTGTCCCGATTGTCCCGGAGTCCCCCCGAGTTATAATTAAACATGTTTATGGTACTCAGGCATGTATGTGTGCTAACTTGTTGCACGTCGATTTTGGTCCAGATTTAGTTAAGATCCCGAGCAGACGGAAATAACTTGGGAATAACATTTTTTGATATTTGAAAATTCTATGTCAATAACATTTTATGTTATTTATAACAAGATTTGATATTTGTCGTTATTATTTTTTTTGTAATTGAATTGTTATTTTAATAACAGACTTATGGCATTTTTAGTTATTCTTCAAATAAATCTTTGTTATTATTTTTTTGTTATTTTAACAACGAATCCGATCATCCCAATAACAGTTGAAGGTATTCTTCCATAACAAAATATGTTATTCCACAGCTGTTTTGGCTCTCAACTAATATCAGACCAATAACAAATTTTGCTATGATAACATAAATTGTTATTTAACTCTTATGCAAAAATGGATTTTTCAAGAAGATTCCATAGCATTTTATGTTATTTCAACAGTATTTGTTATTGAAATGGCATGAATTTTGTTATTACCGTCTGCCCGGGAAAGTCATTTTGTGCAGCTCACAATGTCTCATCTTTCGAGCTTCACTGATTTTTTGAACATATTACAGGGGTTGGGATGAAATAATCCTTCAAAAATCAAATTAAATCATTATTTTTTGTTTTCAAACATTTTCATCTTTCATAAAAGAAGTCAAGGGTTAACCGGGGGAGGTCATCGTCGGTGCACGGCACTGTGGACCATCTAATTTTGAAGCTCAGAATCGACAGGACAGGACAGATCTACCTATTTTGGGACCATGTCGTGGGGGGAAACGCGGACAGTTTGAGAGGGTGCAGAACGGGCACGAGATTGAAATAAAATGAGCATTCGGTGTCCGCAGCCGGGCGTGCAGTAATCGGAATATTTAATGACATTCCTGGGGTTTGATGAGGAATTGATTTTGTTGCCACCAAATAAGTCCGGTGTAATCAGGCGATTTATAAGCAATGTGTGACGAGCTGCAGTGCTGCAGTGGTTTGGCCGTTTGCAGTGAGGGTGGGAGTGAGGTCTACGCAATTGTACACTGTTTGTCGTTTCAATGCATAATTGGGATGCCTTTGATTGTTTCTGGTTGCATTTTATTTTGCAATCTGAGCCACATTCTTTACGCTCATATGCAGCAATTAATCTATTTTTCTTCATTTTGTAGATATTGAAGAAGCGTTCTCCAAAATTAACTCAATCAACCCTCAACCAATTCAAATTGCGCAGTAATTGGCACTACCAACTAATTGAACTAAAACGTCGGTCAATCCGTCCCGTGCAGGGCGGGAATCATCCGCAAACAGCTTACCCATCGCTCGTAATTGTCAAACTTTCTCCTTGTGCCAGCAGCATTCCGTCTCGCGTCAGGATTCCTCTTCCTCCGGAGGGGGAAGGTTGGCTTACACGCCGCCGGGAGAGACACTGATGAAGATTAATTAGTGCCGGTATGCACACGCAAAAGTGAGAATACTTGCCAAGTCGAGCAATTAATTTCTCCATGCAGCTTCTTCGAGCTTTCTTTGACTTTCAGCCTTGGAACTCCACAGTTCCCGCCCAGCTTCTCTGGTAGTATAAGGTGTACGTACTACCTTCAACATGCTGATGAGCTTTGGAAGCTGGGGAGCAGAAAAAAAATCGTGAAAAATTAATCTTTCCTTCCGATGGATCGTCGTCGCAAGTCCTAAGGATTTGCAAATAAGTTCAGCGAACTGGAAAAGTTTTCCTATTAGCGGGATTTGCTGCAGAACTGCTAGCTATCGGATTTACGCGCTAACTCAAGTGTCGGAACAATTGACATGCATTTAATTTAGTTAAGGGAGCTTTGAGCTCATGTTGGATTTAGAAGAAGATTTGTTTTTCAATGCACCAAAAATGTTATATCAAATTCTTTTTATGAAATATTTTTGGAAATTATTTGTATTCCTTCTTACACAAATGTATTAGCTCTGGCTCCATGAGAAAAAAAATCTCCGTGAGTGTTCATGCGAGAACATCATCCTTGGCCAAATCAGTTGATAGTCTCCGGAACAGCACCGCTATCCTTCCAACTTCCTCAGTTGCAGCATCAGTCCAGCGTTCCTCCAAAACCATCGGGAGCTCAACCGCATAACCTAACCACACGGCAACTAGACATTGTAACCAGGTTTTGCCCATGAACTCACCACAAACAACGTTTACCGAGTTACACCTGTTATCATCTCTTGCAAATTTTTGACACGGTAAAATTTAATTTTACACGATTTTAATGTAAAATTTACAGAGGCTATGCTAAATTAGCAGGGAAAAAGATTTTTTTAAATGTTCATTATTTTTTCATATCTACAAACCCCAAATCAAGATATTTTTTTTTTACATTTTGTTGTTACACGCTCGACACCAATTGCCAGCGTTCTGCTATTAGTAAGTTTGGCGGTTGTAGGTCCCGAAGCTTCTGGCTGGCTGCAAAATTAGTTTCCGGTAAACTCGGCGCAATTAGACCGCTTTACAGCGTTTTCCACCTGGGGAAGCGTGAAATGTGAAAGCTCTACACATTGTTGTGCTTTGCTGCAGTTCACTGTTTAGACAGACCACCGGAGGGAACCGAGCTATAAATGGGGTCATTTCATCAATCAAACATAGAGTGATTAATAAAACGAAGGGGTGTATGGCTGAGCTGATGATTAAAATTAAAATAATTTAAAAACATGAAAAAATAATTTAAAAAAAAATAATTTAAAAACATCTTCAAAGAGCAACAAAGAGCAACAAAGAGCAACAAAGAGCAACAAAGAGCAACAAAGAACAACAAAGAACAACAAAAAACAACAAAGAACAACAAAGAGCAACAAAGAACAACAAAGAACAACAAAGAGCAACAAAGAACAACAAAGAACAACAAAGAGCAACATAGAACAACAAAGAACAACAAAAAACAACAAAGAACAACAAAGAGCAACAAAGAACAACAAAGAACAACAAAGAGCAACAAAGAACAACAAAGAACAACAAAGAGCAACAAAGAACAACAAAGAACAACAAAGAACAACAAAGAACAACAAAGAACAACAAAGAACAACAAAGAACAACAAAGAACAACAAAGAACAACAAAGAACAACAAAGAACAACAAAGAACAACAAAGAACAACAAAGAACAACAAAGAACAACAAAGAACAACAAAGAACAACAAAGAACAACAAAGAACAACAAAGAACAACAAAGAACAACAAAGAACAACAAAGAACAACAAAGAACAACAAAGAACAACAAAGAACAACAAAGAACAAAGAACAAAGAACAAAGAACAAAGAACAAAGAACAAAGAACAAAGAACAAAGAACAAAGAACAAAGAACAAAGAACAAAGAACAAAGAACAAAGAACAAAGAACAAAGAACAAAGAACAAAGAACAAAGAACAAAGAACAAAGAACAAAGAACAAAGAACAAAGAACAAAGAACAAAGAACAAAGAACAAAGAACAAAGAACAAAGAACAAAGAACAAAGAACAAAGAACAAAGAACAAAGAACAAAGAACAAAGAACAAAGAACAAAGAACAAAGAACAAAGAACAAAGAACAAAGAACAAAGAACAAAGAACAAAGAACAAAGAACAAAGAACAAAGAACAAAGAACAAAGAACAAAGAACAAAGAACAAAGAACAAAGAACAAAGAACAAAGAACAAAGAACAAAGAACAAAGAACAAAGAACAAAGAACAAAGAACAAAGAACAAAGAACAAAGAACAAAGAACAAAGAACAAAGAACAAAGAACAAAGAACAAAGAACAAAGAACAAAGAACAAAGAACAAAGAACAAAGAACAAAGAACAAAGAACAAAGAACAAAGAACAAAGAACAAAGAACAAAGAACAAAGAACAAAGAACAAAGAACAAAGAACAAAGAACAAAGAACAAAGAACAAAGAACAAAGAACAAAGAACAAAGAACAAAGAACAAAGAACAAAGAACAAAGAACAAAGAACAAAGAACAAAGAACAAAGAACAAAGAACAAAGAACAAAGAACAAAGAACAAAGAACAAAGAACAAAGAACAAAGAACAAAGAACAAAGATCAAACAACAAAATGAGCGGAAATATGTAACATTAAATAATGGTATTGCTTGTTATTGCTATTTTAAATCGTTTTTTCTTCGAGGAATGATTCAAACATTGTTCAATTGTTTTGCATTGCTTCAATTATGTAAAATAACTTTCAATTAACTGTCAAAGAATTCAATAGATGCCATTAAGTCAATCGCATTCCAACTGTATCGAGCAATGCATTTTATAGAGCAATTCCATTGTTCGTCACTCGCCAGATTGCGAAAAAATAACACACAAAACAAACATTAATTTACATTTTTTAACAGAAACAATCACAACAACATGAAAAAGCCCTATCAGAAATGCAAACAAAGCCCACTTTTGTAGTGGGGGAATTTTCCCGGGAATAATTTACAGCGCTGGAAACGGAAAGAAGCCACACCGCGCGTTGGACCAATCCGCCAGATGCTCTTGCTATATTATGTTTGCAATGATTGTTTATAGATGGCGTGGGGGAGGAAAATCACTCCGCCCCCATTTCCATCATGCTCAAAATAGGATGCAAAAAAGAAAAAAAAACACCGGAAACATTATAAAACAATTCCCCAACTGATTCAACAAAATTGTGCCACAAAAAAACATACAATCACTACTGATTGCTATAAATAAGTAAATAAATAAACTCTCCAAATGCGAGCAAATGAGTCAATAAAAATAAAACTATCGTCATTTTTAATTCAGAAATTGCTGTTTTTCTGCGTAACTATTTTCCCTTCGCTAATGAAAGTGTTTATGTCGCCCCCATTGTAGCATGCAAATGCGAGTGCAAAAATGTGCACTGGTACATCCGATTATTTAAATAATAACCAACTGCGTGGACGTGGATTTTGAGGTTATGTTCACTAATAGTACGGGAGGGAATGTTAGTTTACCACTGTCATGGTAATGTAGGTGTAATTTCCGACCTCGGTATCATTAAACTCGCGGGCAAAAATTGTTTTATGAGCCATTTTTGCGAGCTTTTATGGTTTGTATAACTATTTGATGAAAGTATCGTGTCAATTTAAATTCAGCCAGCCCGTTTTGTTTATGACAATTTGAATTTATAAACGCACAACGCCGCAAATGCAATTTATGCCCAGCTGCACTTTAGTGGCTTGCACATCATCAACGTGATGGTCACTAATTATAATTGAATCACATCGAGTGCTAAGCGAATTAATTTTGTGTATTATCATGCTGAAAATGATTGATCATCAAAGCATTGTTCGTCTGTAGAACACTTCAAGCCGTCTATAAAAAAAAATACAGTTACCAATTTTGTCTTTTGTTTACCAGGTTTTAATAGGTAGGTAAATTCAGCTTTCTTCTACCTTTCCCTCAGACAACCTCTTTGCAAAGTCAAGTTTCATTTGAAAATCATTCAAGAATCAGTCCCCAAAACATTCTGTTCCAATTCCCCCAGTGCCAAACTCTGAGCAAACCATGTCGGACAGCTACGTGAGCTACCTCTCAACGGAACTACTGTGCCAAGTGTTTGAACACCTCAACTGCCAGCAGCAGCTCACGGCAATGGAAACCTGCGTCCGGTGGGCCCAGATCCTGTCCAGCGATCGATACCTCAAGCACCGTCGGCTCTGTCTGAGTCCGCACAACTTGAGTCCCAGCGTGGTCCAAGATCTGGACGAGATGAAGCGGTTCCGGGCGTACGGCATCGAGTACTCGCTGGACGTTCCGTTTTTGTGGAATTTGAGGGACTTTTTGTTCTGCGAGGAAGTCGCGTTGAACGTGGAGGAACTCCGGCTGAGGATGTCCGAGACGTTGACCAGTAACGATAAGTTGCACCTGCCAGCGCTGAAGGAGAAGTGGTCCGTCATGCGAAGTCGGGTGACGCTGCCGAAGCTGCGGACCGTGGTGATGGACGATCCCAACTGGGTGATCAATCCGATCATGCTGCAGCACAGTGAGCAGATTCGAGACTTGACGGTGCGGTACATAGACAAAGAGTCGTTCGTGATGGCGACGGGGCTGCGTCCGTTCGAGAATTTGCAGAGTCTGACGGTGGTTGCGGATCATAGCAGAAGCTTCCCCAGGTTGACGGCTTCGGACTTGACTAGATCGCACGCGCTTCTGTTTCAGCGGCTGAAGTATCTGAAAATCACCGACGGAGTCGACGCGTTCTACTTTGCGTACAAGAGCATCTTCCGGGAAGCTACCAACCTGGAAACCCTGATCATCCACGGAGTCGACATGAGTGAAAACGCCTTCAACCAGATTGACGGACTCAAGAAGCTGAAGGAGCTGTACCTGTACTGTCGCATCTATCAGTCTAGACTCGTCAGACATCTAGCGCTGCCGAACCTCCAAAAGCTGACCACCTGTCAGCAGATGGCTCCACTGAGTAGCACTCCAAACTTAAAAGTCCTACACATCAAGGACCACAAGCGTCTGGGAGGACGGTTCATGTTCGGAGAGGAAGAAAAACTTGCCGGCTACTTCAAGCAGTTCAACCAGCGACTCGAAAAGCTCAAGCTCGAACGAATCGACCTGGACTCGACGTTCGTGAAGTTGATCTGCAGCCTGTCCCGGTTGCAATCGCTCGAGATGCTCGGTGTTGAGATGGAACAAACGGCGATCGAGAGGGTTTTCAATTCGCTGGCGGAACTGCAGATGGCGCACTTTGAGCGGTGCAATTTGGTTGTGTCGTTCAGTTACGCTAAGGAGGTTGAGAGTAAGGACGAAGATAGCAAGAACTTGAACGGGTACTTCGAGCAGTTGAGGAGGGATTTTGCGAACTGCTACATTGTGGACGTGCATTGTCGCGTGGTGCATCGATGTTTTGTGTCGAAGCGATTGTCGTAGGCTGAAATGGAAATAACGTTGATTTTGGACTGAAAATAATTAAAGTCCTAGAAAGTGTTCACGTGGTTTATGTCCCTATATGGAATTATGAATTTTAAATGAAGGTATCAATAATTTCAAAAGCATCACTCTAAAAATATCCGTTTTTTACTTTCCTTTGTTTCCACTAAAAGTTGATTTCCTGAAATAGTAATAAGGTGACACTATTATTTGAGAGGTTGTATCTCAGCAAACTATTGTCACGTTTTCAAAATCTCAGAGAGCTCAGCCCTTCAGAAATCTTATTTTCAGGCAAAAAAAAAAAATAAAAAAAATTAATTACTGGCCACGGTTTTAACATTTGAGTAAAAAAAAGGAGTTTTTTAAATGCATTACACTGCATTGTTTCACAAACATAAGTTTCCAAATTTCGAAGTATTGACGAAAATTTTATTTTTGCGAGAAAAAGACAAACTTGCAGGTAACTGTATGGGCTCTCTAAAAAAAATGAAGTAAACATTTTTTTCTTCATTACTTTTTTTATTAGGTCCTTTTAGGTGCTGCGACCAGGTTAGAACCGAGGATCAAAAGTACAAAAAATAATAAAAGAATAAACAAAAACCGACTTAGATGATCATTTGCTCGTGGCATGTTTCAACAAGTGTGCGATCACGTCAATCTGTTCCTCGGGCTTAAAAGCAAACTTATGGGAAACTGGACGAGCTTTCTAGTGAAAATATTTTCGATGCTGAAAAATTAAATCTGTCATATATAAATTGCCAAAAACCACAAAAAAAAACTATTTTTTCAACATTTTTAATTTTAAAACCGCTATATCTAAACAAGGATTGGACAAAGAACAATGATCAATATGGAGACATTTAGGTAAAATTGTCTGTAGAATCAATTTCCACTATCGTTTTGAATATTTTGACGTTTAGACCACTTTAAAAAAAGGTAAATAATTTTTGGATTTTAATTTTGGTAAATTTTTTTCTAATCTAATCTAATCTAATCAGACCCTAGCGCAGCCAATCTTTCGAAGGGATCCTGGAGAGTGCCTTAGGTTAGATGACGCCTAGCACTCTTCTTGTCATTTATTAACATTTGTAGTGCGCCATTGCATCGGAATGCATTGAAACATCACAAGCGTTAAAGCGGCCAGGCCTACTGCGTAAAGCCGTATCGCAGAGAGGACTCGTAATTGGGTTGAGTTTGAGCACGGAGTGTTCGAACAACAACACAATTCTGAATCGACAGGGGAGGAAGAAGCGTGGGGACACACCACCATACGCTCCGAGATTTTGGTTGTATTCGTTGGGAGCACCATGCTAAGAAGGTTTGGTACTCCGGGACCCTCTGGGATGGGACATTGTATTTCCACGAATGCCCTGGACACTATTTGCCGTGGTTATAGCGCCACAACTCGCTCTCTGTAACAGTATTCCTAATGCCAGTCCAAGTTCACCAAGTCGTCATGGCCTAGTGGTTAGCATTTTTGCTTACCAATTCAAAGGACGGGGGTTCGAACCCCGCCTCGAACGACTTTGATTTTTCGTTCATATTTATCATTTCTAATTTCTGTGTTCTAATCTTTCTCGTTGGGAGCAGATGGGCATCGAACCCAGAACCATTCGCTTATAAAGCGAACACCGTAACCAGTCAGCCACGGCCGCTCCTTTTTTTAATTTTGGTAAATTTTTTTGTTTTTTTTTTCATCCTGTATTTTTTGTGAGTCGTTTTGTAACATCTTAAAGTTATTTCCTCAAAAATTTTGGACGAAAAAAAAGAAATGACATCATCTTAATATTTAACTTTTAAACTTAAACTTAATATTTTTAAATCTCATAGAACTGGCGAGTATTTATCTTTCACTGTATTTTTTTCAGTAATCTTATCAAATTTCCTATAAGTTTTTCTTCGACCACTTTTTGATACAATGCAACGGCTTCGAAATACAGTAATTTTTTAATTACAACATACAAAAATATTTAAATAACTTACGCCCTTCTCAAATGCCATCTTCCAGTACAATTGGCTCCAAATTCACAAAAATGTTTACAAAATCGGATCGGAATCGGAAATCGGAGAGGGTCGGGTAAAAAAGTACCAGAAAAATTACTGATTTGAGATGGAATTGCTCTAAACATTTTTTTTGGTAATTGTCACTCTAAAAAGTAATCCGGCATTTGTAACTTTAAACACGAAATTTTAAAATGAAAAAATTAGTTCTTAGAAATGACCCTCCTGAGTTAATGTAGATTCAAAAAGTACTTTTAATTTTCCTTAAAATGAGATGTTCCAAAACAATTTACAGTCGAGTAACGCAATATGGCAGAGTTTTTAAAACTTTTTTTTTTGCATTTTTTCGATGAAAAATACGTTTTTTGGACATAAAAGGCAAATTGACTCTAGATTTCCATCTCATCACCATTTCAGGCTGCAAATTATTGAAAACCAGATTTGATATCACCAGAGGTGAAATAGAGCCTTTCTTACAAAACGATGAAACTCCGACAAATATATTGGTGCAATTATTTTTCAGAAACATAATGATACCACCCAGTGAGAATTTGACCTAAAGCTTCGAATCTTTTTAGGCTTAACCTCGAATGCTTTTTTTTCATTTCAGAGGTACATTATGGGTCGCAAGATAATTATATTTAATTAAGAAAAACATATTGGATTGACATTATTACAAAAAATAAAGGGTACTCAGTCTTTAATGTTAGTCTATGATTATCATAAAAAATATGTATCGATATTGAACATTGTCGATCTATTGTGAGAAGCTAGACAGAAGACTTTCACGCGCAAGCGTAAATGTGCTGGCGTTTATGCTTCGACTTGACGACTTGTCGATCTTTCGAGCGAGAACGAGCCGGAACTTCGAATTTGATGTTCAGTATATGATTCTGTATAAAACCAAAAATTTACTAAGAAAAAATAGGGTAAAAAAAAGACGTAAAACACTAATATGGCTTTATCTCTGGAAATAAATTTTGGAAAAGTTTCAAATTTTGGACCTTATCAGTTTATGGCGCATGTTTTTGAATGGCTTATTGTTTGAAACTGAATTCTTTTAATTTGATAGTGTTATCTGTAAAATAGTCTAAAAATACCTCTTTGGCTTTGACCACATTTACTGGTCGAACATTGTGAATCGAAAAATAAAATGTTCGGCTACAAATATGAAATATAAAAAATGTGGGTTTTACGAGCGGTTTTCCAATCATGGAAGACAAAAAATTTTAAGAGCGGATACATACATCGCTCAAGTATTTCAGAAAAAGAGCTCTCAAAAATCAGACTTTGAGTTCCGGGTTTCGGGCCAAAATTCAATCGAAAGAGCGCATCTAAACCTTCAATTTAGGGGAACTATACCCTTTCTCAGCCTATTTGTATTATCGGCCTATCAGCACTTTGATAATGAATTACAGCTTTCATAAAGTGTTTTTGACTGTTCCAAAGCAATAAATAGCTCAAACAAAAGTGAGCAAGCAACTCTACATTTTTGATACATCTGATAATGTTGATTTTATAGCGGAAAACAGCAAAAGTGATGAGAATTGGTCGAACGGCTTAGAATGATTAAAATGGGCATAGGGTATTTGTCCCTATTTTGGGCCTAGTACCTATTTTGGGTCTACCAAACTTAATTCAACGAAATTGAGCATTTCACCAAATCCGGCAGGAATCTGCCAAATGGGCTGATATTTGGCATGAGAGCCCTTATGAATATACCCTACTAGGGGAAACTCGGTTTGCCTGATTCTGAGAACTTTTTTGTTTGGATGAAACACCCTAATGTGCAGTCATTATCTTCATTTTGGTGGCCAAGAATAATTTACTTTTTCCTTCTAAATTAGAAATAAAGCAATAAAAATAGCACTCTTCACTTTTTTCTTGGAAAATCACTAATTTCCCATTAGAGCGAAGTTAGTAGAGAATTACCCAAATAGAAATGTGAATTGTTGTTTACGCTTTTAATAAAATTAAATCACATTTATTGCAATACCGTTGTAATACTACTCACTTTGCCTGTCATTTTTGTATGATGAAACGTCCAGTACAGAATCCATTTGAGTGCTGAAAAGTTTAACTTAACAGCAATTGCATCGAAAAGTAATTCTTTAGATACAGTTTTGGAGTTTGAAACTTATCTTGATGGCAACATTGAAGTGGGAAAACAAACGTTTTACTGAAAAAACAAATAATTCAAAAGGTGTTTTTAAGAATTGCAATACATGATTAATGCAAATCATGTATTTTTTTATTTTGCAACTGCATGAACTTTTTTTTACGGTTGTGAACGTTTTCAGTTGGAGTAATTATTTGCTTCAAAACGAATTTTTCATCCACTTTTAAATTTTATTTCAACACCATTTTCAAAACATTCCCGTCATAATTACTGACCGAGGAAATGTATCTTCCGGTTTCCATCACATTTTTCACTACGTGGTTACGATTGTGAAATTAAACATTTTCTGAAATAAGTCAACCGTACATAACAGGACACAAGAGTTGAATTGTTAATTTGATGTTGGTTAACCTCGGTGGACTTTCTTGAAATAATTCGTTGTCATCGAACTGTCAAAAATGATTGCGGTAGGTCGTGGTGGATACTTTTCTAGCACATTTTTTTATGTAATCAATGTGGTAAATGCTTTGGTGGATTTTTGACAGTTTGAATTATTTAAAAAAAATCCACCGCGGTTAACCAAAATCAAATAAACAATACAACTAAGGTGTTACATTTGAACCATGCATCGGTGTTACTTTGAGCATAAGGATGGTAAAGTGATTTCTTCGATGTGGTTAATAGTATAATAATTAGGATTAGTTTTCAAAAAGCCGTAAGAGCCAATGGTAAACAAAGCCTTTTTTGCCTCGGTGTTCGACCTACACACAAAAAAATATTTCCGAATGTTACATCATTTATGATGTAACACTTTTGCACGTCATTAAACATATAATTTTACATGCAATTTGATGTAAATTTGCAACAAATTATACGTGTGATTCAACCGTTTACGTCGAATCTCAAGTTTACATCAACTGAGTTTACATGTGATTCATTTTTTCCGTGTCGGGTAAATTCACATATTTTTTTCTGTGTACTTACGGAAAACCAATTTCAAAAATGCTGAAGAATGTTTATCTACACGTCTTTCAAGTGCCCCAAACTAGAAATAAATGAAATGGGTAATTCTCCGCCAACTCACACAGCAGTTGCCCCGACCCCTCTTCGATTTGCGTGAAACTTTGTCCTAAAGGGTAACTTTTGTCCCTGATCACGAATCCGAGGTCCGTTTTTTGATATCTCGTGACGGAGGGGCGGTACGACCCCTTCCATTTTTGCACATGCGAAAAAAGAGGTGTTTTTCAATAATTTGCAGCCTGAAACGGTGATGAGATAGAAATTTGGTGTCAAAGGGACTTTTATGTAAAATTAGACGCCCGATTTGATGGCGTAATCAGAATTCCGAAAAAACGTATTTTTCATCGAAAAAAACACTAAAAAAGTTTTAAAAATTCTCCCATTTTCCGTTACTCGACTGTAAAAAATTTTGGAACATGTCATTTTATGGGAAATTTAATGTACTTTTCGAATCTACATTGTCCCAGAAGGGTCATTTTTTCATTTAGAACAAAATTTTTCATTTTAAAATTTCGTGTTTTTTCTAACTTTGCAGGGTTATTTTTTAGAGTGTAACAATGTTCTACAAAGTTGTAGAGCAGACAATTACAAAAATTTTGATATATATACATAAGGGGTTTGCTTATAAACATCACAAGTTATCACGATTTTACGAAAAAAAGTTTTAAAAAAGTTGGTCGTCATCGATCATGGCCGTTCATGGTCACCCGCGACAGACACGGACGACGAAACAAAGAGAAACGCAAAAAGTAACTTTTTCAAAACTTTTTTTTCGTAAAATCGCGATAACTTGTGATGTTTATAAGCAAACCCCTTATGTCTATATATCAAAATTTTTGTAATTGTCTGCTCTACAACTTTGCAGAACATTGTTACACTCTAAAAAATAACCCTGCAAAGTTAGAAAAAACACGAAATTTTAAAATGAAAAATTTTGTTCTAAATGAAAAAATGACCCTTCTGGGACAATGTAGATTCGAAAAGTACATTAAATTTCCCATAAAATGACATGTTCCAAAATTTTTTACAGTCGAGTAACGGAAAATGGGAGAATTTTTAAAACTTTTTTATTGTTTTTTTCGATGAAAAATACGTTTTTTCGGAATTCTGAGTACGTCATCAAATCGGGCGTCTAATTTTACATAAAAGTCCCTTTGATGCCAAATTTCTATCTCATCACCGTTTCAGGCTGCAAATTATTGAAAAACACCTCTTTTTTCGCATGTTCAAAAATGGAAGGGGTCGTACCGCCCCTCCGTCACGAGATATCAAAAAACGGACCTCGGATTCGTGATCAGGGACAAAAGTTACCCCTTAGGGCAAAGTTTCACGCAAATCGAAGAGGGGTCGGGGCAACTTTTCCCGATTTCGTGTGAGTTGGTAGAGAATTACCCAAATATTGTTGCAATTTGGAGAAATACGAATATTAGTGTCGGAGGTCACGGTGGCTCTTACGGCTTTTTGAAAACAATTATTGAGAATATGGGTTAGCTCAGTTGAAATAATACAGTAGAAAATGTGCCAAATTTTTATTATTCCGGCATGCCACCCCAACTTTAACACCAGACACACTTTCACTCCCTTCGCCAGTCCGGTGATTAAAATGTGTTTATTGCCTAATTATTTAAAAATGCAATACCGCGGTTGAATAAAATATGCCCAGCCAGTCGTAAAGATCTGGGTTAATCATTGCGGCGCGGTGGCACCACGCCCGGTCCCGATTCATGGTGTAATTATTATAAATTACTGGCCTCGTGAGGGGGAGGTTGGAGGGATTCACCTCACTCCAGCTCACCTGTCCCCAAAAGTTGGAATCCCAGGAATGTGATAATCGAGCGAAAGTTTAAATTTGGAAACTTTATTCAACCAACCAAAATAGCGCTCGAGGACGTAGATAATCATCGACCGCTGATTAAAATTTGTTTGAAAATTATTTCAAACTGTGCCAAATTTAGGCGCTGGCGCCCACAAAAACAGCTTCGGCTGGACCAAATTGATTAGTCGGTTCGCGTGAACGGGTGCAATTTTAATTACGTTCGATTGCGATTGGAAAGTGCGGTAATTCAGGCGAAAGCGAGTTCCGGGGACTTGTTTCAGCGGAGTACTTATTCCGTTCGCACGCGTCCCCCCTCAAACGGTGGCAGAGAGTCACAAATTGTACGATTTGCGCGAATCGGTTCTGATACATTTTGCGTATTTATTGAGCGATTAAATGTGTCACTCATAATTGTAATAGGAAATTATTGGCGCCTTTGATGTTTGCAAAATGTTGGATCGAGTGGTGTTGGGAATAATTGAAATCACAAGTCAATCGAAACGATTCGTTGGGTTAATTACGTTTGTGACATTGGTTTGAGTTGCAACTGTGTATTATTTTCTCAAATTGAATGAAACAGGAATAAATTCCTGCATATTTCTCTGAACTTGAAACTCAATACGTCTGCACTGTCTGAGCTTTCATTAAACTATATATTTCAAACTTTATGCTTAAAAAAATCCAAGGGGGAGTAGCTGTCAACATTGTCGTTATGGAAAATTAGCTTTAAAAATGGATATTTTTCCGTTTATCTGTTTTTCCCGAATAGTTTTAAACATAACCAGCATAACGTTGCCGAAGACACTTAATCGATCAGAAAATCCATTCCCGCGATACAGATTTTCGAATATTTGCATAGCACTCCTATGGGCAGCTCCAAATTAGTATGGAGAAACCAATGATGTAAAATGGCTAATTTGGGCCTAAGGAATCAATCGACAATTTTCATCCAAATCATAAAAAACCGTTAACCGGGGCGAATCGGGACTACTGTCTGAAATGGGACAGCACGTTTTGAAGCACTTAAAAGCTTAAAATTTGTAAATGAATTAACTCATTTTGTTGCTCTGAATCTGGTCTAACCGAAACCACTTAAAAAAAAGTGCTGTCTCAATTTCGCGCCATGTGTCCCGATTCACCTCAGATGGCGGTACAGTAAGTTGTCGATTAACTTAAACGTTCCGAATAGCTTTACTGTAAGAAAATTTCAACTCAAAATAAATTTAATCACGTGAAAAATGTACCATTATTTTTCAGATTGGATGGAATTCCGATTCAGATGGAATTTTGCCATTGTAGGGGGGCTCCTTTATAAAAAATATAAATCTTTATCGGTACATTTTTGAACCGTTAGAACCCACGATATATTTGAAAATATGTGAATATCTTTGATTAGATACAAAAGCATTATTTATTAGAATTAATCTTTGCATTTGTGTTACAAATATAGCTGAAAAAACTCAAAAATGTTTATCGAAACAAATGGGAAATTCCGTGAAACTGTGCAGAATCATTCAATAAAGCAAAAAAAAAAAAAACTAACTTAATCCACATATCGACGTCGTCGTGCTATCTTGTCGCACCCGCCATTTCGACGTTCCGAGAAAAACACGTTTTAATGTTTGACCTTGAATATACAAAAACGAGAGCACGCAATGTAAACAATAACAAACACGTTTTGTTTGGCTGACCATTCTGTGCATTGTCCCAAAGTTTGGTTGAAGTTGGTTGCTGGAGTCCCGAGTTATAATTACAAATGTTTACGGTAGTCTAGCTTGTACGTGCGACAAACGCATCCTGACTTTCCTGGCCTGAAATCCCTTTGGCCTTTTGTCGCACTTACATCAATTTTCATGGAGTGACAAGATAGCACGACAAGATTGAAACTACTTTCATATCGACGTCGTCGTGCTATCTTGTCGCACCCGCCATTTTGACGTTCCGAGAAAAATGCGTTTTAATGTTTGACCTTGAATATTCAAAAACGAGAGCACGCAATGTAAACAATAACAAACACGTTTTGTTTGGCTCACCATTCTGTGCATTGTCCCAAAGTTTGGTTGAAGTTGGTTGCTGGAGTCCCGATTTATAATTTTTTTTTTTTTTTTTTTTTTTTATTTTTTTATGGCCCACCACAATCCCCCACACCAAAAAGCTCATTATTCCAGAGCCCCCTGGTTATGGACGCAAACTAATTTCAGCTCGAATTCAAAATGATAATAAAGCAATGTAATAAAAAAAATGAGCTGACTTTACTAGGATGTGCGGTAGTTTAACTACTATTAACTTTTAGGATGGTATCCCAGTGGAAGCTACTTCCTTTTAAGGGAACCACAACAATGTAATGATTTGTTAACGCTATTGACGGGTTAATAAAATTAAATGACGATTAGTTGAAAGTTTCGTTTAATTTTTGTTTATAATGTTGTTTGATTCTAGCATTAAAGATGGAGCGGTTTTCTAATAACTTTAGATTATCTGGCAGCAGATTATAAAGTGTAGGTCCTATGAAACTTAATCTATTTTGACCTCGTGTTGTATGTGCTCTAATGCGTTGAAGGTTGTTCCTCTGACGAGTGCTGCGGGAGCTATTTGTAGTTATTAACTGAATTGTATGATGGAATTTTGGGTTATTAATAACATCATGAACAAACAGCGTAGTTTGGATGTCACAGAGATTGGTTAATGGTAAAACTGAGTGACATGCATCCGAATACAAAGTTAAAGTTGAATATAACAAAGGTTTGTTGAAAATTATTTTTAAACAACGGTTTTGCAGTGTTTGTAATTTTACTAGGTGAGAGCTTGCAGTACGTCCCCACACCGAAATTAGATAATTTAATTGTGAATGGATATAGGCGAAATAATATTTTAAGAGAATTTTCCTCGGAACGAACAATCTTACCCTCCACAGAATGCCTAAGTAGGACGAAACACGTTTTTCTACCACTTTAATGCGATTGATCCAGGACAAAATGGGATCCAATTGTATGCCCAGATACTTAAAACAATTTACTTTTTCTATAACAGTGGGTCCAAGTCTAGGATCATCATGCTCTGGCTCAAGTCTCCTGATGGACCTGAAAATCATATATTTAGTTTTCGAGGGATTTAAGGACAACAAATTTGCATTAAAATATTGATTTAAAGTTTGTAAATCTTTCTCCATTAAAGTGATAATACTGTGAATGTCTTTGTTGGGGTAGAAAAGAGCAGTATCGTCTGCGAAAAGTCTAGCTTTACCATTCAAGTTGAGTCTGGGTAAATCATTGATGAATAAGAGAAATAGCAAAGGTCCAATATTACTGCCTTGTGGGACACCAACATTGATGGGAGCTAGACTACTACGCTTATCTTCAATTTGGACAAATTGTTTTCTGTTGGTTAAATAACTTTTAATTACTGTATTTGCAACACCTCTTATTCCATAACATTCAAGTTTCCTCAACAAAATTTCATGATTTAAAGTATCGAATGCTTTTTTCAAATCTAAAAAAAGGCCACCCATAAATTTCCCTGAGTCAATTGCATCGATAACGTCATCAACTAATTCAATAATTGCCGTTTGCGTGCTGGAACCCTGTCGGAACCCGTACTGAAATTTATATAAGACTTCGTGAATATTTAAAAAATTTGTTAATCTAGTTACTAACATTTTCTCCAAAATTTTATTAAAAACTGACAGGGTAGAGATCGGTCTGTAATTGTTACAATCCCAAGACTCTCCTGCTTTAAAAATCGGCACAACTTTAGCAATTTTGAGACAGTCCGGATAATCTCCCGTTTGCAAGATTAAATTAAAAATTTGAGACAAAATTTTTGCAAATTCTAAAACATTATTTTTTAGTAGTGACGCTGGTATGTTGTCCGGGCCGTTACTTTTTTTAGTATTTAAATTGTTAATCAACAGAATAACTTCATTTTCTGAGGAGGGTCGGAGGAACACTGACTCTCGAATCCATCGTAAATTTCTTTCCGGGTTTGTTACTGATGTAGGAATATTGTTCGCCAAATTTTGCCCAATGTTAGAAAAAAAGTCATTGAATATTTCGCTGACCTCTAACTTGTCGCTTGTTTCAATTCCATTATTAATTAAAGTTATAGTTTCACGATTTTTCTTAAGGCCAAATATCAAATTAATATTGTTCCAAAGTTTTGAATGGGGTGTATTAGTAAGCAAATTTTCATAATAAAGTTTCTTGGTTTTGTGTTTAGTGGTTTCTACCTTTTTAGAGATATATGATAGCATTTCTCGAAGATGTTGGTTTGTGGGAAATCTTTTAACTCGAACCAAATAATTTTCTTTAATTTTCATAAGTGTCCAGAGATCGAAAGTCATCCATGGACAGGAATTTCCTTTTATGTTTACATTCTTGGTAACTATTTTTGAATAACGATTAAGTAAAGTGTTATAAGTTGAAATTATAGCTTGTAAAGTTGTTTCTACATCGTTGACTTCACCAATGCTTCGTACAAATGAACTAAATTCCTGATTAAGTTGACAATATTTCACAATTTTTTTTGTTAGTACCATGGACTCTTTTTTAATCTTAGTTCTGAAGGATGTGATAACCGGTATATGGTCACTCAAGTTAGTTAGGTCAATGGTATCATTCCGGATGTGATTGGCGTCATTTAATTTACAGATTACATGATCAAGAATATTTGCACTAATTGGTCTAGTTGCATAGGTGTTTGTAGTTATAAAACCGTATGACTCAAGTAACATTTTATATTTTGTAACTGTATTCAAATTGACGTGATTTATTGGTACATTGATATCACCAACGATCAAACAAGAATTTCCAGGCTTAGACGAGCTCAAAACATGCTCCAAATAGTTACTAAAAGTATTAAAATCGTAATTTGGGGGGCGATATAGTCCATGAACATCATAAAAATGTCCTTTCAAATCAATTTCAACGTGTACGTGGTGAAAACCATTCTCGTGGAAGTTCTTTTTAATTTTGCTTTTTAAATTTTTGTTTACATATAATGCAAGTCCACCGCTGGACTCCTCTCTGCAGGAAAATTCTGATTTATAGTTAGGTATTTCATAAAGTTTACAATTTTCTCGTTTCAACAATGTTTCGCCGATTACAATAACATCTATTTCAGTTTCAATCATATCAACAGTTTGAATAATTTCATCAAATTTAAAGAGGTTATTGATTCCTCTAACATTCCATTGTAAAATTTTTAATGATTTTTTATTTTTAACGTAACAATTATTAAATGCACTTATGTTATCATGAAATAAATTTTCTAAATTCTCAGCCATCGCAACATAATATTATTGTCCTGAGATAGAAACAACATAATTGAAATCATGTCTTTTTTGTCTTTTTCTTTCGTCTAGGAGATTCAGGTGAAGGAGAAATTGAATTTTGATCAGCGTCGGCTGTTTTGTACAAATTAATGATCTTATTAAGGTCATCTCGATTTGAAATTTTGTCTACATTTGAATTGTCATCTTTTTTAACTAGAATTGTTCCATTGCGGCCCGGCCAGACATATTTTATCTTGAGTGTGGTTTGAGATTGACGCATTTCATTTAATAAATTTTGAGAAAAAGCTGTAAGTTCTTCGCGAATTGCAATTCTTGAACCATTTCCATTTACCAGTAAAGATTTATCAATTGATGTTGAAAGCAATTGCCCAAATTCCATTTTTTTGTCCAACACAAACTCTCTCATGGCTGTATCTTTGAAAATAATTCTAATTGGAATTGGAGGGTTATTGCTTTTATTACCTTTATTATTTCGTGTGAAAAAACGACAAACAGAAACTATTGAATCAGAAGGAATATTAGCGCCAATTAGCTTGAAAGTTTTTAAAGTAAGATCAAAGACATTTTCGTTGGGTAACGAAGGCATCCCAAGAATAACGACATTGTTCGAGACCGATTGTCTGTTGACTTTGTCAAAATTCATTTCAAGTTTACTAACAACTGCAGAAAGCGAATTCTGGGTGTGTTTGACATCATTAAGTTCATGTTTAAGTTTATCGTTATCAATTTTCAGATCAGAAAAATCCGATGTGATTTTATCAAATTTTTCTGACAGAAAATTTTGGGAAGCCTCCACAGCACTTGTAATTGATTTAACTTCACTTTTAACTTCACGCATTTGATCATTTACAACACTTGAAACGGCTGCATTGAGTTGTTTACTGATTGACGAGAAAAACGTTTTTTCATTGTGCTGCATATCAATGATTCGTTTGTAAATTTCAGAACATTTGGTTGAGCAGAAGTAAGGGTTTTTTCTAACACGGCTGGCTGCCACACCTCTAATACCTTTGCATTCGAGGTGAGTAGCAGCAAAACAGTACAAACAAATGAGTAATTTATTTTGATCGGGCTCAATGCTGTTACATAGCCCACAAGCCATGCTTTCATCATCGTCACAATCCATCCTGAATGCTATTTGCAGATTATCAAAAGACGAGTAAAAAAATCAAACGATATCAAAAAATAACTACAGCAAAAAAAAATATATATAATTAACCGCACACCCCCTTGGAAAAACCCCAAAGTGGGGAAAAAACCATCAATTGAAAATTTCAAACAGTCGATCAAATAGTTGATTTATACTAGAAAGCTAGTCCCTGTCAGGTCCAAAATTGCGGGTCGAGAAATTGAAGCACGAACACATACCTTTAAATACCATTGGTTATCATCATGTAGCGTGTGAGTGCCGCACGAGCAAACTGCATGTGCAACTGAGTGGTTACACAGACGAATCGGTTGGGAGATCTTTTGCCACGGTACTCAGAGATCTTTCACACACTCCACTTAATCTGCCTCTGGATACAACCACAGTCACTCCGAAGATGCGCGACGAGTTCTTCCTGTACTGAGTACAACGAGTGCCGTTATTGAACAGAAACCGCAACTGTGACACAGCTTTAAAAAAAAACCACAACAACTCTAGAGCCACCGCGAGACTCACGCACCCAGAGTGTGCACGAGTGTCGTTATTTAGAGCCGAGAACACAGGATAAGCGGGTAGAGAATATTCTAGATCACTTGCACGAAGCTTGATTCTCACTAAAACAACCACAGTCTGCACTTCCACCAGTTGTATTGGTGCAGAAAGTCGATAACCACCACAGCTGATCAGAACACGAAAGGCACGGATACAGCTCAATCACCAGTTCGCAAAATGGATAAATTTCAGCAAGAGCCGAAACTTTGCCCAGCAGTAACACCACTTATCTAGCACCAATCAACGATACTCCAATCGACCGGAAAAGGCAATTAGCCTGTTTACAATTAAAATTGCACTGATTTTGAATAGGATAAGTAAAACACTTTGAAAACTTCGAAATGTTAGCAGCCTTTGAAAGGTACAAATAATAACCGTCAATAGTATTTGTGTTCTAATTACAAATGTTTACGGTAGTCTAGCTTGTACGTGCGACAAACGCATCCTGACTTTCCTGGCCTGAAATCCCTTTGGCCTTTTGTCGCACTTACATCAATTTTCATGGAGTGACAAGATAGCACGACAAGATTGAAACTACTTTCATATGTAAAGTGACAAAAATGCACGGAGTTTTTTCGGTTTTTGTTGAATATCTCAGGATTGAAATCGAATTTTGGGGATCTGTGAAGGTCAAAAGGTGAGGCATTGTGAGCTGCACAATATGGCGTTCTTAACTCAATTTGGCCCAAAATGCACGTACGACAAGTTAGCACGATGGCGACGATATGTGGTTGGTGCCTCCCTCACTCTCTTCCAGCAATGGGTGAAATGTGATATGATGAGTTTGGACACAAATTTCGTTTGATTTCGTTAAGTTCCGGAATACAAAAAACACACATATCACTCAAGGGCTCATAAGTGCCATCTTAAGTGGTCATAGCTTGAGACAGGGTTGCCAGATCGTCAATGTTTTAGATTCGTTGGAAAGGTCTTTCGATTATTTTACCAACGATGGGTCGGATGATGGATCCGGACGTTGTTTAAATACATTTAAGTGAGACCCGGCTGCAAAAAAAGTACATAAATATCACTTAAGTGGTCATAGCTTGAGACAGGGTTGCCAGATCTTCAAAGTTTCAGACTCATTGGAAAGGTATTTCAATAACCTTACCAACGATGGGCCGGATGATGGATCCGGACATTGTTTACATACATTTAAGTGAGACCCGGCTACAAAAAAAAGTACATAAGTATCACTTAAGTGGTCAGAACTCGAGACAGGGTTGCCAGATTTTCAATGTTTTAGACTCGTTGGAAAGGTCTTTCGATTACCTAACCAACAATGGGTCGGATGATGGATCCGGACATAGTTTACATACATTTAAGTGAGATCCGGCTACAAAAAAAAGTACATAAGTATCACTTAAGTGGTCAGAACTTGAGACAGGGTTGCGAGATTTTCAATATTTTAGACTCGTTGGAAAGGTCTTTCGATTACCTAACCAACGATGGGTTGGATGGTGGATCCGGACATTGTTTACATACATTTAAGTGAGATCCGGCTACAAAAAAGTACATTAATGTCACTTAAGTGGTCATAGCTTGAGACAGGGTTGCCAGATCTTCAATGTTTTTGACTCATTGGAAAGGTCTTTCAATTAACTTACAAACGATGGGTCGGATGATGGGTCCGGACATAGTTTACATACATTTAAGTGAGATCCGGCTACAAAAAAGTACATAAATATCACTAAAGTGGTCAGAACTCGAGACAGGGTTCCCAGATCTTCAATGTTTTAGACTCGTTGGAAAGGTCTTTCAATTACCTAACCAACAATGGGTTGGATGATGGATTCGGACATTGTTTACATACATTTAAGTGAGATCCGGCTACAAAAAAGTACATTAATGTCACTTAAGTGGTCATAGCTTGAGACATGGTTGCCAGATCTTCAATGTTTTAGACTCGTTGGAAAGGTCTTTCAATTACCTTACCAACGATGGGTCGGATGATGGATCCGGACATTGTTTACATACATTTAAGTGAGATCCTGCTACAAAAAAGTACATAATTATCACTTAAGTGGTTATAACTCAAGACAGGGTTGCCAGATTATCAATGTTTTGGACTCGTTGGAAAGGTATTTTAATTACCTAACTAACGATGTATATTATGATGATGTTTGGTTCAGTTTACTGCCATTTATTCAACTTCCGAAAATATGCGAAAACACATTTTTAGACATAACTTTTGAACTACTTATCGAAACTTCAAACAATTCAATAGCACCCTAAATCAAGTCGAATGCGACTGGTTTGGTCAAAATCGGTTCAGCCAGTGCTGAGAAATCTGCGTGACATTATTGGTCACATACACACACACATACTCACACACATACACACACACATACACACGGAAATTTGTTCAGTTTTCGATTCTGAGTCGATATGTATACATCAAGGTGGGTTTTCGAGCTTTAAATAAAAAGTTCAATTTTAGAGCAGGATTATAGCCTTAAGGGGTCGTGCAAAAACCACGTGGCCTCCTTAGGGGGGGAGGGGGGGGGGTTGAAAATCTGACCGAAAAAACCACGAAAAGCCACGGGGGGGAGGGGGGGGTCGACGGCTGACCACGTGGTCTAATTTTCTACAAAAAAAAACATTAAAAACTGTGCTAATTAAATTTTATGACATGCATAGTATGCATACACTTCAATCTCAAGATACCTTGTATTGTCTTGTGAATAAAAAAAATCAATTTCAGGATTATCGCTCAACATTTCGGTTTCACTACTACATTTGCAGGTGAATTTCCTAACATTAGAAAATAACCCATCACGATTTTTCTTTTCAAACGATACTTATCTACTTTGAAATTCACCGAAAAATTGTTTTCTGATTGATATTCATTCGTATGAGCGAAAGCCATTTTCTTCTCCCCGAGAAAAGGATTAAAGTGAATATGAGCTTGGCATTTTGATTTAAGAGATAGTCCATAATTTGGGGTGTTATAACAATTCATTCGAACGAATTTTAGAACAGCTTTTAAATTTAGAAAATTTAAATATTTTCCTGAAACTGTATGTTTTTTTTACAAGCAGTCAAGGCACTCATCGATCCTCACACATATTCTAACCAATTAAGTTGCTATTCTGTACAATGTTGTTGCATAATATAAATCAGAACCAGGATCGGATAAATTTTTGATAAATTTCAAATTTCTCAAGAATTTCCGGGATTTCCCGGGAAATTTGTTGCAAATTTCCCGTTTCCCGGGCAATTTGAATCCCCGGGAAATTGAACGCTCTAAAAAGCCTACAACATCCAGTACTTTGTTTTAGAAATCAAGAGGAAATCCATTTTTTTTCGCGAAAATTTAACACGTAGCCTTTTGTGTGGGACAAACTTCAAAAGCGTTTTTCTCAGCATGCTGTTTTTTGCATATGGGACATTTTTGCGAACATGGGCAGTATTCGTGAATAAAATTTTAATGTAACGCCATTAAAGATCAATATAAATAAGAAATATTTATTAATATTAAAAAAAACTCATCTTTCATTTTTTTTTTCAACATAAATATCTCAGCAACCAAAAGTATGATCAAAATTGTAAAATTATAAAGAATTTCCTGATCTTTCAGCTAGTTTTGTTTTCAATTTAAAAAAAAGGATAAATCATTTGCCAAATTTAACTTTTTGAAAAATTCATATTTAATAATAAATTAATGCGATCGATATTTTGCCTTCCTCACTGAGGTAAGGCTATAATCCTGCTCTAAAAATGAACTTTGCAAAAAAACGTCGTAGACCCACCTTCATGTATACATATCGACTCAGAATCGAAAACTGAACAAATGTCTGTGTGTATGTGTGTGTGTACCAACAAACTAGCTCATGTTTCTCGGCACTGGCAGAACCGATTTGACCCAAACCTGTTGCATTCGACTTGGTTTAGGGTCCCATAGATCGAGTTTTATACAGATTGAAGTTTCGATAAGTAGTTCAAAAGTTATGTATAAAAATGTGTTTTCACATATATCCGGATCTCACTTAAATGTATGTAAACTATGTCCGGGTCCATCATCCGACCCATCGTTGGTTAGGTTATCAGAAGAACTTTCCAACGAGCCTAAAACATTGAAGATCTGGCAACCCTGTCTCGAGATATGCCCACTTAAGTGATATTGATGTACTTTTTGGATGCCGGATCTCACTTAAATGTATGTAAACTTTGTTCGGATCCACCATCCGACCCAACGTTGATTAGATTATCAAAAAACCTTTCCAACAAGTCCAAAACATTGAAGATCTGGCAACCCTGTCTCGAGATATCCCGACTTAAGTGATATTGATGTACTTTTTGGAAGCCGGATCTCTCTTAAATGTATGTAAACTATGTCCGGATCCACTATCCGACCCATCGTTGGTTAGGCTATCATAAGACCTTTCCAACGAGCCTAAAACATTGAAGATCTGGCAACCCTGTCTCGAGATATGCCCACTTAAGAGATATTGATGTACTTTTTTGAAGCCGGATCTCATTTAAATGTATGTAAACTTTGTCCGGATCCATAATCCGACCCAACGTTGATTAGGTTATCAAAAAACCTTTCCAACGAGTCCAAAACATTGAAGATCTGGCAACCCTGTCTCGAGATATCCCGACTTAAGTGATATTGATGTACTTTTTGGATGCCGAATCTCACTTAAATGTATCGATGCTTGTGTGCTCTCTTATACTAACTGACATTTTGGTGGTTACGAGAAAATCGATTTTTTAACTTTGAATTACTGTTTCTGGGAAACTATTCGACAAACAATTGTCCTTATAATTTTAAAGTATGCTCCTGACATAACTTAAAGACATGGTAAAATATGAAAACTTTTGAAATGCAAAAAAAAATTTGGCAGAGAAATTACGAAAAAAAATCATGCTTGCAATTAGCACAAGTGTGTCTTGAACAGTGATTTGTATGAGTTAGCACAAACGTGCACAGGGTGAATTTTGCAGTTGAACTAAAATGCTTCTTCGATTGCAGAGTCGTGTATACTTCCAACGTGGCACTTGGTACAAAAGTGCGCAGAGTCATTTTATTGTAAAAATAGTAGTTATTTGTTGTTTCAATGTTTTTTGCGTAGTAACTTAGAATTGTAGCTAGTTAAGGAACATTTTTCTCAACAATACTTTTTTAATAGACTTGTTTATCATTAAATTTATTGTGAAAATTGCAGTTTTAGAGAGTAACTACCGTTAAAACTTGAATTTTATGAAGAAAAACTTAGTGAAGTGTGAGGTTGTATAAATATAAGTATGATTATCCATGAAATAGCTTCAATAAGATCAAGTATGACGAAAACCGAATAGATCTACGCTTACAAATAGAAGAAAATGATTTTGTAAAAACTTTGAGCTAGTTTATTTTATTTCCATCATGTCATACGACCTTTTTACAAATGCTAGATATCCAGGACACAAACCATAGAACTGTTATGGTAGATTGCAGTTAGAACAAGTGTGTCTCTTGCAATGGATTCTTAGTTTGTATCGATTAGAACAAAAGTGCACCAAAAAAAAAAAATCAATGCTTAGTCTTTGAACATGGACGACCCCTACAGTTGTGCTAAGTGTGCACAACTACGTGAATGATGTTGTTACGTGTTTTTTTTTTGTGTGGACGACCCCTGCACTTGTTCTAAGTGTGCACAACTACTTGAAGGGTGTTTGAGTTGGATATTTGGGTTAGACTAAGTGTGACATTGGCTAGTGGATGTTATTGTTACGTAGTTTTTTGGATTGGACGATCCCTGCAATTGTGCTAAGTGTGCACAACAAGAGTTCCCAAATGAACCGGTTGGGCTAGGTTCACCTATTGGTTCGGCTTAAACCTCCCTTTGTGGTTCAATCCTGGTTCAGTGAACCATGAACCATTCGTTACACCGTGACATTAGTTACACCGAACATACGTTTCACCGTAAAAATCATAACACCGCAACATTCGTTACACCGTAACATTCGTTACACCGTACCATTCGTTACACCGTAACATTCGTTACACCGTAACATTCGTTACACCGCATCATTTGTTACACCGTAACATTCATTACACCGTAACATTCATTACACCGTAACATTAATTACACCGTAACATTCGTTACACCGTATCATTCGTTACACCGTAACATTCGTTACACCATATCATTCGTTACACCGTAACATTCGTTACGCCGTAACATTCGTTACACCGTATCATTCGTTACACCGTAACATTCGTTACACCATATCATTCGTTACACCGTAGTATGGTTACACCGTAACATTCATTACACCGTAGTATGGTCACACCGTAACATTCGTTACACCGTAAAATTCGTAGCACCGTAGTATGGATACACCGTAACATTCGTTACACCGTAACATTCGTTACACCGTAACACCGTAACATTCATTACACCGTAGTATGGTTACACCGTAACATTCGTTACACCGTAATATTCGTTACAACGTAACATTCGTTACGCCGCATCATTCGTTACACCGTAATATTCATTACACCGTAATATTCATTACACCGTAACATTCATTACACCGTAACATTCATTACACCGTAGTATGGTTACACCGTAACATTCGTTACACCGTAACATTCGTTACACCGTAACATTAGTTACTTCGTAACATTCGTTACACCGTAACATTCGTTACATCGTAAAATTCGTTACACCGTAACATTCGTTACACCGTAACATTCATTACACCGTATTATGGTTACACCGTAACATTTATTACACCGTAAAATTCGTTACACCGTAGTATGAATACACCGTAACATTCGTTACACCGTACCATTCGTTACACCGTAACATTCGTTACACCGTAACACCGTAACATTCGTTACACCGTAACACCGTAACATTCATTACACCGTAGTATGGTTACACCGTAATATGGTTACACCGTAACATTCGTTACACCGTAACATTCGTTACACCGTAACATTCGTTACACCGTAACATTCGTTACACCGCATCATTCGTTACACCATATCATTCGTTACACCGTAACATTCGTTACACCGTAACATTCTTTACACCGTAGTATGGTTACACCGTAACATTTGGTACACCGTAACATTCGTTACACCGTAACATTCGTTAAACTGAAGTATGGTTACACCGTAACATTGTTATACCACAACATTCGTTGCATCGTAGCATTCTTTACACCGTGGCATTCGTTACACCGTAATACACCGCAATTAAACCTTTTTTAAGTCGTTGTGCACACTTAGCACAACTGCAGGGGTCGTCCAATAAAAAAAACTACGTAACAACATCATCCATTCACCAATATCACACTTAGCCTAACTCAAATATCCAATTCAAAAACCCCCCAAGTAGTTGTGCACACTTAGCACAACTGCAGGGGTCAGCCAGTAAAAAAACTACGTAACAATAACATCCACTTATTAATCTCACACTTAGCCTAACCCAAATATCCAATTTAAAACATTTTTAAGTTGTTGTGCACACTTAGAACAACTGCAGGGGTCGTCCAATCCAAAAACTACGTAACAATAACATCCACCTGACAATGTCACACTTAGGGGTCATCCAATTAAAAAAACTCTGCCACTAAATAATTATTTGACACACTTCGTCTAACTTACAACTTCTTCACGTATCCAAATGTGCACACTTGTGCTAATTGCCTTCCAAAATAGTGCTCCATAATATTGCTCAAACTAGTAAGGACACCTGGCAATTTACCATAATATTATAGTGCAATCGTATTTTTATGGATTTGCGTGTTTTCAAAAGGTCAAGCCATGATGAAAAATAAGAGAGCACATCCATGATGCGTTCGAAAATGTCAGTTAGTACAAATGGTTGCAGGGCGATATCTCCGCGTAGGAAACGAATTTTTCAGATCTCTTAGAAGCGTTTTGTAGGGAATTTAATTAGCTAAAAGATGTCATCATTAACTCATTTTGGCCCAAAAGTCAGTTAGTACATCAGAGCACAGAGGCATCGAGTATGTAAACTATGTCCGGATCCACCATCTGACACAACGTTGATTAGGTTATCAAAAAACCTTTCCAACGAGTCCAAAACATTGAAGATCTGGCAACCCTGTCTCGAGATATCCCGACTTAAGTGATAATGATGTACTTTTTGGATGCCGGATCTCACTTAAATGTATGTAAACTATGTCTGGATTCACTATCCGACCCATCGTTGGTTACGTTATCAGAAAATCTTTCCAAAGAGCCTAAAACATTGAAGATCTGGCAACCCTGTCTCGAGATATGCACACTTAAGTGATATTTATGTACTTTTTTATTCCGGATCCTAAAAATAGATGAAATTTTTGTACAATTCCATCATATCAGCCATTGTTGGTAATAAGTGAGGAAGGCTCCATTCATATAGGTGGATTAAGTTAGTTTTTTTATACATGCGGGTATATTTTTGAAGTCAGATTTTTCTAAGGATCTTATGTGACCATGAAAGATAGATTGAGAAAGGATAAAAAACTTGCAACAATATTGCGCAATTCTCACTAACTTGGACTTCGCACTAAATTATTGCTATCGATCGCACTATTGCGACTTGTCAAGCTGGCTTGGGAAATTTTAATTTTCTCAAAAAATGATCAAAGCGAGCCGATGTTGCTCACCTGTCAATCGCAATTTTAAAGTGCGAATGTCCAGTTTGGTATGTCTTTCGACCTTTTGGCATTCGACCTTTGGTCCATTTGACCTTTTGTCGCACATCCAAGAAATAATGGTACAAAATTACTTTTTTGGACACATGGAATCATTGCTCACTTGTTTATGTAATATTTTTTATCCGTTTATTTGGTTTAATTTTTTGAGCACAATTCATACTCTAAAAGCATTTATATTTTAGATGCATTCCATTGCTTGCAACTAAATAATTTTGGTTGCCAGTTTGTAATCGACAAACTTTTTCTCAAATTTCTTGTTTGATAGGGTTAACAGAAAAAAAAACTTAGTTTTGATAATCTTTTTTTCTGTAACATTACATGTATACTGTAAAATAAATGTATTTAGTGAAAAAAGGAGGTCAGATTGATGCAGACAAATGCATTGTAAATTTAATTTTTGAATTCAACAAGTTTTTTTTTATTTTTCAGAGAAATAAGCCACGTGGCCATAAGGGGGGGGGGGGGGGGGTTGGCGAGAAACCACGAAAAACCATGGGGGGTAGGGGGGGTCAAAAATTCCCAAAAAAAAGGCCACGTGGTTTATGCACGACCCCTTACCTCAGTGAGGAAGGCAAAAAAAACAAACATATTTTTTTGAAGTTTTTTTTCTAAATCATTTTCTATGAATTTTAACAGTAGAGCAATTCTCACTTAATCGGTCTTTTTTATAATTAAATTTTTTGTATTTTTTAATCCGTCTGAAACTTTTGTGGTGCTTTCAGTATGCCCAAAGAAACCATTTTGCATCATTAGTTTGGTCATATAATTTTTCATACAAATTTGGCAACTGTCCATACAAAAATTATATGTGAAAATTCAAAATTCTGTATCTTTTGATGGAATTTTCTGATCGATTTAGTGTCTCCGGCAAAGTTTTTTTTTTCTTCATAACTTATTTTTATTAGGTCCTTTTAGGTGCTGTGACCAGGTTAGGACCGAGGATCAATAGTACAAAAATAATAAATAATGAAATAAAAAACCGTAATTGAATAAGATGATTATTTTCTCGTGCCATGTGTCAGCAGGTGTGCGATCACGTCAATCTGTTCCTCGGGTGTCTTGCACTGGCTCAAGCGAGCTCTGTATTCTCGGTAAATGGTCCACAGCTCCGACTCGCTGTACAGCTTCCGTTCACCTTGTTGCTCCTTCGGGGTTGCACCGGCGCCGGCGCCAGTATTTTCTCGACTTCTTCCTGCGGGACGAGGATGTTTATCTTCCGTCCCGACGGACGGCACCGCTCCAGGTAGCGGAGGAAAATCCGCCACGGTGAACGCGGCTCCTGCCGGAGTCTGTTTGTCCTCCTTCCATGCTGGCGGCTTCGGCTTGGACGCCTGCTGCCTCGACTGGATGAACTGCGCACGTTTGGGACAGCTGCGGTCCAGACCCTCGTGGGATCCAGAGCAGTTGACACACTTCTTGGCTTGCGTTTCTTCTGCTTTGCACTTTTCCGTGCTGTGGGCACCCCCACAGCTGCTGCACCTTGGCTTGAGATGGCAGTTACTGGTTCCGTGACCGAACTGCAAGCAGTTCTTGCACTGGGTCACGTGCGGTTCTTTGTTCCGGTAGGCCACCCACCGGACGACGACTGGTCCCACTTTCTTTACCTTGCTACTCAACTCCTTCAAACTGGTGTGCCCCTTGGGGAAGAGCACGATGAAAGGCGTCTCATCGATGGCGGGAAGCTGCTGCTTCCGCCTGATGGCGTGTACTGCCAAGACGTCCAGCTGATGTTCCGTCTTGAGCAGCTCCTTGATGTAATCCGGTTCCGTGTTCGGGAGACCTCGCATTACTACCCGGTGCGGTCTCGCACTGCGCTTTCCATGCGTGTAGAACTGCACCTTGTTCTTCTTCAGGTGGGCTTGCACCGTGTCGAAGTCGTCGCTCGAGAAGCACGTAATTTTGGTGCCGTACTGCGTCAGTTTGTGTTCCGGCTGGACATCACATGTCGCCATCACCTTCGCAAGGCGGGCGAAGCTCGTTTCTTTCACCACCAGCGGCGGCTGCTTCTTCTCCCCGGCCGACTTGCCGGTTGCTGGTACCACGGGAATGGTTTTTTCTGCTCCTGGGTTCGCATTGTTGTTGTTGTTGCTCTCCTCCGCTAGCGGGCTGAACTTGTTGTTGCTGAGCAGTTTCTCCACATCGCCGTCGTTGCCGCCATCGCCGACGTTGATCTCCTCCTTAGCCTTCCTGCGGCGAACCTTCACCCAAAACTGGCAGCGCTAGTCCGAGAGAATGATGGTCTCGAGTCGAGAGAATAGTGGTACCATTCACGGACGCAGAGAACACAGCTCGAGATGGGCGATAGAACTATTCTCTCGAGGTTCATTTGCAAAAAAAAAAAATCATCCGTCAAACAAAAAACCAAAAGTGTCGACAACGGGAATCGAACCAGAGACCTTTGACAAACCAATCCAATGACTTAGCTGCCTCGGCCACCACAGCTTGGTGACCAAGGAGAAGTCAGAAGTCGATGTATGACACTTGTTGGAGATTTATTGATTAAACTAACGAATGAACTCATTTGTTATGATGGTGTGAGTTGGTACCATTATTCTATCGATTTTGGCACTGAGCCCTCAATAAATTTTGAGAGAACGATTATCTCGACTCTGAATTTTGGGTGTTGACCACGGGACGAAATTCGCCCCCGTCCTCTCCTCCTCCTTCGGAGTCTTCCACCTCCATGCCCGTCGCCGCCTGCGGCTTGGGTTGAAACCCGTCCGGTTTCTCCCACACACTTTTCCTCAAGGCCGCGTTCCAGTAGAACGTCCTTCCATTCTCAGCCCTGTGCTCCGTCCACTCACTCTCCACCGTCGCGGCCGCCGCCATGGCCGTCGGCGAAAGTTAACAAAACACCGTCAAAAACGCGCTAAGCTAGCTCGAAAGACGACCAAACTTAACGAAAGTTGAACAGGGAGTGACTCCGGCAAAGTTGTAGGTATGGATATGGGCTACACTGAAAAAAAATGATACACGGTAAAAAACAATTTTGGCGATTTTTCATTCAACTTTTTGTCACTAAAACTTGATTTGCAAAAAAACACTATTTTAATTTTTTTCTAATTTTTTGATATGTTTTTGGGGACATCAAATGCCAACTTTTCAGGAATTTACAGGTTGTGCAAAAAATCTTTGATCGAGTTATGAATTTTTGAATCACTAGTGATTAAAAAAAAACGACATATTGGTCTCAAAAATTTGTCAACTTCATGTTTCGATGTAAAATCAAATTTGCAATCAAATAGTTCTTTAGCGAAATTTTGATAAACTGCACCGTTTTCAAGTTGAACAATATTTCTACACCCAAAGTTAAATAACGAGGGAATAGTCCTCACGAAAAGAAACGTGAGGAAAGTGCTTTATTGCGAGAGTATAGTCCTCTCGCGTGTTCATTCGTTCATTGGAACAGTTCATCCTATTGAGTGGCTTATATGGACAAATAACCGCCACTTAGTCACCGAACCATTGTGGCTCACAGGGTGGATTGATATGCACGGAGTCGTGCTAAAATCAAAGGAGGTGGGTATCAAGTTGTCACCTAGCACGCATGTTTTTCAGTGCCTATGGTGGTGCACGTCATTTGTTTATTTTCATGTGCTTACTTTTCTGGTAAGCACGTCACAAGACAAGCACATTACTGCACGTGTGCTTATTTGAAACTGATTTTTTCCAAATTATTTCAAGAGATTTGTTAAAACATTTTTCAATTTTAGATACTGTATGAAACAATAGGCTACTCCAGTTATTCAAGACCAAGATGTTGTGAAAATAAAATCTGCCCGGAATAGCAGTTTAGACGGGGAATGTGGTTTACTGGTTGCAGTGGCTTGTTGTCGGCAACGATGGTCCGGTATTCAAGTGCCGGGTGCAGCATTCTTCGCTGAACTTTGTGACCGGCTTCGCTTCCACGGCATCATGCCGATTTCGGGACTAGGAACGACCAACAGGCGCTGCGTCGTAGTTCCTCTCCTTGGCTGTTTGGAAGCCCCAGTACCAATGTTCCGGGCGTATCGAGGGGCTCTCCTTTGAAGATAAGGCCTGCGACTTTACGTTGAATGGCGCAGAGTGTCGCTAGATGACGGATTGTGGTCCAATCATTAATAGAACCAATCTGACCATTTCGGGACAGATCGAGTGCGCACGTTACCTAATAATGGCAAGGGCGGTAGCCAATGTTACCCCTAATCGTTCACTTCCATCAAACAGATTACCTATTTTCAATATATCTATCCGTAATTCATGAGATTGGTTGGTTAACAGTTATCATTTATTTAAAAAAATATCTGGAATGATCCGTGTTGAACTGGAACCTTAGTCTATCAAGTCCGTGAATTAAAAAATATTTGGCTGGGTTCAAAATAGTATTTTTAACCATAGGCACGGGAAATCATAAGCACCGTGTGCTTAACATAAGCACGAGCACTGCTCGTCAATATTTCGCGTGCAGAACCAAATCGAAGTACACCAAGAAAATTCATGTGTGTCTATCAATCAACCCTGGTGGCTCATACGGCAAAGGCACGGTTCAATATGCCGAAGGTCTTGGGTTCGAGTCTCGGTACCGGTACTTTTTTTTGATAGATGAACTTTTTTGGAAAATGAACCATGAGCAAAGTACTCTCGGTAATTTCGGGATTTATCCACTCCGTCCGCACACAGTACCATTTTACTACGGAATCGTGCTCTTTATCCTCTCGTATGCCGATGCCCAGTTCTGGGTGTAAATGTTTTAAATGAGGACAAAACATTTAATATTACGCACATTAAAAAAGTTACACGGATAGAAATCCTGTCCGAAAATTCGTAAACAAATTGTTTTAAAATCGATAACATCGATTGTTTTCATTTTCGTTTACAATGTTTTCAAAAATGAAAACATTCTCCTCGATTTCGAAAACTTTTGTTTTCGAAAGCGCAACTTTTGTTTTCGAAAACGCAACTTTTTCCGTCACCCTTTTACGGAGCGTAACAACTGTCAAAACGCAGCCTAAAACAAAACGTCAACCCAAACGTCGTGACAGTTTGTTTTGTTTTTCTGGTTTTGTTAAGTTTTGTTTTTCTGGTTTCGGGAGAAAAAAAAAACGTTGCCGGTGTCCGAAAACAGGTTCCGGAGGGTACCGTTCCGGTCAACCGGGACGAGATTAAAAGTGCTTTGGCTTTGGCGAAATCACCTGTCCGCGAAAAATCAAAGTCGATCCGCACCGCCGCCTGACAAGTGATCGAAAGGACCAGTCATTAAATGAAAGACGGAACCGTTGCCAACGACCACCCTCGAGTAGACGGAAAGCGGTCCATCGCCGGAACCTCCTCCTCATCCTGCCGCCGAGGAAGATGTTGTCCAGCGGAAGGAAATCATCATCGAGCCGCTGCCGTTGATTGACGATACTTTGAAACTTCAAACAGAGGAGAAGGAGGAGGTGATGTAATCACCACCGCTGTCCGCCTTCTCGAGGGTGGTCGTTGGTAACGGTTCCGTCTTTGATTCCACTGAACCTGTACTGATAATCCGAGCTCTTTTGTCAGAATCAACGCTGGCGGTGCGGTTCGACTTTGACTTCTCCCGGACAGATGATTTCGCCACTTACAAAAGCACTTTTAGGCCCGGTACCGGAACGACTTTGTTGGCGGTGTTTGCAGCTGGACACCTGGGCAGTAATTTCTCTTCCTCCTCCTCTTCCTCCTCCTCCTCCTCCTCCTCCTCCTCCTCCTCCTCCTCCTCCTCCTCCTCCTCCTCCTCCTCCTCCTCCTCCTCCTCCTCCTCCTCCTCCTCCTCCTCCTCCTCCTCCTCCTCCTCCTCCTCCTCTTCCTCCTTCTCCTCCTCCTCCTCCTCCTCCTCCTCCTCCTCCTCCTCCTCCTCCTCCTCCTCCTCCTCCTCCTCCTCCTCCTCCTCCTCCTCCTCACCCACCACCGGAAACCGAGGAAGATGTGGTTGTGCAGCGGGAGGAAATCATCATCGAGCGATTAGGCTGGCTACGAATCTGATGCAGGTACGTCCCTGAGAAGCTTAATAAAATTTGAATGAAAAAATTCTCCCAAAATTCACAGCCTCCGACGCCGACCACCAGAATTGAACCACGACGACGAGCCGGGCGGCCAACAACATCAGCGTAGCAGTCTGGGTTGTTCGACGATAAGACGCATCTACCGAACTCGAGCTCCGTCGGCATCCTGGAACCGATCTTGGTCAAGCTCTTCGGTCGTGCGGAAGGCGCTGGAAACCCACACTCACTTTGTTACACTCTACCACCACAAAACACTTCTAAATTTCTTTAATAATTTAATAATTAATTATTCTGCAATTCCAATTTCTAAAATTCTATAATTACAAAATCATAAAATTCTGAAATTTTAAATTCTGAAATTTTAAAATTTTAAATTCTAAGATTTTAAATTCTCAAATTAAAAAAAATAAAATTCAAAATTACTAAAATTCTAAATTTTTGAAATTCTAAATTTTATAATTCAAAAATTCTCTAAACCTTAACAACGGAAATTCTAAAATTCTAAATTCAAGAAATTTCAAAATTCTTAAATCCTTAAATTCTGAATTGCCAAGATTCTAAAATTTTGAAGTACATGAAATCTTAAATCTTTAAATTTTTAAATTCTGGAATTCTAAATTTAAAAATCCTTAAATTCTCAATTGCAAAAATTCTTAAATTCTGAAATACATAAATTATGAAATCCCTAAATTTTCTAAATTCTATAAAACTAAAATTCTAAAACTCTAAAATTCTAAATTTCTAAAACTCTAAAACTCTAAAATTCTAAAATTCTGAAATTCTAAAATTCTAAAATTCTAAAATTCTATAATTCTAAAATTCTAAAATTCTAAAATTCTAAAATTCTGAAATTCTAAAATTCTAAAATTCTTAAATTCTTAAATTTTTAATTTCTTAAATTCTTAAATTCTTAAATTCCTAAATTCCCAAATTCCAAAATTCTAAAATTCAAAAATTTTAAAATTCAAAAATTCAAAAATTCTAAAATTTTAAAATTCTTAAATTCTAAAATTCCTAAACTCCTAAATTCCTAGCTTCCCAAATAACTAAATTCTAAAAATTCTTAAATTCTTAAATTCTTAAATTCTTAAATTCTTAAATTCTTAAATTCTTAAATTCTTAAATTCTTAAATTCTTAAATTCTTAAATTCTTAAATTCTTAAATTCTTAAATTCTTAAATTCTTAAATTTTTAAATTCTTAAATTCTTAAATTCTTAAATTCTTAAATTCTTAAATTATTAAATTCTTAAATTCTTATATTCTCAAATTCTTAAATTCTTAAATTCTTAAATTCTTAAATTCTTAAATTCTTAAATTCTTAAATTCTTAAATTCTAAAATTCCTAAATTAAAAAATTCCTAAATTCCTGAATTCCTAAATTCCCAAATTCCCAAATTCTAAAATTCAAAAATTTTAAAATTCAAGAATTCTAAAATTTTAAAATTCTAAAATTCTTAAATTCTAAAATTTTAAAAATCTGAAATTCTAAAATTCTAAAATTCTAAAATTCTAAAATTCTAAAATTCTAAAATTCTAAAATTCAAAAATTCTAAAATTCTAAAATTCCAAAATTCTAAAATTCTAAAATTCTAAAATTCTAAAATTTTAAAATTCTAAAATTCTAAAATTCTAAAATTCTAAAATTCTAAAATTCTAAAATTCTAAAATTCTAAAATTCTAAAATTCTAAAATTCTAAAATTCTAAAATTCTAAAATTCTAAAATTCTAAAATTCTAAAATTCTAAAATTCTAAAATTCTAAAATTCTAAAATTCTGAAATTCTAAAATTCTACAATTCTAAAATTACTAAATTCCTAAATTCCCAAATTATAAAATTCAAAAATTTTAAAATTCTGAAATTCTAAAATTCTTAAATTCTAAAATTCCTAAATTACCAAATTCCTAAATTCTAAAATTCTACAATTCTAAAATTCTAAAATTCTAAAATTCTAAAATTCTAAAATTCTAAAATTCTAAAATTCTAAAATTCTAAAATTCTAAATTTCTAAAATTCTAAAATTCTAAAATTCTAAAATTCTAAAATTCTAAAATTCTAAAATTCTAAAATTCTAAAATTCTAATATTCTAAAATTCTAAAATTCTAAAATTCTAAAATTCTAAAATTCTAAAATTCTAAAATTCTAAAATTCTAAAATTCTAAAATTCTAAAATTCTAAAATTCTAAAATTCTAAAATTCTAAAATTCTAAAATTCTAAAATTCTAAAATTCTAAAATTCTAAAATTCTAAAATTCTAAAATTCTAGAATTCTAAAATTCTAAAATTCTAAAATTCTAAAATTCTAAAATTCTAAAATTCTAAAATTCTAAAATTCTAAAATTCTAAAATTCTAAAATTCTAAAATTCTAAAATTCTAAAATTCTAAAATTCTAAAATTCTAAAATTCTAAAATTCTAAAATTCTAAAATTCTAAAATTCTAAAATTCTAAAATTCTAAAATTCTAAAATTCTAAAATTCTAAAATTCTAAAATTCTAAAATTCTAAAATTCTAAAATTCTAAAATTCTTAAATTCTGAAATTCTTAAATTCTAAAATTTTAAAATTCAAAAATTCTAAAATTCTAAAATTCTTAAATTCTAAAATTCTAAAATTCTAAAATTTTAAAATTCTAAAATTCTAAAATTCCTAAACTCCTAAATTCCTAGCTTCCCAAATAACTAAATTCTAAAAAATTCTAAAATTCTTAAATTCTCAAATTCTTAAATTCTTCAATTCTCAAATTCTTAAATTCTTCAATTCTTCAATTCTTAAATTCTTAAATTCTTAAATTCTTAAATTTTTAAATTCTTAAATTCTTAAATTCTTAAATTCTTAAATTCTTAAATTCTTAAATTCTTAAATTCTTAAATTCTAAAATTCTAAAATTCTAAAATTCTAAAATTCTAAAATTCTAAAATTCTAAAATTCTAAAATTCTAAAATTCTAAAATTCTAAAATTCTAAAATTCTAAAATTCTAAAATTCTAAAATTCTAAAATTCTAAAATTCTAAAATTCTAAAATTCTAAAATTCTAAAATTCTAAAATTCTAAAATTCTAAAATTCTAAAATTCTAAAATTCTAAAATTCTAAAATTCTAAAATTCTAAAATTCTAAAATTCTAAAATTCTAAAATTCTAAAATTCTAAAATTCTAAAATTCTAAAATTCTAAAATTCTAAAATTCTAAAATTCTAAAATTCTAAAATTCTAAAATTCTAAAATTCTAAAATTCTAAAATTCTAAAATTCTAAATTCTAAAATTCTAAAATTCTAAAATTCTAAAATTCTAAAATTCTAAAATTCTAAAATTCTAAAATTCTAAAATTCTAAAATTCTAAAATTCTAAAATTCTAAAATTCTAAAATTCTAAAATTCTAAAATTCTAAAATTCTAAAATTCTAAAATTCTAAAATTCTAAAATTCTAAAATTCTAAAATTCTAAAATTCTAAAATTCTAAAATTCTAAAATTCTAAAATTCTAAAATTCTAAAATTCTAAAATTCTAAAATTCTAAAATTCTAAAATTCTAAAATTCTAAAATTCTAAAATTCTAAAATTCTAAAATTCTAAAATTCTAAAATTCTAAAATTCTAAAATTCTAAAATTCTAAAATTCTAAAATTCTAAAATTCTAAAATTCTAAAATTCTAAAATTCTAAAATTCTAAAATTCTAAAATTCTAAAATTCTAAAATTCTAAAATTCTAAAATTCTAAAATTCTGAAATTCTAAAATTCTAAAATTCTAAAATTCTAAAATTCTAAAATTCTAAAATTCTAAAATTCTAAAATTCTAAAATTCTAAAATTCTAAAATTCTAAAATTCTAAAATTCTAAAATTCTAAAATTCTAAAATTCTAAAATTCTAAAATTCTAAAATTCTAAAATTCTAAAATTCTAAAATTCTAAAATTCTAAAATTCTAAAATTCTAAAATTCTAAAATTCTAAAATTCTAAAATTCTAAAATTCTAAAATTCAAAAATTCAAAAATTCAAAAATTCAAAAATTCAAAAATTCAAAAATTCAAAAATTCAAAAATATAAAAATTCTTCAATTCCTTAATTCTAAAATTCCTAAATTCCTAAAGTCCTACATTCCTAAATTCCTAAATACCTAAATACCTAAATACCTAAATACCTAAATTCATAAATTCCTATATTCCTATATTCCTAAATCCCTAAATTCCTATATTCCTTAGTTCCTTAATTTCTTAATTCCTTAATTCCTAAATTCCTAAATTCCAAAATTCCTTAATTCCTTAATTCCTAAATTTCTAAATTCCTTAATTCCTAAATTCCTAAATTCCGAAATTCCTTAATTCCTTTATTCCGAAATTCCTAAATTCTTAATTTCCCCAATTCCCAAATTCCCAAATTAACAAATTCCTAAATTCCCAAATTCCCCATTTCCCAAATTCCCAAAATTCCCAAATTCGCAAATTTACAAATTCCTCAATTCCCAAATTCTTAAATTCCCAAATTCTTAAATTCCAAAATTCTCAAATTTCTAAATTCTTAAATTCCTTAATTCATTTGTTTATAAATTCCAAAATTCCTAAATTCCAAAATTCCTAAATTCTAAAATTCATAAATTCCAAAATTCCAAAATTCTTAAATTCCTAAATTCCTAAATTCCTAAATTCCTAAATTCCTTATTTCCTAAATTCCCAAATTCTTAAATTTCCGAATTCCCAATTTCCCAAATTGCCAAATTCCTAAATTGCTAAATTCCCAAATTCCCAAATTCCCAAATTCACAAATTCAAATATTCCCAAATTCCCAAATTCCCAAATTCTTAAATTCCCAAATTCAAATATTCCCAAATTCCCAAATTCTTAAATTCCCAAATTTCCAAAATTCCCCAATTTCCAAATTCCTAAATTCGAAATTCCGAAATTCCTAAATACCTTAATTCCAAAATTCTTTAATTCCTAAATTCTTAAATTCTTAAATTCCTAAATTACAAATTCCTAAATTTCTAAATTCCCAAATTCCCAAATTCAAAGATTCCCAAATTCCTAAATTCCTAAATTTCCAAATTCCAAAATTCCCAAATTTTTAAATTCCCAAATTCCTTAATTCCCAAATACCCAAATTATTAAATTCCCAGATTCTTAAATTCCCAAATTCTTGAATTCCCAAATTCCCAAATTCACTAATTCCCAAATTCCCCAATTCTTAAATTCCCAAACTCTTAAATTCCCAAATTCCCAAGTTCTTAAATTCCCAAATTCACAAATTCCCAAATTTCGTAATTCTCAAATTCCCAAAATCCCAAATTCCCAAATTCTTAAATTTCCGAATTAACAAATTCACTAATTCTCAAATTCCCAAATTCTCAAATTTCTTCATTCCCAAATTCCCAAATTCCTAATTTCTCAAATTCCCAAATTCTTAAATTGCCAAATTCCCAAATTCTTAAATTCCCAAATTCCCAAATTCTCAAATTAACAAATTCACTCATTCCCAAATTCACTCATTCCCAAATTCCCCAGTTCTCAAATTTCCCAAATCCCCAATTCTCAAATTCCCAAACTCTTTAATTCCTAAATTCCTAAATTCCCAATTTCTTAAATTCCCAAATTCACAAATTCCCAAATTCCGTAACTCTCAAATTTCTAAAAACCCAAATTCTTAAATTCCCAAATTCCCAAGTTCCCAAATTAACAAATTCACTAATTCTCAAATTCCCAAATTCCTTAATTCCCAAATTCCTTAATTCCCAAATTCCTTAATTCCCAAATTCCTAAATTCACAAATTCCCAAATTCTTAAATTCCTAATTTCCCAAATTCTTAAATTCCTAAATTCCTAAGTTCTTAAATTCCCAAATTCCCAAATTCCGTAATTCTCAAATTCCCAGATTCAGAAAATCCCAGATTCCCAAAAACTCCACATTCTTTAATCCCCAGATTCCCATATTTCCTGATTGTCATAACACTAATTTCTTGTATTCCCATATTCCAAACAAACACACACACACACACATCCACACTCAAAGATTAGTTTTTTAATTAATGATGTATTTTTTGCTTCAATAAATAAAATTAACGAATAAACTTGAATGCTTTTACTGAACCAAAAGAAATATCCAACGGTCAATTTAAAAACCAAATCCAACGGTCAATTCAAAATCCGATTTAACCGCAACCCTGATGGCTGCGTGCTTTTTGTTTTGTTTTGAGCCAGGCGTCACCAAACCGTAACCGCTCAAAATCGACAACATTGTTCTCGATTTTGTTGCAAATGTTACCGGACGACTGGTCGACAACATTCTGAAACGAATTTCAGAACGAATCGAGAACAATGTTGTCGATTCCCCGGACAGGATTTCTATCCGTGTAGTCTTGATTGGTTGGAAATTCAGCCAAGGGGGGAATGGATCATTAAAGGTTGAGAACCACTGGTCTACGAGGTCAAATTAAGAACTTCAATTTTCGAGTGATTTTATAGCCTTTGCTCAGTGAGGTGAGGAAGGCAAAAACTTAAACATGGATCAGCAACACGGAGAAAAATGAGTTCCCAAAATCGTGAACAAGCGGAAATTCGGAACCACGAACCAAAGTGTTCGTTTTTCAAAAACGTACCAAGAAATTGAACACTTTGTTCGTAGTTCCGAATTTCATGAACGCTTGTTCACGATCTTCGAAACTTTTTTTTCTCCGTGAAATTTTACAAAAAATAAGACGTAAATCATCCCAGTCATTTAGTCTAGTTCTTATGCCAAAATGCATCATAAATTTCAGAACTCAACGATTTTACAAAACCCTCCCTGTGGAATTGCGTTACTAGCTAGATCAACAAACATTACTCACAAAGCTAAAACAATTCCAACCACTGCAGCATGGTTTTATTAAACATTGATTGGTGGTTAAAACATGAAGTAAGGCTCTGCCATCGGTTGGCCTCGGTTGCCGTGGGATCGTAACGGGAAAAATTGACCACAACCTGTGTGATCCCACCGCTGGGGCCTTACCGACGCCATATTGAGTTTGCAAAAAAAGGGGAACCCTTTTAATTTCAAAATCAGCAGCCGCAGAACCATTGCCTGTCATGCCAACACAATGTATTCATTCAGGCAGGGCGCATTCATAAAACGATCCAATAAAGTCATTTTCCAATCAGATCCCGGCCGGGCGCGGCAGGTTCAACATGGGCACAGTGTGGACTGACCTTTGGGGTTTTTTCCGAAGTGGACCGTATTGGTTGAGAGGTAGGCGTTTCCGGTATAGTTTACAAACCGTGCAACAATTGTGTGGGGCGTGGGTTTAGGGGAGCGTAGTCATCGGAATGTGGTCGTGGTAATCACCAGAAAAAATCCTAGTTTGAACTGGAATTGCTCAGCTGAAAAATTAATTTTGAGTGCGATGTGCTGTTTTTACCAACTCCTCCTAATCCCAAAGTCAACTCTCGTGCCCAGGGACAACTTTCCAGACTGTAGGCGGCTTCGGAGCCGCAGTGATAAATCATTTTCGGCGGGACGTCGAAACCTGGCCTAAAAATTAATGTTTTTGCTCCCGAATGGGTTTCTCTCCTGACCTCTGGTCGGTCCATCCGTCAGGATTGCATTACATTTTTTGCGGGAATGCATTCGAGGTTGAACGATGGCTTCCTACCCACAAGTTGGCTTGGTGTGGGTCTACCAGGACATGTGGTAATCCATCCGTCCGAACGCATATCGTTGAAAGGTTGGAAATTGGTCCGCTTGGAGAGGAAATGATGTGTGATTTTGCAGAAAAAAAAACACTGGCCCAGAGGGATATCAGTGGGAAAATTGTGCAGTGATTATGTTGGTTCAGAATTAATTATTAAAATTATTTTACCGCAGAGCAGTTTCGGCCAATGCAATATGCAGTTTGGATTTAATAAATAGGTTATTTCATGTCATTAAGATTTAATCAGTAAAATGCATTAAAAATGTATGGAAAGTATTTATGTCATTCAGTAAATTGGTAAAATTTTGATACGACCTCAAATTTAAACTCCTCCTAAAATAAACATGAATACCTAGTTAGTTAATGATGATCGTTTTCAGAACGCACACCAAATAATTCTGGAAAATTTAATTGATTGATAAATTTAAGGAAGCCATAGGCCAAACACATCCACGTCAATCACGTTTCCCGGTCGTAATGAGGAGGTATCAATTTACCCCAAGTCAGCATGTGAAGCTCAAAAATAAACCATTGCTCAGAATCAACGTTCGTGGTACGTTTAAAATATATTCCGGAAAAATATCGAAACGCTCAAATTGGATCACTTTCATCGTCGTTCAGTTCTGTTGAGGAATATCAGCAAACAAAATACAAATTGGTTCAATTTCTGCGAAAAAAATATATTTGTCCGCTGCACGAATACATGAAAATGCGTTCGAACCAAAATTGGGGTAATTTGCGGGCTCACATTCGGTGTATTCATTTCAGGTCGATTCGAGCGAAACGCAGTTTAATGAGACAATTTTCATAATTGATTAATGGGATTTCACTTGTGGTAGCTTGACAAAGGAAAATGTAAGCGATTGACTTTTTAAGTGACAGCACAATATACTGTAGTATTGATTTTAGATTTTATAAAATGAGATAATAAGAAGGTTTTTTGCTATTGATTCATATTTAGTATATTTCTCATATAATTGTTTGTGTAGTTTTGTAAAGTTGTAAACATTTATTTAAAAAAAATGTTGCATGTTTAGAATACTTTTCATTTCAGTTGTTCATTGCTCTCCAAATTAAAAAAAAACTTCATCATCCCGGTACGAGAATTGAACTCACGACCTCTGGATTGGAAATCCAACACGCCGCTATTCGAATCCCATCCCCTATCGGTCAGTATTCCCAGTGAGTAGAATTACTCTTTCAAGGGATCTGATTTTGCCGAGCCAGACAGGAATCTAATCCGTCACCTTCCGCTTACAAGGCGAAGCCCGTAACCTCACGGCCACGGTCGCTCGGCAAGAACCAAAGTAAATGACCTAGCTATTCGTTGGTTAAACGACCCTTTTCTGGTTGACTTAATGACCAAACAGGCTTACCACTGCCTCTTCAAAACTCACTCCTAAGCCATGTGAATATTACAAAGTGCAAAAAGTCGAGAGGGACACTTGGCCAATATGATCCTTTTCCTCCCCCCACCCACCCTCTCTTCACAATTACAAAAGACAAAACCCTATCGTTTCCAAAACAGCAGGACAATGGACCCCACTCCGACTTCCGTTGGCTAGTGAATTTTAATTTTATGAACCACCCCCTCCCAAGTGTGCTCCCTCGGAGGACCTTGCTTCGAAAAAGGGGTTCAGGCTGGTGCTGGAAACATGCTGCCAGCGCCATTCGTCCACCCACGCGTAAACATTCCACCCAAACATAACCTCATCCCCCCCACCGAAAATTTCACACATTCACCGAGATTTACGATGAGCGATGAAGCCATTGCAAATCCCAGTTGGTCCGTTGGTTTGATGGGAGAGCAAGGAGTTTCCGGGGGGGTAAGGGGCGGCGCAATAGGGTTGACAAATTTATGTTTCAACATTGTGCAAGTTTACCCATGCATGCGCGAAAATTTGAAGCACTTGCGCTCGGTTGGTTGCATTTTGGAATAGGGTTGAGTGGGATGTTTTGGGTTTCTTATTAAGTATTATTAATATTTTGAAAAAAAAAAAACGACTTGACAAATTATTTCTTTTATTATTTGAATCGATTTCGGTTTTTGTTATAACGAACCTATTTTTATTTTGAAAATTCACTTAAACTCAAAATATTTTAAAATTAACTCAACCATAAATATTGAAATGATTTGTTGATTAATAAATTGTTTCAGCTGATGGCACAAAAAAAAATATTAAAATTTAGTTTTTTTTTGAAAAAAATAAATAATTAAAAAATTGTTTTACCTCCTGATTTGTCGGGCCGTTTTAAAGGAAGGGGGGAACAGTATTTGGAACAGCTTTATGAAAAGTATTCAATTATAATAATTTGCAGAAATGGAGCAACTTCAGATGATCAACAAATGTCTGAGTCATTCTCCGCCAACTAAGCAGATGCCCCGACTCCTCTTCGATTTTCGTGAAATTTTTTTCTTAGGCATAATTTTGGTTCCTGATCACGAATCCGAGCTCCATTTTTCGATATTTCGTGACGGTGGGGTGGTACAACCCTTTTTATTTTTCTGGATTTTTATTAAGACACGCTTTTCAGTGATTTGTAGCTCGAAACTGTGAAGGGATAGAAATTTGGTGTTAAACGGACTTTTGTGTAAAATTGGACGCCCGATTTGATGGCATCCTAAAAATTTCGAAAAAAATGTATTTTTAATTTAAAAAAATAGTTTATAAATCGCTGCCATTTCCCGTTACTCAACAATCCAAAAAAGTCATTTAATGGGAAGTTTAATGTACTTTTCCAATCTGCAATAACCCAGAAGGCTAAATTTATCGTTCTGAGCAACGTTTTTCATTTTAAAATTTAGTGTTTTGTTTTTGTAATATTACAGGGTTATTTTTAGGAGTGTTCTACAAAGTTGTACAGCAGACAAAAATTGGAATTTGTATGTTATTGTCACGAGTTATCAGAATTTTACAAAAAAAAGTTTTTGAAAAAGTAATGTTTTTAAAACGTAATCGTGTAATTTCAAAAGTATTTTTTCGAAAGGTACAACCAGGGTTGCCACATTTGATTCTGTTTTTTTGAGGGTCAAAAATCTGTATATCTGTATCAGGGGGACGAAAATCTGTATTTGGAATCTGTATTGACATTTTTAAACAATTTTTCAAAAAACAAAATACTCTTAATTGTTTTTTAATGCATGAAAATGCTCAAAAAAATCAAACCATCCACATTAATGACCCCCGGGTCTTTTGTGGTCTCTATTTCAAGTTTCTGCTCGAACCTAGGAGTCCGAAGGCTTGAATGGGGAGAACACCCAAACCTCTTTTTACTCCAAGGAACCTTCCACCCCAGTGTTTGAACTGACGACCTTTGGATTGCGAGTCCAACCGCCGTCAGCGATTCCACCGGAGTAGGCTTGGTTTGGTGTGTTGTTTGTTCTTATGGCATGGAGACAACTCCTACACCTGGAATGACTTAACGGCCTAGCAACCAAGGCCGGGACCGACATTTTACTTCCTCATCCGATGGAAGGTTGCAGCAGATGGGAATCGAACCCAGAATCATCCGCTTACAAAGCGGACAGCGTAACCATTCGGCCACGCACTGCCACACAATGAAAATGCTATACAATCTAAAATTTAATGTTTGGGCTCATCCAGCAATTGAAAATAAAATATTTAAAGAATTAAAATTATTAAATTTTAGTTAAAAATCGGGAAAATCTGTATAACTGTATGTTTTTCTTAAAATCTGTATTTCTTTATATACAGATTCTGTATGACCTCATCATCTCAAAAATCTGTAAAATACAGATAAATCTGTATTTGTGGCAACCCTGGGTACAACTCATTTAGCAAAAGAATGACGTTTTTGACGATTGTTGAGACTGGTGATAACAGATATTATAAAAAAAATATTTTAGTTTTATAACAGTTGCGAGTAGCTGAGAAATTGTATACAATTCATTTACTTAGTCACTGATATGCAGTCTTGCCAAGGTTGACGGATATGATTACAAAATACAAAAATATTTAAATAACTTACGCCCTGCTCAAATGTTATTTTCGAGTACAGTTGGCTCCATATACACAAAAATAGCTTATATGTAACATGTCTAAAAAGTTTCATTGAAATCGGAGAGGGTCGGGTACAAAAGTATCAGAAAAATTCCTGATTTGAGCTGGAATTGCTCTTGTATGGATGAACCAATGACACTAAATGGCCTATTCTTTGGAAAAATGGGAGGTCTCCACAAAGTTTGAGCTAAACACAATAAAAAATAATTTAAAAATTCATGAAATCATCATCTGATTTCGTGGAGAATTTTTCCCATGAGAAATTAAAAATGCATAGATATCTTTAAAGTATTTTTGGCGTCATATTTAAGCACAGATCAGAAATGCTAAACGATCCAAATAATGCAACTTTATTTAATTCGTTATTAGACACTAAGAAAATGATTTTTATAGAGGACTCTGAATAATCGATTCATCAATATATTTTTCAAAACGTTACTATTTTTGATTTTTTAGAACTTTTATGTTCAATTCCAAATTAATTAGCTTCCTGAATTTTTTTCTTCATTTTTAAACTTAGGTCATCTTGGAAACTATTGGCACATCCGTGGAACTTCAGGTTCAAAAACGAGGATATGCACGGTGCTGCCTCTAGCGGTGGAGAGCTCCAACTTTTCGACAAGTTTTTATGACAGTTTTGCATCGACGGGTCGTCCATAGTGCATGTAATTAGAATATTTCAAATTTCATAAAATAATAAAAAGTGGAAAATTATTTTTAATTATGATAACAGCATTTATTTCCATCGAGAACATAATGTTGACTTAGCAGTAATTCGGCGTGCAGTTAAACTTAAACAGCATTTTCAATAGAACTCTTTTTACAAAACTTGCCTCATTTGAAAACAATGTTTTCGGCCATCCAAATAATGTCATAGCCGATTACGATTATTGATTTCAATGTGCACAATGCCTTGGACAATTTCTCACACACATACACTGCCGTTCTACGCATAACTGTCCCATGTTCAAAAAAGGGCAACTGAAAAAAACGCGATTGAAATTTTTCGACGGATTTCTGTGTTTCTACGCATAATTGTCCCGTGGGTTCCTTTTCGCCCTGTGTGTCTCTAATCACCCTAGTTAGCATTTTATCACCCTTATTTCTGGAGTTTTTTTTTTGAAAAGGTCCAATAAACCAAATTTTCAATTTTTGCTTTTTGGGTGTTTTTAGAACCGCCTTGAGTCAGGGGTATTCAAAAACACCCAAAAAGCAAAAAATGAAAATTTGGTTTATAGGACCTTTTCAAAAAAACTCCAGATTTGTGATTCTCTTGCTATACAACAGGTAAACAAGACATAATGTTTAGTAAAACTAATGATTCCGTGTAAGAACATACTTGGTGGGACAATTATGCGTAGAAGTGTTACGATGGGACCAACAGACTTGGTGTTATTTGGTGTTATTCAAACTAAACTTAAAAATATCATAAAGTCAAAATCGTCCAAAACTGACATGGGACAATAATGCGTAGAACGGCAGTACACATCCCTTGATGTTGTCGTTGTTCTGTAGATTTTAATAATTATTGTCAGTAGATGTAGATAGTGAATAATCCTTATTTTATTTTAATCTGGTCCCATTTGTTGATCACAATTTTATTCTAATTCTATTTTCTTTTTCTGTGCCCAATCTCTTAAAAACGCTTATAGTAGCGCAGAATATCATTTGTTCGATTGTTGTTCATAATATCATTCGAAATATTTTTCATAATTTTATGCTACATGCATATGACACATTCTCTAGCGACAAAAACGACCCATTTCGACTGATAGGACTTACATTTTTATTATTTCTCACTCCGTTGCATCGTCACGGAGTGATCGATGTGGCAAATGAAAAGTTCGACTTAAAAAAGACTTCCATATTCACTTCTTGTAGAAAATTCAATTTCCAATCCGAACCTGTAATAAAATTTATATTTGGAACTGGTTTTAATATCATATGAGACATATTTCGCAAAAAAGTGGAAAATTTCGTGACGTTGCAATGCCGGAATATGCATTTGTATCACTCACAACCAAATTTTAATTTTCTAGCTAGTTTTCTTATATTCCAAATTTTATCCTTTTTTGATCATTTTTTTAAATCATGCTTCTAATGTTTTAAGTTAAATCTTCGTTGATAATTTTACTTAATCATGCACCGGCTACATGAAATATGAATTGACCCCTCGTCCGATCAAAACTGGTATACTGAAACATTGCCTCAAGTAAACAAAATCGCAGCACTCCATGATTTGAATTTTCGTTTTGCCTCTCGTGTTGGCCGTTTGTTTTTGCGATTCCCCCCCCCACCCTCACCTTTCCTGCTCAAAAATGCCGGAAAAACTGTGCATTAAAAACTGCATTTTCAGATACCATGGCTCATCTTTTTATTCGATTGCAAACAGGTATTTAGGTAGTGCATGGCTTGAATTCTTTGACATCGAACAAACATATGGGAAGAGGAGGGGATTCGCAGCTCTAAAATCTGTTCCTCTCAATTTTCAAATCAACGACGTCATTAACCCATCGTCTATCAGTGAATCACGAGGGAGAGCTTTAATTGTTGAGGAAGAGCATACAAATTGAATCATTAGCAAAGAAATCGCGTCACCAAAGCAGCATAAACTCCTTCATTTAATGAATGAATGCTTGAATTACGCATGGTACTTTTGTGCGAGTTTTACTGAATACTCTCATGATTTTCCAACTTTATATTCTGGAGCAACATTTGAAAAGGACGCATAAGCATTTTGAGAGCTAGAGCTATTTTGCAAATTCTGAGATAACATTTCACTATTTAACAAAACCCGCAGCGTTAGAAGGTAGCTGGGAAGGCGAGCTATTGTTTTACACATCGAGTTTTGAGAAAAAGTTAACTGTTGGCTCGGAATTTGCGAAATAGTTCCAGCTATTAAAATGCTTATCTACCCTTTTCTCGTGTTGCTCCAGATATTTCCGTACGATTGATCGTTGTAATCTAAGCTTCTGTCAACAAACAAGTGGTATACGTGTTTTGATCTGTCAATTTGCAAGAGGTATAATAGATTCAAATTTTACAGTTGTTGATGCTGAGTAGGCTGTGACAAGCGTGGACAAATTTCCACTATACCAGTGACAGAACTGAACAATCGTCCCACTTTTTGAGCTAACAGGTTGTATGGAGTTCCATCTATGTGCTATTGGGGTAATTCTCCGCCAACTCACACAGCAGTTGCCCCGACCCCTCTTCGATTAGCGAGAAACTTTGTCCTAAGGGGTAACTTTTGTCCCTGATCACGAATCCGAGGTCCGTTTTTTGATATCTCGTGACGGAGGGGCGGTACGACCCCTTCCATTTTTGAACATACGATAAAAGAGGTGTTTTTCAATAATTTGCAGGCTGAAACGGTGATGAGAAAGAATTTTGGTGTCGAAGGGACTTTTATGTAAAATTAGACGCCCGATTTGATGGCGTACTCAGAATTCCGAAAAAACTTATTTTTCATCGAAAAAACACTTAAAAAGTTTAAAAATTCTCCCATTTTCCGTTACTTTAAAAAAAATGGAACATGTCATTTTATGGTAAATTTAATGTACTTTTCGAATCTACATTGACCCAGAAGGGTCATTTTTTTCATTTAGAACAAAATTTTTCATTTTAAAATTTCGTGTTTTTTCTTACTTTGCAGGGTTATTTTTTAGAGTGTAACAATGTTCTACAAAGTTGTAGAACAGACAATTAAAAAAAAATATATAGACATAAGGGGTTTGCTTATAAACATCACGAGTTATTGCGATATTACGAAAAAAAAGTTTTGAAAATTTTGGTCGTCGTTGATCATGGCCGTTTATGGTCACCCGCGACTACCCAAGTAGCACACTTTGTTCGCCAAAAGATTTCCGAACTTGTTGTTGAACTCATTTACTATGTTTTCCCAACGTCCCTGAGAACTCTTGAACGCTGGAAAAAGCGCACGTTTTTCTGTTGTTGAACATCTCTTAACCCGGGCATGGTCTTCGGGTCTATATGACCCAAGAGCATGATAAAAGTTATCGTAACTTTTGACCTTTGGCACTTACAGAGCTGAAATTTTATGACTTTGTGCATCTTACCAAGACACACATTTGAGCCAAAAATGGACTTCCGGTGGCCACCGGAAGTGCCCCCCAGAAAAAAAGTCACACTTATGGTACTCGGGTCTATATGACCCAGAAATGTATTTGGCTGCCAAAATTCGGAATCTTGACCGATTTTGGATGTCTTGGCCGCAAATGAAAGGTTAGAATGTCTACTTTGCGATTCCGACTGGCAGAACCGGTTCTGGGCACTGTGGCCACCGGGAACCTGCTACAACCGAAAAAAGTCCTTTTTGAGGCCCCGACTTTGAGGACCTGTATCTCCGGAACGATAACACATAGCGGGTTGCTTCCAGTTGCATTTGACGGGTAATAACCTCAACTTTAAGCTCCCGTAGAGATGATTTGTCAAAAGTGGACACCGGTTCCGTTAACCCGGAACATCCGAAAAACATGATTTTTTCAGCTTTTGTTATAAAATCAACACATTAGTCAATTTTTTCAACCGGATTTTTTGTAAATCATTACATACGCACACTACATACTACCTCTGACTGTTTGGGATCGTTCCGGCCAACTGTGGCCAATACGGAACCGGTTCCAGGGTACCACCAAAACGGTTCCAATAATGGTATCGCTAGAAACCCGTCATGTTGCATATCAAACTTCATGAAATTGAAAATTATAACCATCTGAGGTCATGCCGATATCCTCTGACCCAACCTGGTCACTCCGGAACCAGTTACCGATGGCCACTGGGGGACACTTCCGGAGTATGCAGGAAAGCATATCATGCGACATATCAAACGTCATGAAATTGAAAATTATGACCATCTGAAGTGCATGGCTTGAATTCTTTGACATCGAACAAACATATGGGAAGAGGAGGGGATTCGCAGCTCTAAAATCTGTTCCTCTCAATTTTCAAATCAACGACGTCATTAACCCATCGTCTATCAGTGAATCACGAGGGAGAGCTTTAATTGTTGAGGAAGAGCATACAAATTGAATCATTAGCAAAGAAATCGCGTCACCAAAGCAGCATAAACTCCTTCATTTAATGAATGAATGCTTGAATTACGCATGGTACTTTTGTGCGAGTTTTACTGAATACTCTCATGATTTTCCAACTTTATATTCTGGAGCAACATTTGAAAAGGACGCATAAGCATTTTGAGAGCTAGAGCTATTTTGCAAATTCTGAGATAACATTTCACTATTTAACAAAACCCGCAGCGTTAGAAGGTAGCTGGGAAGGCGAGCTATTGTTTTACACATCGAGTTTTGAGAAAAAGTTAACTGTTGGCTCGGAATTTGCGAAATAGTTCCAGCTATTAAAATGCTTATCTACCCTTTTCTCGTGTTGCTCCAGATATTTCCGTACGATTGATCGTTGTAATCTAAGCTTCTGTCAACAAACAAGTGGTATACGTGTTTTGATCTGTCAATTTGCAAGAGGTATAATAGATTCAAATTTTACAGTTGTTGATGCTGAGTAGGCTGTGACAAGCGTGGACAAATTTCCACTATACCAGTGACAGAACTGAACAATCGTCCCACTTTTTGAGCTAACAGGTTGTATGGAGTTCCATCTATGTGCTATTGGGGTAATTCTCCGCCAACTCACACAGCAGTTGCCCCGACCCCTCTTCGATTAGCGAGAAACTTTGTCCTAAGGGGTAACTTTTGTCCCTGATCACGAATCCGAGGTCCGTTTTTTGATATCTCGTGACGGAGGGGCGGTACGACCCCTTCCATTTTTGAACATACGATAAAAGAGGTGTTTTTCAATAATTTGCAGGCTGAAACGGTGATGAGAAAGAATTTTGGTGTCGAAGGGACTTTTATGTAAAATTAGACGCCCGATTTGATGGCGTACTCAGAATTCCGAAAAAACTTATTTTTCATCGAAAAAACACTTAAAAAGTTTAAAAATTCTCCCATTTTCCGTTACTTTAAAAAAAATGGAACATGTCATTTTATGGTAAATTTAATGTACTTTTCGAATCTACATTGACCCAGAAGGGTCATTTTTTTCATTTAGAACAAAATTTTTCATTTTAAAATTTCGTGTTTTTTCTTACTTTGCAGGGTTATTTTTTAGAGTGTAACAATGTTCTACAAAGTTGTAGAACAGACAATTAAAAAAAAATATATAGACATAAGGGGTTTGCTTATAAACATCACGAGTTATTGCGATATTACGAAAAAAAAGTTTTGAAAATTTTGGTCGTCGTTGATCATGGCCGTTTATGGTCACCCGCGACTACCCAAGTAGCACACTTTGTTCGCCAAAAGATTTCCGAACTTGTTGTTGAACTCATTTACTATGTTTTCCCAACGTCCCTGAGAACTCTTGAACGCTGGAAAAAGCGCACGTTTTTCTGTTGTTGAACATCTCTTAACCCGGGCATGGTCTTCGGGTCTATATGACCCAAGAGCATGATAAAAGTTATCGTAACTTTTGACCTTTGGCACTTACAGAGCTGAAATTTTATGACTTTGTGCATCTTACCAAGACACACATTTGAGCCAAAAATGGACTTCCGGTGGCCACCGGAAGTGCCCCCCAGAAAAAAAGTCACACTTATGGTACTCGGGTCTATATGACCCAGAAATGTATTTGGCTGCCAAAATTCGGAATCTTGACCGATTTTGGATGTCTTGGCCGCAAATGAAAGGTTAGAATGTCTACTTTGCGATTCCGACTGGCAGAACCGGTTCTGGGCACTGTGGCCACCGGGAACCTGCTACAACCGAAAAAAGTCCTTTTTGAGGCCCCGACTTTGAGGACCTGTATCTCCGGAACGATAACACATAGCGGGTTGCTTCCAGTTGCATTTGACGGGTAATAACCTCAACTTTAAGCTCCCGTAGAGATGATTTGTCAAAAGTGGACACCGGTTCCGTTAACCCGGAACATCCGAAAAACATGATTTTTTCAGCTTTTGTTATAAAATCAACACATTAGTCAATTTTTTCAACCGGATTTTTTGTAAATCATTACATACGCACACTACATACTACCTCTGACTGTTTGGGATCGTTCCGGCCAACTGTGGCCAATACGGAACCGGTTCCAGGGTACCACCAAAACGGTTCCAATAATGGTATCGCTAGAAACCCGTCATGTTGCATATCAAACTTCATGAAATTGAAAATTATAACCATCTGAGGTCATGCCGATATCCTCTGACCCAACCTGGTCACTCCGGAACCAGTTACCGATGGCCACTGGGGGACACTTCCGGAGTATGCAGGAAAGCATATCATGCGACATATCAAACGTCATGAAATTGAAAATTATGACCATCTGAAGTCATTCCGATATCCTCTGACTCACCCTGGTCACTCCGGAACCGGTTACCGGTGGCCACTGGGGGACACTTCCGGAGTATGCAGGAAAGCATATCATGCGACATATCAAACGTCATGAAATTAAAAATTATGACCATCTGAGGTCATTCCGATATCCTCTGACTCACCCTGGTCACGCCGGAACCGGTTACCGGTGGCCACTGGGGGACACTTCCGGAGTATGCAGGAAAGCATATCATGCGACATATCAAACTTCATGAAATTGAAAATTATGACCATCTGAGGTCATGCCGATATCCTCTGACCCAACCTGGTCACTCCGGAACCGGTTACCGGTGGCCACTGGGGAACACTGCCGGAGTATGCAAAGAACCCTACCATGCGACGTATCAAACTTCATGAAATTGAAAATTATGACCATCTAAGGTCATGCCAATATCCTATGACCCAACCTGGTCACGCCGGAATCGGTTACCGGTGGACACGGGGGGACACTTACGGAGTATGCAAGGAAGCATATCATGCGACATATCAAACTTCATGAAATATAAAATTATGACCATCTAAGGTCATGCCAATATCCTATGACCCAACCTGGTCACGCCGGAACCGGTTACCGGTGGCCACTGGGGGACACTTCCGGAGTATGCAGGGAAGCATATCATGCGACATATCAAACTTCATGAAATTGAAAATTATGACCATCTAAGGTCATGCCAATATCCTATGACCCAACCTGGTCACGCTGGAACCGGTTACCGGAGGCCACTGGGGGACACTGCCGGAGTATGCAGGGAAGCATACCATGCGACGTATCAAACTTCATGAAATAGAAAATTATGACCATCTGAGGTCATTCCGATATCCTCTGACTCACCCTGGTCACGCCGGAACCGGTTACCGGTGGCCACTGGGGAACACTGCCGGAGTATGCAAAGAACCCTACCATGCGACGTATCAAACTTCATGAAATATAAAATTATGACCATCTAAGGTCATGCCAATATCCTATGACCCAACCTGGTCACGCCGGAATCGGTTACCGGTGGACACGGGGGGACACTTACGGAGTATGCAAGGAAGCATATCATGCGACATATCAAACTTCATGAAATATAAAATTATGACCATCTAAGGTCATGCCAATATCCTATGACCCAACCTGGTCACGCCGGAACCGGTTACCGGTGGCCACTGGGGGACACTTCCGGAGTATGCAGGGAAGCATATCATGCGACATATCAAACTTCATGAAATTGAAAATTATGACCATCTGAGGTCATGCCAATATCCTCTGACTCACCCTGGTCACGCCGGAACCGGTTACCGGTGGCCACTGGGGGACAATTCCGGAGTATGCAAGGAAGCATATCATGAGACATATCAAACCTCATAAAATTGCAAATTATGACCACCAAAGGTCTTGTCCACGTTTTTTAATCCAACCTGGCCACTGGGAGACAATTTCTGGTGGCGATGTCCTCCAGCCCATCCTGATTAATTTGGAACCGAAAATGGGTTGGGAATGGAGGAAATTTGTGAAACATGCAAAGAACCAAGTTTGAAGTTTCTTCTCGAACTTAAGATTTAAAAGGTTTTAATGGGGAGAGCACCAAATCCTTTTCATTTTCCAAGGAACCTTCCATCCCAGAGTTCGGACTGACGACCTTTGGATTGGGAATTATAGCAGGGAGAAAACTGGAATGATCAAATGACCGTACAACAACTGAGACTGGAACCGACGTTCTACTTCCCCATCCGATAGAAGGCGTGATGTCACATTACTCGTCACAAGAAATGTGGACGCAATCACACTAGCAGCTACACAACCGAGCCCGATTACCATTCCGGAACCATTTAATTGATGGTGGTTTTAATTTTCTGTAGTAGATAAATTTAGTTGAACCTTCAAAAATTACCTAACTTACAGACCCTCCGGAAGTGTCCCCCAGTGGCAACCCGTATCCGGTTTCGGAGTGACCATGTTGGGTCATAGGATATCGGCATGACCTTAGATGATGATAATTTTTAATTTCATGATGTTTGATACGTCGCGAGATATGTTTCCTTGAATTCTCCGGAAGTGTCCCCCACTGGCACCGGTAACCGGTTACGATGTGACCAGGTTGGGTCAGAGGATATCGGCATGACCTTAGATCACTGGTCCTCAGCCAGCTGATCATCGCGGGCTTATTTGGAAATTTGCCCCAGAGTCGTGGGCAACATGTAAAATATAAATAAAAAATAAGTTGTAGAGTAGAATAGTTTGAAATTAAAATTTTGACAAACAACTAATTTTTTGACAACTTAGAAATTGTCACCAATTATACATAAATCAATTGAAAAAAAAATCAACATTCTTCATAATTTTCAATTTCATTAAGTTTGATATGTCGCATGATATGCTTCCCTGCATACTCCGGAAGTGTCCCACAGTGGCCACCGGTAACCGGTTCCGGCGTGACCAGGTTGGGTCATAGGATATTGGCATGACCTTAGATGGTCATAATTTTATATTTCATGAAGTTTGATACGTCGCATGGTAGGGTTCTTTGCATACTCCGGTAGTGTTCCCCAGTGGCCACCGGTAACCGGTTCCGGCGTGACCAGGGTGAGTCAGAGGATATTGGAATGACCTCAGATGGTCATAATTTTCTATTTCATGAAGTTTGATACGTCGCATGGTAGGGTTCTTTGCATACTCCGGCAGTGTCCCCCAGTGGCCTCTGGTAACCGGTTCCAGCGTGACCAGGTTGGGTCTTAGGATATTGGCATGACCTTAGATGGTCATAATTTTCAATTTCATGAAGTTTGATACGTTGCATGGTAGGGTTCTTTGCATACTCCGGCAGTGTTCCCCAGTGGCCACCGGTAACCGGTTCCGGCGTGACCAGGTTGGGTCATAGGATATTGGCATGACCTTAGATGGTCATAATTTTATATTTCATGAAGTTTGATACGTCGCATGGTAGGGTTCTTTGCATACTCCGGTAGTGTTCCCCAGTGGCCACCGGTAACCGGTTCCGGCGTGACCAGGGTGAGTCAGAGGATATTGGCATGACCTTAGATGGTCATAATTTTATATTTCATGAAGTTTGATACGTCACATGGTAGGGTTCTTTGCATACTCCGGCAGTGTCCCCCAGTGGCCTCCGGTAACCGGTTCCAGCGCGACCAGGTTGGGTCTTAGGATATTGGCATGACCTTAGATGGTCATAATTTTCAATTTCATGAAGTTTGATACGTTGCATGGTAGGGTTCTTTGCATACTCCGGCAGTGTTCCCCAGTGGCCACCGGTAACCGGTTCCGGCGTGACCAGGTTGGGTCAGAGGATATCGGCATGACCTCAGATGGTCATAATTTTCAATTTCATGAAGCTTGATATGTCGCATGATATGCTTTCCTGCATACTCCGGAAGTGTCCCCCAGTGGCCACCGGTAACCGGTTCCGGCGTGACCAGGGTGAGTCAGAGGATATCGGAATGACCTCAGATGGTCATAGTTTTTAATTTCATGACGTTTGATATGTCGCATGATATGCTTTCCTGCATACTCCGGAAGTTTCCCCCAGTGGCCACCGGTAACCGGTTCCGGAGTGACCAGGGTGAGTCAGAGGATATCGGAATGACTTCAGATGGTCATAATTTTCAATTTCATGACGTTTGATATGTCGCATGATATGCTTTCCTGCATACTCCGGAAGTTTCCCCCAGTGGCCATCGGTAACTGGTTCCGGAGTGACCAGGTTGGGTCAGAGGATATCGGCATGACCTCAGATGGTCATAATTTTCAATTTCATGAAGTTTGATATGCAACATGACGGGTTTCTAGCGATACCATTATTGGAACCGTTTTGGTGGTACCCTGGAACCGGTTCCGGATTGGCCACAGTTGGCCGGAACGATCCCAAACAGTCAGAGGTAGTATGTAGTGTGCGTATGTAATGATTTACAAAAAATCCGGTTGAAAAAATTGACTAATGTGTTGATTTTATAACAAAAGCTGAAAAAATCATGTTTTTCGGATGTTCCGGGTTAACGGAACCGGTGTCCACTTTTGACAAATCATCTCTACGGGAGCTTAAAGTTGAGGTTATTACCCGTCAAATGCAACTGGAAGCAACCCGCTATGTGTTATCGTTCCGGAGATACAGGTCCTCAAAGTCGGGGCCTCAAAAAGGACTTTTTTCGGTTGTAGCAGGTTCCCGGTGGCCACAGTGCCCAGAACCGGTTCTGCCAGTCGGAATCGCAAAGTAGACATTCTAACCTTTCATTTGCGGCCAAGACATCCAAAATCGGTCAAGGTTCCGAATTTTGGCAGCCAAAATCATTTCTGGGTCATATAGACCCGAGTACCATAAGTGTATGTACGAAACGAAGACCATGGCCAGGTTAACCTGTTAGAAATGTGCGTGGTTTAATTAAGTTTGACCAGCGCACGTCCTACTTGCATAGAGAACGTTTGTTGAACATGTCATAAGAACTCTTGACTATAAGATTCTGAACCGGGTTGGATAACGTCGTTAGAACCGTTTAACAACATTCTGCCTTTAAGATTCAGGAGGGAGTTAGGCAAACGTTTTTATAACCGTTCAAGAACATATCGTGGCAGACACGAATGTTAAACAGGCTTTTCATAAAGTACGTCCAAGGTGTTCGCTCAAAAGTTGTTTTTTCTTTATTTAATCCTTTATTTGTGAGTAATGTCGCTTTACCATATTTTAACTACTAGTTTTTTTTGTAATTTATTAGTTTGGACAGGGATACGCCATTTATGAATAATAATAATATGAATGATGGATAATACACAAATATCAACCATAAAAAATCATTCAGTTTCCTAGTTATGCCTTTGGGGAATTTTTTTCAATTATGTTTGAGTGCTAATGAACATTGCTTGCTACTATTACTCTACTACTGCTGCTGGTTCCCGGTGCTGCCATTTTCAGTTTTCCTTTTTGATGAAGAATGCTCAGGGCAAGTAGGGTAGGGTAGTCATCAATGAGACACTTTTGGTTTTCAACTTTCAGCGATTTTTGTAATTTTTTCATCAGTATGGTTTAATGAGCTTTTTGTTGCATTTTCTTTCTATTAATGTGTTCTAACATTGACCATAATATGAGATCGATCCGACATCTACAGCCAGAGTTATTCAGCTGTCTCATTGTAGACGCACTTGGCAGGAACAATGAGACAGCTGGGGAACAATGAGACACTCTACGAAAATCAATATTTTTCTAGTAAAACATCATGTTTTTGTATTGTTCCATTGCAGGTGACATGCCTTGAGCATTTTAGAGCGATTTTTCCAACATGAAACTTTAATTAAAAAAAGTTATACTAAAAAATATTTAAATTTTGTAAAATCCATATATTAATACCAAATAACTTGGGTAATTCTCCGCCAACTCACACAGCAGTTGCCCCGACCCCTCTTCGATTTGCGTGAAACTTTGTCCTAAGGGGTAACTTTTGTCCCTGATCACGAATCCGAGGTCCGTTTTTTGATATCTCGTGACGGAGGGGCGGTACGACCCCTTCCATTTTTGCACATGCGAAAAAAGAGGTGTTTTTCAATAATTTGCAGCCTGAAACGGTGATGAGATAGAAATTTGGTGTCAAAGGGACTTTTATGTAAAATTAGACGCCCGATTTGATGGCGTAATCAGAATTCCGAAAAAACGTATTTTTCATCGAAAAAAACACTAAAAAAGTTTTAAAAATTCTCCCATTTTCCGTTACTCGACTGTAAAAAATTTTGGAACATGTCATTTTATGGGAAATTTAATGTACTTTTCGAATCTACATTGTCCCAGAAGGGTCATTTTTTCATTTAGAACAAAATTTTTCATTTTAAAATTTCATGTTTTTTCTAACTTTGCAGGGTTATTTTTTAGAGTGTAACAATGTTCTACAAAGTTGTAGAGCAGACAATTACAAAAATTTTGATATATATACATAAGGGGTTTGCTTATAAACATCACAAGTTATCACGATTTTACGAAAAAAAGTTTTAAAAAAGTTGGTCGTCATCGATCATGGCCGTTCATGGTCACCCGCGACAGACACGGACGACGAAACAAAGAGAAACGCAAAAAGTAACTTTTTCAAAACTTTTTTTCGTAAAATCGCGATAACTTGTGATGTTTATAAGCAAACCCCTAATGTCTATATATCAAAATTTTTGTAATTGTCTGTTCTACAACTTTGTAGAACATTGTTACACTCTAAAAAATAACCCTGCAAAGTTAGAAAAAACACGAAATTTTAAAATGAAAAATTTTGTTCTAAATGAAAAAATGACCCTTCTGGGACAATGTAGATTCGAAAAGTACATTAAATTTCCCATAAAATGACATGTTCCAAAATTTTTTACAGTCGAGTAACGGAAAATGGGAGAATTTTTAAAACTTTTTTATTGTTTTTTTCGATGAAAAATACGTTTTTTCGGAATTCTGAGTACGTCATCAAATCGGGCGTCTAATTTTACATAAAAGTCCCTTTGATGCCAAATTTCTATCTCATCACCGTTTCAGGCTGCAAATTATTGAAAAACACCTCTTTTTTCGCATGTTCAAAAATGGAAGGGGTCGTACCGCCCCTCCGTCACGAGATATCAAAAAACGGACCTCGGATTCGTGATCAGGGACAAAAGTTACCCCTTAGGACAAAGTTTCACGCAAATCGAAGAGGGGTCGGGGCAACTTTTCCCGATTTCGTGTGAGTTGGTAGAGAATTACCCCTTAGTATTTTTGGTTAAATGAAGTTTAAACTCTATAAATATGCCAAAAATCACTTTTAATTCATGTTTTGAAAGATTTCCATCGATTTTGAAAAGTTTATTGAAGAAAAATCAAAGTGTCTCAATGTTACCCATGGGCTGAAATGAGTGGGGAACAATGAGACAGCCCTGGATTCTGGGAATATTCTAAATTTTGGCCAAATCTAATGAAAGGACATTGTAGTTCAACTTAATCCCTATGGAACGTCGAAAGAAATTTGAAGAAATATTAGTTTTGGTGTAAATGGCAGCCTACGAGCGAAAAAGTATTTTTTGTCCATAATTTACTTTTACACCCCATAATCAAACATTTATGAATTACTTTTCAAGGGAGCGTCCATAACCAAAGCCACTAATATGGCAGACGTGTATCCAGTAGACACACCTTTCCCCCAAATATGAGCCTGATTGGTTGAAACTACGACTTGTGAGAGCCATTTTATCATTGTTCCCCGTGTCTCATTGATGACTACTCTACCCTATCGAACCCAAGATCACTCCAAATGTCAAGTCCGGGCGCGCGTCTGCTTCTTTCCACGAGGGGTTATGTTGGATGAGCAGGCCTAAACGTCAATAAGAAGTCTGCGGTCATCTAGGTTTTACCAAGTTCACTAACAGTTTTCCCAAACTTCTTTCGAACGTAAGCTGTTTCTATTTTTAGAACTATCCTTGCTTGTTTCGTCAACATGTCCTTGCTCGGATTTTAGAACACGAACGCGAACTTGACATAAACAACTTGTTTACGAGAAATCCCAGCAGAAGAGAAAGATCAAATCTACTATGTTATCACGTTCAGCAAACTGAAATGAAACATCATGTCTGCAAATGTCATTTTGCTTTACGAGTTCTACAAGCATGTTTCATTGAGGTCAGAATAAACTCCAAAATGAACTATTCGTAATCCGTTGCTAGATTTGGCATTTGTGTTACACAGCCATGTTGAACAATGGTGTTTTGATCAAAATGTGAACAATTGACCAAATGTGTTGCCACTTGTTCAATAATTAACGAATAAAAACACTTATGCAGCAATTGTTCAACAAAAAAATAAAGAGCGATGTTTTTCTTGCTACTTGGGTAGAGCGTCCAATTTCCAGTCCCGGGAAAAAAATTCCCGAGAATTCCTGGGATTTCCTGAAAAAAAATATTTCCCGTTTCTCTGAGAATTTGTAAATTTTCCGAGAATTCTCGAAATTCATGCGGAAGTATATATTTTCTTAAATTTTTTAAACTGTTTTTTTGAAAATGCTCTGAAAAAAAAAATTAACAAACTTAACATGATTTTGTGCAATTTAATGTTTATATTTAATTAATCAGATTATCAAAAATTATGATAACAGAATTATTTCTGATAATATTAATTTTTGAAGCAACTGGGAATAGATCTTGCTTAATGAGTATTATATTATTACAATAAGGTTAGTTTAAAGACTGATTTTATTTCATCAAAACAATATTAACTCCTTACCTCCAAATTAAAATCGAGAATTTTTTACTTTATCTTTACCATGATCAAGTGAGATGAAAATGAAATTTGTGCAAAAATAATTAATTCAATTGGTTGAATAACTAGTACTGAAGAAATTACAATTTGAAGTAAAAGAATTATGGATTACTGATGCAACTACAGTTGTTAGAGGGTTAAATGTGAAAAAATTTAAGACTTTTTGTGGATTGATGTTAATTTATCGTATAATTATAATCATATTGCATAATAATACAAAAAGAACATTGAAAAATTACTTTCTATTGTTTGTTCTCAAAAAATGCAAAAATATCTTCAAAGCTTGATTCAAACATTTGAAAACATTGGGTTGTTTGAAGTAAAACCAACACTAAAAAGCTTTACCATTTGTTCAAGAGCTGAAACCAGTAGTTGAATGATTTTTTACATGCAGTCAAGCTGTTAATTGATCTTCTCACTTTTTTAAACCATCGATGTTGATGTCTTATACAATTCTGTTGCGTAATATTAATTAAAACCAAGATCATAACAATTTTTAATAAATTTAAAATTTCCTGGGAATTCCCGAGATTTCCCGGGAAATTGGCTGAAAATTTCCCGTTTCCCGGGAAATTTGTAACCCCGGGAAATTGGACGCTCTACCCGTGACAGACACGGACGACGAAACAAAGAGAAACGCAAAGAAAACACAAAATCAGCAACAGAAATAAACATATTAAATGTTATTTTTTCAAAACTTGTTTTCGTAAAATTGCGATAACTCGTGATGTTTATGAGCAAACCCCATATGTCTATATATTAAAATTTTTGTAATTATCTGCTCTACAACTTTGTAGAACATTGTTACACTCTAAAAAATAACCCTGCAATGTTAGAAAAAACACGAAATTTTAAAATGAAAAATGTTGTTCTAAATGAAAAAATGACAATTCTGGGTCAATGTAGATTCAAAAAGTACATTAAATTTCCCATAAAATTACATGTTCCAAAAAAATTTTCAGTTGAGTAAAGGAAAATGGGAGAATTTTTAAAACTTTTTTAGTGTTTTTTCGATGAAAAATACGTTTTTTCGGATTTCTGAGTACGCAATCAAATCGGGCGTCTAATTTTACATAAAAGTCCCTTTGACACCAAATTTCTATCCCATCACCGTTTTAGGCTGCAAATTATTGAAAAACACCTCTTTTTTCGCATGTTCAAAAATGGAAGGGGTCGTACCGCCCCTCCGTCACGAGATATCAAAAAACGGACCTCGGATTCGTGATCAGGGACAAAAGTTACCCCTTAGGACAAAGTTTCACGCAAATCGAAGAGGGGTCGGGGCAACTTTTCCCGATTTCGTGTGAGTGGGTAGAGAATTACCCATTGGTTTTTTTGTGAAATTATGAACGACCTCTGAAAAGGAAATGTTCTTAATCAGAACGAAAGAAAACACAAAATCAGCAACAGAAATAAACATATGACATGTTATTTTTTAATGACAAAACAGTAAGTATTTTCGATAACTCACCAAAATTCTACACTTCGGTCAAGAGCGGAGCATCATACCCTTTCATACTCTAAACAAAGAAGTTTGGGGAAGCAATTGAGCGCCCTTGTGGGTGGCTTTGGCAGCCGGTTCGCGTTGACAGCAGGAGTGACAATGTTTGAAATATGTCGACGAATGTCAATGAAGATGTGGCATTGCAACGCTTTTGAGAAAGTAAGTCTTCTCATTTGGAGGCAATGTCACAATTTTGCTGAAATTTCAATTCTGATCTGATCGATCGAAAATTCACAACTATTTTTTTTTGGAAATGCATAGACATAACATTCAGTTGTTTGACACCCTCAAACCTAAAGGGCAACGACTCCGGCTGGTCTGTCCAAACAAAAGTGGCCAGGTCACAGAGTCTCAGCGGCCACAAACCTTTCGGTGAGGGGTAAATTAGAAAAGTCATTATCATATTTCATTATGTATGATAATTTTACCGCAAATAAATTGTAATTTAACGGGTGATGATAATCAAACACTCTCTCTCTCTCTCTCTGTCGGCGCAGCGCTTCTGAGTTTTGTACGGGAATGCTCTCCAGAGATGCTGCTCCGAGGGTTTTTGTTCATCAACCGGGGGTGGTGGACAAAAAGTTCGTTATTTATCTCGTTGAGGCGTGTAATTTTACGGCCGGACACGGGCGTTTTTTGTGTCGCACATTTTGGAACGTTACGGGACACATGTGACCGGAAGGAAGGAAGTCAATTTTGCACACGTTTACTGGCTGATTTTTTGTTCTGCTGAAGTTTTCTGGGATGTAATTGCTTTAACATCCACTGTTTGGGATGAAGATGTTGTTGCTTGAGTGATCTTCAGCGTAGAAACCGAGTTTAAACATGTTTAACTCAGATTTAAGAAAAATGCAATTGAATAAGTCCTTATCTTGGCGTTGTCACTCGGAAGGCACAACGCTGGCCAATTTTTTTTTTCTAAATCGCTTCTAAATACATTTTTGATGTAGTGTAAACTGCATAGATTTCATCGTTTCAGCCTTCAAAGTTCATTAATGTGAAGTAGCTCCGAAATTAAATTAAAACGGTTTCGCTCACCTCAAAGCAATTTCCCAGTTCAAAAAAGGGGGCAATTGCCATCATCACCAGTGACCACTCTTTTCGTAACGCAGGGGTACTCCCAGGCCCCTGTGCCCGCGGGGTGCAGTTCCGGCTGGGCCAGCTTGTTGATGTAATTATAAATCTCATTGTTTCAGGGCCGGGGTTCTGTTCCGTTCCGATGACGACAGTTGATTGCACTGTAAAGTGAGATTGGCCCTCTTTTGCACGAAAAGCCACTCGACATAACTCGAATTTTACAAACACAAACACACTCTCGGAGTGCATTTTGGTGACAAACGGGCGAACAAAGCACTTTTATGTGCGAGTACCAGTGTTGCCAAACAATAATTGGATTCATTTGCAGCCCCTCTCGTGAGTGTGTGTGTGTGAGCACCTATTCGACGTTATCATGCAATACTGTCGTATGTCGCTTATTGACGTTCACCCTTATCAAAAATCATGATTTTTTGAGTTCCAAATCCCACTTTTCATACGATTTTTTGAGTTCAGGTACTACAACCATAAAAATGGTTATATGGGTTGAACTGAAAAATTCGTATGAAAAGTGGGATTTGGAACTCAAAAAAACATGATTATTGGTAAGGGTGTTCTGAGAAAAACGCGTTTTAATGTTTGACCTTGAAAAAAAAAAAAATAATATCGGTGTATTTTTCCTAACTTTGGTTGGCAACCAACAGCGTCCCGAGTTACAGTTACATTTTTTACGGTAGTCGGGCATGTACGTGTGTCAAACGTGTTCTGACTAAGGGTAATTCTCCGCCAACTCACAGAGCAGTTGCCCCGATCCGACCCCTCTTCGATTTGCGTGAAACTTTGTCCTAAGGGGTAACTTTTGTCCCTGATCACGAATCCGAGGTCCGTTTTTTGATATCTCGTGACGGAGGGGCGGTACGACTTCTTTCATTTTTGAACATGCGAAAAAGAGATGTTTTCCAATCATTTGCAGTCTGAAACGGTGATGAGATAGAAATTTGGTGTCAAAGGGACTTTTATGTAAAATTAGACGCCTGATTTGATGGCATACTCAGAATTCCGAAAAAACTTATTTTTCATCGAAAAAAACATTTTTTTTTTAAATTCTCCCATTTTCCGTTACTTGACTGTAAAAAAAATTGGAACATGTCATTTTATGGGAAATTTAATGTACTTTTCGAATCTACATTGACCCAGAAGGGTCATTTTTTCATTTAGAACAAAAAATTTCATTTTTAAATTTCGTGTTTTTTCTAACTTTGCAGGGTTATTATTTAGAGTGTAACAATGTTCTACAAAGTTATAGAGCAGAATTATAAAAATTTTAATATATAGACATAAGGGGTTTGCTTATAAACATCACGAGTTATCGCAGCTTTACGAAATTTTTGAAAAAGTTGGTCGTCATCGATCATGGCCGTTTATGGTCACCCGCGACAGACACGGACGGCGAAACAAAGAGAAACGCAAAAAGTAACTTTATCAAAACTTTTTTTTCGTAAAATCGCGATTACTCGTGATGTTGATAAGCAAACCCCTTATGTCTATATATTAAATTTTTTGTAATTGTCTGCTCTACAACTTTGTACAACATTGTTACACGAAATTTTAAAATGAAAAATGTTGTTCTAAATGAAAAAATGACATTTCTGGGTCAATGTAGTTTCAAAAAGTACATTAAATTTCCCATAAAATGACATGTTCCAAAATTTTTTACAGTCGAGTAACGGAAAATGGGATAATTTTTAAAACTTTTTTAGTGTTTGAAAAATACGTTTTTTTAAATTCTGAGTACGCCATCAAATCGGGCGTCTTATTTTACATAAAAGTCCCTTTGACACCAAATTTCTATCTCATCACCGTTTTAGGCTGCAAATTATTGAAAAACACCTCTCAGTGGTATTAAAAAACACCCAAAAAGCAAAAAACTGAAAATTTGGTTTATTGAATCTTTTCATAAAAAAACTCCAGATATGAATGACAATAGCTTACAGGTCCTAAAAAACTCGAGATTTAAACCTCTTTCATATGAAAAGTGACAAGAATGCACGAAGTTTTTTCGGTTTTTATTGGATATCTCAAAACTTGAAATCGAGTTTTGGGTTTTGTGGAGGTCAATAGGTAGGGCATTGAAAGCTGCACAAAATGGTGTCCTCAACTCAATTCGGCCCAAAATCGGCGTGCGACAAGATAGCACAATCACGACGAATTGTTGACGAACGATGCTGCCCTCGGGACACAAGTATGAGTGATACTTTATCAAAGTGAAGGCCCATGGTGAGGGCGTTGAATGTATTTTTTTTCGAACGCTTTTGAAACAAACAACGAAACACCTGAAACGCTCACAATTACAAACAATGGCAGTAACAATAGCGAAAGGTCAAGAACGAAGCAGCACTGAACAAAAGAGAAGATTTTTAAAAAAATATACGTTATGAGATTTCATTTTCTGTTTGCCATTGAACATTTCATGGTAGAACCTGTTTATAGTAAGAAAAAAAAAAAACTATTTAAATTTTATTTCATTTGTGTTAATAAAATCAATACTCTCCACGACATTGGGAAAAATCAAAGCACAGAACACCTGTGAAAATATTAGCTTTGCTTATGTCGTCCTTGAAAAGCCACCTCAGCATTGGGACCCATCATTACCGGTGCGCTATGCGCAAACGGAAAACAAACAACACTTTTGCTAGAGCTGACATATAATTTCTACGCAAGAAGGACTCTTTCATCTTGTCTCCTACCACAAGCCTCGTGCTGTGACAGCAAATGCAAATCTTCCCAAGATTTACTTCCCGTTGTCAAAGGCCACGTAGACGCTTCTACTTTCGCGCTGGTTGAGATTTAGTTGAACAAGCCAGTTCGTTTCAAGATGGACACCTGTGCGCATCAGCTCAAAAACCGCTTGAACCGGTTCGTCCTGAGGACCGCGGGGTGGTACCAGGATCAGAAACCATTTTGGTTGATGCGATATTTGTTCGCGATTAATGGGATCAGTCTAGAGTTCAAGTGTGGTGGGTTTTGGAGGTTTATTTGGACGGTTCACCGGATGCTGCTCTGCCTACACGTGATGATTAGGCTTAGTGATTTTTCACGCTCGAAAATAGCTAATTTCACGGGGACCTCAATTTCAAAACACTAAACTTCACGCAAATTTCGCGGAACGTGAAAAATGCTAAAATAACTCTGAAAATCTTTTGTTTTAAACACAGAAATTACTATTTATACTTCATTCAATAAACTAAATAAATCTTCACTAAATTTGAACCTGACACAAAAAAAAATTAGTAATTTTCAAAAATATTTCCACCTGGTCAATAGATGAGCTTTATTTATATTTTCAAACAAAATGTCATTTAATGAACTACTTTTTAATATTCGACTAATAAAGCAAAAACGTTTTCGCTGATTTGCTTCTGTTTGATCAGTTTACAGTATATTGAATTTCATATCACAGCAAGATTCAACAATCTTGTCCAGCCAAAATGAGTAAAATAGTTTGAATTTTCTGCGACATTCAGCCCATTCAAAATAATTTTTAAGGATTTCACCTCTCTCTTCAAAAACTAAATTTAACATCAATAGGCAAAAAAATATAATTTGTAAATGAGAACAGAAAACAAATAACAGGTGGCATATTGAACTTTCACGGGAATTATCCACCAAAATAATCAAATATCGTTAAAATTAAACAGGGCTTCGAAAAAAAATCTGAAATGCTTTCAAAAATAAAAAATACTCTTCCTATAATTTTGGATAAAACAAAGCTTATTTCTTCTAATTTTTTTATGAAATTTTACATTTTAAATAAAATTGTAGTAAAATTTTACTAAAGCGAAAAAATATTACTATATTTTGTTTGTTTCTAAAAAACTGAAAAATCTAAACAATTCTTCAAATGGTTCATATAAAGCTTTTCAATTGAAAACTTATAAAATTTACAGAAATAGTCTTTATGGATGAAATATTGAAAATGATTTGAATTTTTTTATAAATTCATCGAAATTCACTAACCCTGTATTAGTAATTGAACAAGGGTATTCGCTCGCTCAATTCTACAGTAGTTCTTAAAATTATGTTTATTCCTATTTAAGTATAATACAATATTTTGAGATAAATCGTTACAGTTTCACACAAACATAAAATTTCACGGGATTTCGCGGAAAAAGACTAATTTCACGGATTTCACGCTGTCCGCGAAATCGTGAAATTTCACTAACCTTAGTGATGATCTTCCTTACCGATCAGTTCGTGACCGAGAAGTTTTGGGAGGCGACTGTTCAACATACACTTGATATTGGTTACGGTGGTCGTCATGTTGAGGCATCTCTGTATGACGTTAAAAATTACCAGTATGGGAACTTTGAAAAAGTACTGTTTGGAAAATGAGTTTCTAAGGCGTGATGAAAAAGCTATGGCGATGAGGGAAAAAATGTGGAATCGTCTGAAGCGAATGGAGCTGGGAATGGTTTGCCAAGGCTCTGTTCAATTCTTGATTTTTGTGCTTACTGACGTGCAAGAAGCAATTTCAATGCAGTTCCCGTTTGATTTTAGTGATACCAGTGTTGTACTGCAGTTCATGTGTAAAAATCTGTACACTATGTACTACGCGTGTTATTGCTTAGCCATATCAATGAATTGCTACGTTCTTTTTGCAATAATGTTGTGTCTCATCACTGAACTTATGCTTATCGTTGATGCGTTCGGTTCAGTGTTCAAAGACTCGTTGCAACCGCGTCAGGAATACAGGTTTGATATGACAAAGCAGGACATCCTTAATTTTTGGAATGCACTCGAAGAGCACATCCGGAAATGCTGCCGACTACACGTGGAATTCATTGCAATGATTCGTGTGCTCAATACATTCACCAAAGAGACGTTTCTTCTGGTGTACGGTGCAGCTCTGGGCTTCACAGCAATCGAAATTTATCAGATCTTATCAACCAAACAGATTGGTTTCTACGAATTTATGATCCTGCAGGATACCGTAGTATTCTACGTGAAATTTTTCTGCTTTTGTTGGCTCGCCACTAAATTGAATGATTTGGTTAGCTCATACCCTGCCCCAAAAACCACTCCAATTTCACGTAATTCAATTTTCAGAACAATCAAATTGCGAACCGTATCTACGAGCAGGAGTGGCACAGTGAGATGCAGTACTCGGATGATCTGCCGGAGCAGTATCGATCGGTTAAGCAGTCGCTCCTGATTGTGATGATCAACGCCCAGCGCTCGCTCGGGATCAGCGTTGGAGGGGTGTACGAGCTGTCGCTGGAGTTGATGGTCGAGCTGCTGCACAACTCGTACTCCACGTTGATGTTTCTGCTCGAGGTGACGAAATAAGGCGGTAAGATTTGTTTGTGATATATTTGCTCGTACATAACATGTAGGGGAACAGCATCTGAAATTTTTTTTTGAAATTAAATAGGTCTTTATTGAACTTTCTTATAATAATTACATTTCTTTTACATGCTAAGTGGTATGGCCTAATGCTCTTCATCTTTGTTGTATTTTTCGTTTTATTATTAACTGATCACATTTATTTTATTTACTTCAAATTGTTTTACATTATTGCATTGAATCGAACACATTTGGGTAAAAAAGAAAAAAAATCAATTTAACAACTAATCCTAACTTAAAACTAAAAAAATAAATTCATTGAAATATTCAAAATCACTAGAACGAATAAACTACGAACTGTATTATAAGATGAATGCTCCAAGAGTTCTTACTTGTTCCTGGCGAGTTTTGCAACCACGCAGTGTTGTTGTCATCTCGATGAAAATGTTCAAAAGTTCTTGTGGTGAAAACAGGTCACTACTACCTTCACCCGTTGATGTTGGTTGGTTTTTCCTCGGTTGCTGACTGAAGCCTGGAGGTGTTGTATTCTCTGTAACTCTTTGCCGCTGATTCAACGGCAATGGCTGCAGATTTGGAACCATTCGAACAGATCCCGCTCCAGGTGACGCCAAAGCAGGAAAATCCACGTCCGTGAATGCTGGTGGTGTTTTGCGACGATTTGGTTGGTGCCTCGTCGTCGCTTGCTGCCGAATTTTCACGAATTCAGCTCGTTTTGGGCAGCTCCGATTCTTGGTCGAATGGTCGCTACCGCAATTGAAGCATTTGGCTTCGATGTTCTCGTTGATTGTGTTGCAAGCTTGAGTTTTGTGCTCTTCTCCGCAGGTTGCACAACGACTCTTGATGAAACAGTTCCTTCCACCATGCCCAAACTGCAAGCAGCTCGAACATTGTGTCATGTCACGGTACACTAGACGATAACGTTCCCAAGTCACGATGATGTTGAAAATTGCCCGAACTGTTTTCAGCTCAGACGGCGTTGTCAATCCTTTCTCGAGTTGAAACAGGTACGGCTGATCACAATACTTGATGTCCTTGTTGAGTCTCATCATCTTGAAGACTTCGATCACGTTCAACTTAAGAATTTTGAGCTCTTCTTTCAGCACACTCAGATCCATGTCGTACAGGCCTTGGAGGACCTGTTTCATGGGGCGTTTACCTGGATCATCATGGCTGTAGTACTCAATCTTTGTGTTGTTCAGGAAATCCCGAAGTTGACTTTATAGCTGTCGGCCACCATTGCTAGTACCAACCACTAGTGTCTTCCTTTCATCTACAAGGACTTCGCCGCCCTGGGCTCCTAAGTGTATGAAAGTATGGCACGGAGCGACGGCGCCGAATACCCATATTTACACAAAGAATTTTAGAGCGCCCGCCGCGGGATTCGAACCGGCGACCTCTGGATTGTGAGTCCAGTGCGCGGTCCGATTGATCCACACGGGCGGGACGCAGGAAATCCCGAATGTAGTTGTAATCCTTTCTGGTAGGTATCAGAATTTTGAGTCGATCAGCACACAAGCGAATGGAAGCTCGTAAAGCACCAGATTTGATAAACCCGGTCGGACACTTTCGCGCCGAATCCGATGACGATGTTTTGACAAAAATGGGGGGCACCTTTTCCCGTCGTTTAACTTCTTTGTTCTCGCTCACGTTTACAAGGAGGGTAGCAAATTTTGAGCGTCCTTGCTCAAACTGCCTGGCTTTGCTGGTAGCGCATCGGCATTTTTTAACTTCTTCATGTCAGCCGATCCTGCTGGTGAGGGTCACCTCTTTTTCTTGCCGTGAGGCATTTATTGCACTTTTAGTACTTATTTGGTGTGTTAGGGACGCACGTCTGACTCGCTGCTCTGTTATTCGCAGACTCATTTTGAGCGTTGATTCCAATTAATATACGAATATTGCAACGCATTTTTTTCTTTTAATTGTCTTAGAAAACATGGTTCCTGACATAAAATTTAACTATAAATAGCAAAGAAAAAAAATGCAAAGCAAGAAGTCGTGTTAGTTTACACAGATGCACTTTTATCTAGGTTGTGTTAAGGTTTATGCATTCAAATATTGTTAAAGAATTTAACCGGAATAAAATATGACATGTTTGTTTGTATTTTAAACACCTAACTATCATTGGATACCAACCATAACATTTTGTGAGTATATTTTTTCATATTACAACTACATTTTGATTAACTAAAAACTATTCTTTATTAATTGCAGATATTTTCACACATCAACACAAAAAAGTTAAAAACTTGGTTAAAGAATGTTATATTAATGTAATTGTTTGGCAAAAATATAAGTAACTGTTCAAACGCATATTAAAATCTATCAATTGTCGATGAATTTCCATCCAAAGCAAACCGATCAAAATATCACTACTCCAAACTGGTATTCATGAGCATTTCTGCCACCATCGGCGCCCAAAGTGGCGTTATCGGATCCGTTAATTGGTTTTATCTGTTTGCCACAGCGTCGGGAAATCTAGCATTGTGGCCAAAATTGACACAACATAAAGTCCCTCTGATGCAGAATGTTGTAGTGGATCTATCATAAACTAACCCAGTGGCTTTCGGCGGTGGATGGTGGTGGCTAAACACGGACACGGATTGCGATTAATTTAGTTTTCCCGTTTCACAATCAAACTGCGGTCTTGAACAGTGGCAATAAAAGCGATCCACTCTGATCTATTGGTAATGGCATGGAGGGCTTATTAGGGTGATTGCGAGCAGTTGAAATAATTATCGAGCCTGTTTGATTAGTGGGAACGATTATTGCGTTTGCATAATTGATGTTAGTATTTCAATTTAAATGCTCACAGTAAACTTGACTAAATCCCTTCTTTGTTCGGACTAAGTCCAGATTCAACAGTGTACAGAACGAGCTCTCGCAAGCGCTTGCACCAACAAGCACTGCATTGTTTGGCCAAGACTGATTGCCCTAGATTTCGTTCCAAATTGGCGGTTTGTGGGCACTGGCACTAGAACAATATTTCTCACCAGCAAGATGGGAAATAATTCTTACAAAATACAGCACAGTTTAATTGGCGTTTCCACTTCAGACCACGAGTCCAGTTTCAGCTTTGCCAGCAATAGGATAGCATCACCAGTTTTTCAAATAAAAGAGGAAAATCAAAGTGACCAAAATTTAACAAGGAAAAGTTGCAAACTATTCGAATAAACATTCAGTAAATTTGATTGAATTATATTTTTGTTGAATGGAGATATCCTTGATGATTCTTAAAAAATAAAACAAGCAAAAGTTATCTCAAATATCATAATCTCACATATTCTGTTGTTCAACTCATTATCAAGATATTTTGAAAAGATCCCCATTACAAAAGCCGACAACCAACAAGTACAGCAAAGTGTACTCAATACAAGCCGTAATGCGTACACCACACTCACGACTTTGAAATGGTGCTTATTTTTAATTCCGAAAATTTCCCTGCAAAACGCAAATGGCACGATCAAATCGAGCATGTGTGAGTCGTCGACAGCCATTCACTATTGTGTGCGCCATCCACCCGAGGAAAACTTTAACAATTACAATTTTCTTTTGTTCTCTGCCAAACAACAACGGAAAGCAAATGTCTTCACCGCATTAGTACGTACAAGAAAACGCGCACACACATACACATGTGCGCAAAATGACTATCGCGATGGCGATGAAAAGCCAAAGCTTTTCAGGGGGGCTTTACCGCGGGTGGAAATTATAACAACATGTTGGTGAAATGTGCCAAATACTGAGACTGGTGACAGCTATTGTTCCTCGACTTTCGGAGCCATTACCGTGGCGTGAAAGTGGGCGCCATCTCACCGGAAAAGATTTTCAATTAAAAGAGCGCAACGTTTACTCATTGCTTTGATTTGCTTCCGTTCGCGAAATTTCCCTTGAACGTGATTCTGCTAACTAGTTGCAATTACCGCAGTAATTGGAGGAGTTTTTAACTTTATATGGAACTGTTGCTAATTGTTTTTAAGTAGCCCTAGCAAAACGGGATGAAAAAAATCCACGAAAATCAAAACAAAACTTGGTTTATTTGATTTTTTTCTAAACTCCGGATTATTTCGCAGGATTAGTTGCAGGAAATTTTCATGCTCTTCAGTGATTTCACCGTTCAAAGCAAAAACAAAAGGAATAATTTTACATCTCGATATTAATGTTGAAAAGTTCAACTTTTCAGCACCCATTTCAGTGCTCCATTAGGGTAAAATCGAGTTGCATGGGAAAGAGAATAAAAATCCAATCTTCAACACATTTTTTTGGGTCCCTTTTGGGGACCAAAAAACCTCCCAAAAATTGGAAGCGATTGGATAAGCCCACATAAAGCGATTAAAATTTGTTTGGAAATTGCTATGGGGAAACTTGCATTTAAACATTTTTGAATTTACAAGATTTATGCAAGTTTCCGCTTGACTTGGCAGTGTTGGCAAAAAGTACCTTCAACCGGGGTGACATTGATAGAATTTCAATTTATTTTTGGAATATTTTTCAACTGTTAACGTTTTTTCAAGATTATTATTTTTAAAACATGTACTGGGGTAGGCAACACAAGGTCCATACACTATTTTTGAAAAAAAAAAAGTTTTTTCAATAGCGTTCAAAAAATTAGTTGCGAAGAAAATTCCTATTTGGAATTCCGGGTGACTTTTTGATAGTCATAGTTTTTCTTGTTAAAATCAAATTCAAGATGTTATTTTTAAGAGGCAGTATTTGTAAATATTGCTCGGTTTGTTCTAGAGGTCGTATCGAGGTGCTTCGATTTGGATGAAACTTTCAGCGTTTGTTTGTCTATACATGAGATGAACTCATGCCAAATATGAGCCCTCTATAACAAAGGGAAGTGGGGGTAAAACGGGCTTTAAAGTTTGAGGTCGAAAAAACATAAAAAATCTTAAAATTGCTCGTATTTCCGTAAAACTTCATCAATTCCAACTCTCTTAAAAGCATTCGAAGGGTCTTTTGAAGCACTTTAAAATGTGCCATAGACATCCAGGATTGGTTTGACTTTTGCTCTTAGCTTTTGCAAATTACTGTCAAAAATGGATTTTTTTAAAACCTTAATATCTTTTCCCAACAGCCTCCAACACCCATACTCCTATAGGTCAAAAGATTCCAATTTCAATTTCATGGACTAAAAGCCTACGGTATTAACTTTTTGGCCAATCGCAGTTTTTCTCATAGTTTTTCGATTTTTCTACAACAAACAAATTACAACGTTAGTTTTTACCCTGCTGGCCTCCATAGCGGCACTTTTTGGTCTCAATTTTGTCATATTCGGAATCCTCGGACAATTTCACGTAAGTAGAAGTATTGGAATTGTAATTTTGATTTAGAAAATAATTAAATAAATCATTTTTGAAAAAAGAAATAGATTTTATATACCCTATGATCAATACGTCAAATGCTGTATCAAGTAGGCGAAAACCTGTTTTACCCCTAATCCAACAAATTGTTAAAAAATATTTTAATTCATTCTAAATGGCAATTTTTCCAATTAAATTTACAACTCCAATACTTCTAATTTACGTGAAATTTTTCGAGGATTCCGAATATAACAAAATTGAGACTAAAAAGTGCCGCTATGGAGGCCAGCAGGGCAAAAACTAACGTTGTAAAATGATTTGCAGAAAAATCGAAAAACTATGAGAAAAACTGCGATTGGCCAAAAAGTTAATACCGTAGGCTTATAGTCCATGAAATTACCTATCTTTTGACCTATGGGAGTATGGGTGTTGGAGGCTGTTGGAAAAAGATATTAAGGTTTAAAAAAAATCTTTTTTTGACAGTAATTTGCAAAAGCTAAGAGAAAAAGTCAAACCAATCCTGAATGCCTATGGCACATTTTGAAGTGCTTCAAAAGACCTTTCGAATGCATCTAAGAGAGTTGGAATTGATGAAGTTTTACGGAAATGCGAGCAATTTTAAGATTTTTTATGATTTTTTGACCTCAAATTTCAAAGCTCGTTTTACCCCACTTCCCTTTGTTGTAGAGGGCTCATATTTCGCATGAGTTCATCTCATGTATAGACAAACAAACGCTGAAAGTTTCATCCAAATCGGAGCACTTCGATACGACCCGTTACTCATTGGTGAAAAACTCGCTCTTAAGTCAAAATTTGACATTTAATGTACCATCACTAAGGTTGGTGGTACATTTTTAAGAAAAAAAAATTAAACAATTTTTATATTAAGTTAACTTATTTTATATGCTTTTTAACAAAATATATCTAAATTTTAGGTAAAATTGTCTTAGGTAAAATTGTCAAAAATCACAATTTTGCCCATAATTCTTTAAAACTAGTTTTGTTTATAACATTATCGATTTATATTGCATTTTAAACAGAATTCGAAGCACGAATCAAAAGTTTTCACACTTTATGATTTTCCCTGAGTCTAATGAATCTGTTTGTGTCATATTCGGTTATAGTAAATACAAACTTGTTATTTGATTTCTGTCCTAATCTTAATCAATAGTCTAAATATTATGTTCCAAGATTTCAAAGCAACATTTGAAAGTTGTCAACTGTTAATGAGCAGTGAAGAAATTATTTACTGTTATATGGGAGCTGAACTGAATGCGGACCTAAACATTGTCAGAGTGTTACTACAAAATAATTGATTATTGTCATCAAAATTGAAGAAGACTTGAGGAGAGAGGGTTACTTATTTTAACTACATAGTTTCATTCGGTTTTCAATTCTGTAGGGTTTTTTTTTAAAGGTAAAATAAGCATTTATTTTTCAGTTTTTTGCTTTTTACCTGGGTAACCAACTCTACCAACTCACACGAAATCGGGAAAAGTTACCCCGACCCCTCTTCGATTTGCGTGAAACTTTGTCCTAAGGGGTAACTTTTGTCTCTGATCACGAATCCGAGGTCCGTTTTTTGATAGATCGTGACGAAGGGGCGGTACGACCCCTTCCATTTTTGAACATGCGAAAAAAGTGGTGTTTTTAATAATTTGCAGCCTGAAACGGAGATGAGATAGCAATTTATGTAATTGTCTGCTTTACAACTTTGTAGAACATTATTAAACTCTAAAAAATAACCCTGCAATGTTAGAAAAAACACGAAATTTTAAAATGTTTTTTTTTGTTTTAAATGATAAAATGACCCTTCTGGGTCAATGTAGATTTGAAATGTACATTAAACTTGCTTAAAAATGACATGTTCCAAAAATTTTTTGAGTCGAGTAATGGAAAATGGCAGAGTTTTTAAAACTTTTTTAGTATTTTTACGATGAACGATGAAATACGTTTTTTTGGAATTGAAAGACACCTAAAAGGGGTCGTACCGCCCCTTTGTCACGAGATATCACAAAAAACAGACTTCGGACTCGTGATCAGGACAAAAGTTACCCCTTAGGCCAAAGTTTCACGCAAATCGTAGAGGGGTCGGGGCAACTGCTGTGTGAGTTGGCGGAGAATTACTCACCTCTGTTTTATATTAAAACACCCAAAAAGCAAAAATAGAAAATTTTGTGTATGAGATCTATAAAAAAAACTCTGGCTTCATTTAGATACATCTATCAGATATAATTTAAATTTTAAAAAATTCTGAAAAAATACAAGAAAGTCCCTTTAAGAAGTAGTAAACATTTTACTGAAATTATTTTTAAACTTCTTGCCTTAATTAATTAAAACCCCCTTTTAGAGTATTACACTGTCAGAGATGTTCATCTCAGAAATATATCCATCCTACATGTTTAATTGCAATGATCCCACCATTATAGAATAATCACCCGGAACAATTACCGGCAAAGGTGTCGGAAAAATCTATGTTCATTTTAAGAGCCACCATAAACGTTGATTGCGCAACAAACATCTTCTTCTGAGATGTTCTTTACCGGGGCAGGCAGGGCACGCAAGAAAGTGTTGTGCTGCAAAGAAAAAAAAAACTTAATTCACACAGCTCCACGTAATTATCATTTCTGTAAACTGTCATGACACTTTCGCACCGACGACGACTAGTTCACCAGTCATAATAACAGTGCTTCTCGCTGGAAAACATCTCAGCATCACCTCCTTAAGGTAAGGATCTTCTTCAGTAGAAGATGAAGAAGACCAAACGAAGAAGAAGCAGACAGGGCAACCTTCTTTCCAACCCAACTAATAGTCCTGTTTGGCCAAGACGAGGCGTCCGCAAAGCACCAGGACCAAAAGTGTGTGTGTGTGTGTGTGTAAGTGTGTACGTATAAGTAAGTCATAATTTGTCTCTAGTGGAAAATTTCTCCATTTATTTCAGTTTTTCCCCCAGAATCATCACCATCACCATCATCATCATCGTCGTCCTCTTCTTCGTTGCCGCTGGGGAGCTAGCAACAATCGGCTGCGTTTTTTGGGCACGGAGAAAAATAGTTTAAAAATTGATTTCTAAGGCAATAAAAAAAAAAACAGGTTCAAGAAGATGTCTGTCCGTCCACCTAGAACGTTAAAAATATCAAAAAAAAAAATGGGAACTGAAAATAACTGGGTCGAATCACCTCAAATTTTTCCGTGTGTCAGCCGTGAAAATTCAATACTGAGGCAACTAAAAGGAAGAAAACGTCGCTGCTGCTTTCGAGCCCCAGCACGGTGAAAATCTTAAACGGTTGGAAAAGTGCCAGCGATTTGCCCCGCGTGAAGAAAATACCACGCTGGCTGAATTGTGCGATTGTGCGCGGGATGAAGGTTTGGATCAAGTGAGTACCACCAACCAACTGCTGCTTGGAACCATCAGTTTGGTTTGGAACGGAGAGTAAATGGTCCCTTTGCCGAAAGGCACTTGGGAATGGCACCGACGGGGAGTGATGGGTTGAAATGAAAAGTAAATTCATTGTAACAATGGGAATTTCAGCTCTTTCGGACTTGGACCTGGAACTGATGTTAGTTTTTTTTTTCAGTGGCAAATGTTTTGAGGGGTGTTCTTAATATAATGTAAGTTTATTAAAAAGAAAGTAACCATCAATACCAACTTTCACACAACAGTAAAAAGTAATTTCCTGTGTATGCTCCGTTCCCAGCCAAGTCGAATACAGGTTCAGCCAATAAAGCGCTATACTCTCAAAACAGTGTGTAACAGCTGGGACATGTTTTGTGAATTAATCCATGAATAATTAAATTTTATAATAGGATTATTTCCTGCTTGTTCTTTACATACAGTTTTCCAAATCACACAAACACACACACACATACTTGAATTGGGGTAGGATACCTTCTTTGGATTTTTCTCTGTTGCTGGGTTGTCAATAGCAGTACTACTACATTTTTCCCCCAAGGAAAATCAACATTGTGGGAGTGGGTAAATGATGCCCCTACAGAGGGAGTTCTCCTCGATATTTGGACCAAATGGTGCAAACCTTGTAAAGTGTGTTTGCACATTTTTATAAATTGAGGTGGTAGGTGGAAATGTTTTGTTTTCTGCCCTATGAAATGCTGTCAAAGGCAAACTTATGGGAAATTAAACGAGCTTTTCAGTAAAAATATTTACGAGACTGATAAATCAAGTCTGTCTTGTAGAAATTGACAAAAACCACAAAAAAAAAACTATTTTTTCATCATTTTTATTTTTAAACCGCTGTATCTTCACAAGGACTGGACATAGAACAATGGTCAATATGGAGACTTTTATGTAAAATTGTCTAGGAAATCGATTCCTACTATTGGTTTTTGAAAATTTTGACGTTTAGACCACTTAAAAAAAGCAATGTAAGTTAATGATTTTTGTATTTTTTCAGGAGAGACATGCCGTTTTGCATATTTCGTGAGTCTTTTTGTCACATTTTAGGCTATTTTCACACAAATTTTGAACGAAAAAAAATTGTGACATCACCTTCAAATTTAACTTTTAAACAAAAAAAAATGATATATCTCATAGAATTGGCGTGCATTTTCCTTCCAGTGTATTTTTTTTTCAAAAAGCCCTTCTCATTTCCTACAAGTTTGTCATTGATCACTTTTTGATACGATGCAACGGCTCAGAGATACAGCAATATTTAAATTACAAAATACAAAAATATTCAAAATCCTTACGCCCTTCTCAAACGGCATTATCGAGTACAACTGGCTCCATATACATAAAAATGGTTTTTATAGGCTGAGGATAACATGTCTGAAAAGCTTCATAGAAATCGGAGTGGGTTGGGTACAAAAGTTCTAGAAAAATTCCTTATATGAGCTGGAATGACGAATTTGGAAAGAAATCCGGTATTCTTTTTCTGTTCAATTTTCACATAATGTAACTTTTTGTTGTACTTTCTTTAGTTTTTTATAAGAATCACTGTTTTTTGTCTTTTAATTTAAATTATTTGCGTTTTAGACTTCAGGCGGTAGATGGTGTCCTTCACTTTTGGGGCAATGACTGTGAATGATGGTTCTGAATTCAGGGTCCAGAAATAATGAATTGAAATGGAAAATAATCACTACATGTAAAATGCTTCTACAAACAACACAAAGAAACCCTTTTTTTTATTGAAACATTCTGAATCAAGATTTGAATGTTTATCTAAAACAAACATGGTCGCCAAATGGCCGATTAGGGATGATGCATTCCAGAGGCTTAAAATTAATGTTTTTTTAGTCTCATGGAACTTGTGGTCCAATTTTCAAGTTAAAAAAATTTAAAATTTGGGAAATTTTCTAATCTTCTCGAAAAAAAATTCTTTAATCTTTGGATTCAAAAATAACAATTCAAATGGGTCAAATATTTTATGTCATGCCCTTTTGAACTATTCGAGTTGATTTCAAAATTAAAAAAAGAAATATTTTTTATCAAAGAAATTAGAGAATTTCACAATTGTTTCTTTTTTAAACATTGAACACCCAAAGCAAATGTTGTTGTTGTTGTTGTTGTTGTTTATTACACCGTCTTCGAGTTAATCGCACAGACTGAATACCTTAAAACTAAACTTAAAAAATAAAATCATACAAAACATTGACAACATATATATTAGCCCTGGTCAAAAAAATTAAAGTTGCTCAAATCAAAAATTATATGAGATTGCCCGAAAGAGTACTCAAAATGGAAGCTCAGGCCAAAATTTCAGCCCATTTGGTTGAAAACTGGCTTGCCTTGAGCAGGAACAAGTTTAAATGGGAATTAACCCGTAAAACTGGAGCATTTAGGTAAATTGCTCTGTACAAGACAGCCGTTAACAAATGACGACTTTTGCATACCATGGGGTCCTAGGGGATGATCTGGGGAACAATTCCTCCGAAGGGTGCAAGACGATCCGCGGCCCCTGGTCTTGCCTTGAACCGGATTCATTCCGGCGTCGCAGAAATTCTCATGGCCCAGCTTAATGTATAGGGAAAAATCAAAGCACACCATGAAGGTTGTCTCGATCAGAGGACGCCACATGGCAATCGGCCACCACGTGGCAGGAGGGTATCATCAATGTTTGCTTTTAAAGTGGTTTTGTTATTTCTAGGACACTTTATTCAACCAGATATTTGATCAAAAACACCTTAACAACGCTAAATGTAATTTTGAAGTCGATTTTGGAGTTATTTTCCTGCCACGTGGTGACTGATTGCCATGTGGCGTCCTCTGATCGAGGCAGCCTTCTTAGTGTGCTTTGATTTTTCCCTATATATTTAGCTGGGACCATGAGAATTTCTGCGACGCCGAAATGAATCCGGTTCAAGGCAAGACCAGGGGCCTCGGATCGTCTTGCACCCTTCGGAGGAATTGTTCCCCAGACCATCCCCTAGGACTCCATGGTATGCTAAAGTCGTCATTTGTTAACGGCTGTCTTGTACAGAGCAATTTACCTGAATGCTCCAGTTTTACGGGTTAATTCCCATTTAAACTTGTTCCTGCTCAAGGCAAGCCAGTTTTCAACCAAATGGGCTGAAATTTTGGCCTGAGCTTCCATTTTGAGTACTCTTTCGGGCAATCTCATATAATTTTTGATTTGAGCAACTTTAATTTTTTTGACCCGGGCTAATATATATCACAGATTGATGATTTTCAGCTTAAAATTCTTCCTCGGCAGGCCTGGTGAGAACTCGTTGGACACCTCGTTGAAAAAGCGGCAACACCTGTCAATTGGTCGATTGTGGCCGTAGAGCGTGCGATGGACTGGAATTCTCAGCATGGGCAGGTTCCTCAGCTGTCGCACTGGTCTGTACACGTTGATTTCATCGCGGATCTGCTGGGAGTCGATGCGATCCGAGAGGACATCAAAGACAAACATTCGCTGAAGTAAGACACGGCGTTGTTCGAGCGATTGCATCCGAAGTAGTGCACACCTGTCGCTGTAGCTTGACCACCAAACACCATTTCTCCAAGGTAGACGACGAAGGGCGAAGAGGGTGAAACGACGATGGACTTTCTCCAAACGGTCACGTTGATTAGCGTGGTGAGGCGCCCACACCTGTACAGCGTACTCCAATATGCTTCTAACCATTGTGATGTAGAGTGTTTTCAGTGCGTTGATGTTCTCAAACTCAGCAGAATTACGGCGGAGAAACCCAAGCATTGCAAACGCCTTCGCCGCCGTCGCAGAAACGTGCTCGAAAAAGTTTAGTTTTCTGTCGATCAACAAACCGAGATCCCTGATGGAACTGACGCGGTCCAGTTCGTGACGGTCGAAACTGTAATTGTAACGAATTGGGGCGGTCGACCGTGTGAAGGAAATGCATTTGCACTTGCTAGGATTAACTTTCATTCCGTTAAGGCTACACCACTCCAGAATTTTGTCAATGTCCTGCTGAAGCGCCACGCAATCAATGGCGGAGGTTACGGTACGAAAGATCTTCAAGTCATCCGCGTACAACAATTTTTGTGACTGGAGTTGTTGACAAATATCGTTGACGAAAAGAATGAAAATCAGCGGACCCAGATGGCTGCCTTGGGGGACACCGGATGGAATGGGGAATTTCCTTGATTGAGCGCCTCCGAGGCGGACGTTTGGCTACCGTCCCGAAAGGTACGAACGGATCCATGCTGTCAGCCACCTTGGGAACCCCAGCCGGTCTAGCTTAGCGATAATAAGCGTGTGGGGTACCCTGTCGAACGCTTTGGCGAAGTCGAAGTAGATCGCGTCAGTTTGCTTGAACTTTTCGAGGTTTTCATTCAGTGCGCTGACGTACGCTATCAGGTTGGATACCGTGGACCGTTTTTTGACAAAACCGTGCTGGCACTCGGAAATTACTACCTGTGCGACAGAGTACATTCCCTCGTGGATAAGCACCTCAAAAACCTTGGGTAGACAGGACAGGATAGAGATTGGCCTATAGTTATCCGCAGCCATGGACTATATATCAATATCTGCAAAAGTGGATTTGCTGCAGAAAATGTTATATTTTATTACAGGTTTTGTAACAAGCCGATATATCAATTTTGCCCGGGTGTATTCGTGACCTGCAGATCTCACTAACACATATAATAAAGAAGTGGCGTTACATCCTGCTGCCATCTGTTTTTTAAGTGTGAGAGTGGAAAAGTTGTAATAACGAACTAGGGGGCAATTACCACCACTAGTTCATTAATTAAAAATTAAATAAAAACCAGAACTTGAGACTCACGGAGATGAGAGAGAGATGTAAAGATCTGCAACTGCTCACATTTGACGTGGGGAAGGAGAATTGTACCTACCCTTTCACAATCCTGGTTCGATTCAGCAAATCGCACTGTCCTGGCAAAAAGAATCACAAAAGATCGTCGCTTTGAGTTATGGGAAAAGTCATGTTTATTGCGTTTTAAGTTGTCCTAATTTTACGTCCATTTAAAACTAACCTAACCATGTGTGTGTGTGTTCGTGTGTTCTAGTGTATCCCGCGGTGGTCGAGTCAAGTCGGAGGATCTTCCTCCGGCCAGGCCTGGCGCAGCAACGGTTTTGGTGTCTTTGGTTTTGTGTCTTTGTCTTGGATAAAAACCTGTACAGTGTTTAAGGCTTGTTTTAGTACTTGTGCTTTGTGTAACAGTGGTAACAATGAACTCACCGGATGGCCTCCGCCATTGCGCTCTAACAGATTCTCGGGTTGGCGCGCTCTGCCAACTTGGAGGTTCGGAGAAAGGAGTTCATCTCTAATAACTTGTTCTAGCTTTAACGTTTTGATTTTGGATATTTACCACATTTTTGTTACCTCCTTGCACCACCAACCAAACGACCACTTTTGACGTAGAGCGCGGTCCTTGACGGTTAGTTTGGATGGTGCGGGTTGGGACCAACTCCCTGACACTACAATTAACAATTAAGACACTAATTAGACACGACTCAATAAAATACAAGAACTAATTTTACCATTTCGCCGGCTACAGGAATGCTGGGTACAAATAACAGATATTCACAGCACTTTAAATTACAAAACGTTCACAATTTGTTCGTTTGACCAGAGTATGTGTAACGGACTCTGGTCGGTAGCGGCAAATGAGGACGATTCAAAATGACGAAGTCCCTTTTATTAATTTTAAGTCTTTGTTCTTGTAAAAGTAAATCTTTCCCTGTTCCTGAGGGGAACACCCTTGAAGAGTATCGGGGCCGGCATTTACAAAGCGGATTCAGTGGCAGTTTCATTCTCAACTTAATGTTAACATGTTAAGGTTAATGTTAACATTCCATAGGTCGCCTCCCTAAGGTGTCGTGATAAGGTCCAGTTTGTGACGATACACTACCTTCCCTTTACTAAGCAATCGATTCCAGAAGGGAAAAGATCACCAGTTGTGTTGGTCCGAGCCGGGATTTGAACCCCGATCTACCGCTTACGAGGCGGAAGCGTTACCACTGGGCTACGTGGCTTTGTTCTTGCGTATTTCGAAAATTGCTCAAAGAGATGTGAGTCGTGCTAACCGTTTTAGGAATAGGGATACCATGTTTTGTATGTTGTTTAAGTGTAATGGTTGATTACAATATCCTAACTTGTCCCTACGGTTCAGTTTGACAGGATGATGCGAAGCATTGTGACCAGAGATTGTACTACGTACAAGCGATAGGTTACAATTCCCCACCACCAGGGAAAATGTGAGTTTTGCAGAAACTCCACATTTTTCAATCATCAGTAGAATCCCCTTGTTGCAACAGGTGTGAACCCAGATCTGTTCGGACTCTTTTAAGCAAACTCGCTTTTGACGGAATTAGCTAAAAGCTATCAAGATTTATTAGAGTTTGAGTTCAAATGATTATGCTGGTGAACTTACATATTTAGTCCTTGATCTTGTGTAGGGTTCACTGTGTGGCACAGCTTATTTTGTGTATATTGTGGGAAATGCAGTTGTGTTCTATGTTCTAAAGCCGCAATTCTTCGAATTAATCTTTGTGGGGGGTGGCTAAAGAAGCAAGTCGACCAGTACAGGTCGCTTTAATAGGCATCAATTTAACAATTTCTAAACCGCACTCTAGTCTCACTGAACGGGAATGACTTGCCGTGCTCCTAATTCTTGACAGTTTCTCCTTTCTTCGGTTGTGTCATCAGCGCTGACACGTTCTGGCCCGGGGGAGAGATCAACGAACGATCTAGCTCACCGGGGGGCTTGCTCGTATGGTCATCTGCTTCAGCAACAATCCCCGACCCGTATTGCTGGTCACCTGGTCCAGCTGTACCTCCATTTCGTACCTCGAGCAATGCCAATCGAACCACCGGGCGTGTCAGCACTCCAGCCGATGTCTGAACTCTCGCGCTGCGAATCCTACCGTCTTTTCCAGGAAGCACTGCCACCACCCTTCCTCTGGTCCAGCTGTTACGGATTCCTTCGTTCACGACCATGACCAAGTCTCCAACGGATATCGGTCTCGACTCAGCAAACCACTTTCGACGTTGGTTGATAGCCGGGAGATATTCCTTGATCCATCTCGCCCAGTAGTGGTCCAGCAGGAACTGAAGATGATTCCAGTTTGACCTCAATGACGATTGTAAATCTGTGGTTGGTTGAGTTGGTTGCGAAACGCCGGTCGAGCTGAGCATCAAAAAGTGGTTGGGGGTTAAGGCCTCTCCGTCAACAGCTTGAAGCGGAACGTGTGTCAACGGCCTGGAATTGACGATGGCCATCGCCTCCGCTAGAAACGTCTCGAATGTTTCGCCATCTGGGTTCCTGCAAGTAGAAATAGTGGACAAAGCCGTCTTTACCGAACGCACCATGCGTTCCCACACGCCACCCATATGGGGCGCTGCTGGGGGGTTGAAGTGCCACTTCGTGTTGGTGTTCGTAAATGTTGTCGCAAGTTCTTGATCGATCGCTGCAATTTCCGCCTTCAGTTCATTGCTCAGTCCTTGAAAGTTAGTTCCGCAATCGCTGTATATTTCTTGAGGGGAACCCCGTAGGGCGATGAACCGTCGGAAACCCAGCTTGCACGACTCGGCGGACAAAGTGTACACTATTTCCAGGTGAATGGCTCGCACAGTCAGACAAGTAAATAGCATGACCCATCGCTTCACCAAACTACGGCCGTGTCGAATTAGGAAGGGTCCGCAAAGATCGACGCCAGCAAATGTGAAAGGGCGGACGTGAGAGGTTAGTCGAGCCACCGGTAGAGGAGCCATGCGGGGTGCCGACGGGGATGCCTTGTACACTTTGCACCACTGACACTTTCTTGCCGTCTTTTGAACCATGCTACGTAAATTTGAGATGCAGAATTTCTGCCGGACTTCATTGACAACGGTTTCCCCATTTCCGTGGCCGAATCGTTGGTGATATCGTGTCAGTAACAGCTCCGTAACGTGATGTGATTTGGGCAGGATGATCGGGTATTTCGCATCGTAGGGTACCGAAGCAGCTCCAACGCGTCCATCCATTCTCAACAGGCCGAACTCATCGATGAAAGGTGTCAGCTTCCAGATTTGGCTGCTTTTCTCCACTTGCAAGTTTGGATCGTCGCGCTCCAGGGTGACGACTTCGTCGGGATATACTTCCAACTGGACCGCTTTCAGGACAACTAATTCAGCTTGTTGAAGTTCTTCTCGGGAAACGATACCGCGGTTCTCCACCACACATTTCGTTCTGCACCTTTTCACGAATCGTAAAACGTACGCCATCGCCTTGAGTAGTTTCCGCCAGTCGGAGAACCTTTCGTACTTGATCATTGGTCCCAACGACACCCGATGATGCAGGAAGCTGGCGCGTTGTTCTTCTTGGGTGTTAGGAGGAGGTAGCGGTGCGCATGGCCAATCCCCCTCTGCTTCATACAGGAACGCTGGGCCGCGGAACCACCTACCGTTGCCGCTGAGGTTCGGTCCAGTTCCCCATTTTGTCGCGTCATCTGCTACATTCATGCGAGAAGGAACCCATCGCCATTCACTTATCTCGCTGTCGTTGAGAATCTCGCTAACCCGAAACGCGACGAAACGCGAGTATCTTCGTTGGTCTGATTGTATCCAGGAGAGCGCAGTAGACGAGTCAGTGTGAATGGTACGACTGCGAATGTTCAAGGAGTGGTGCTCCTCCACTGCTCTCATCAACCTTGTCCCAAGAACACCAGCTTGTATCTCCAGACGGGGTACGGTGAGGGCTTTCAGGGGTGCCACTTTGGTCTTTGCGGTCACCAGAATACAACGCACCTGGCCACGGTCAACGATCCGAAAATAGACGGTGGCGGCGCAGGCTGTCTCGCTTGCATCGACGAAGGTGTGCATTTCAAGTGTTTTCAAGCTTTTAGCAGAATAGCCCGAAAAGTAGCACCTGGGGATCTTGACCTTGTCAAGATTACGAACCTCTTTGACCCACCGTTGCCATTTATCGAACAGTTCCGACGAAATCTTTTCGTCCCAGCCGATTTTTTCTCTCCACATATCTTGTAGCAAGACTTTTCCATGGACAACAACATTTGCCACGAGGCCGTGGGGATCGAAAATGCTCATCACCAGTCGTAGCGCCTCTCGTTTGGTGGGGACGACTTGGCCGCTGATCAGAGGTAGGAGTGCGCCTTGGAACTTGCCCTTAAAGGTGAAAACGTCTTCTCTTGGCACCCAGATCATTCCCAACACTCTTTCGCTGCCGTTTACCTTGTCATCAAAAAAGTTTTTTGGCATCTGCGTACCGGGTTCCCCGACCCGTCGAAGAACCGCCTCTGAGTTTGAGAGCCAGTTTCGAAGTTCAAACCCAGCCTTGGCGTGTAGCGCTTTTACTTCTTGTGCGAGTTGAACGGTTTCATTCTCTGTGTGCAGGCTGTCCAGATAATCGTCCATATAGTGACCGTCGGTGATGGCTTTTGCAGCTTCTGGATATTCCAGACTCCACTCCTCGGCGTTTAGATTTTTGACGTTCTGCACTGAGCTTGGTGAGCACGTTGCTCCGAAAGTCGCCACGTCCATTACATACGTATCCATCGGCTTTGCGGGATCGTCACGGAAAAGGAATCTCTGAGCCGATCGATCTTGCGGACGGATCAAAACCTGGTGGAACATCTCTTTAATGTCCGCCGTTACGGCGAACTGGAACTGCCGAAAACGGAACAATGCAGCAAAAAGAGGAATCAAAAGGTCCGGGCCTTTGAGAAGCATGGAGTTTAATGACACACCGCGTACTTTGGCGGCGGCGTCCCAAACCAAACGAACTTTTCCTGGCTTATTCGGGTTGAGGACCACTCCTAAGGGCAGATACCAGACTCGCCGAGGGTCTGCCGAACTTAGTTCATCCTCCGTTGCTTTGTGGGCATACCCTTTCGTCTGATAGTCGATGATCTGTTGCTTCACGTTCGCGTACAGTTCTGGTTTGGTGCTTAAACGTCGTTCCAAACATTTCAAACGTCGCTCAGCCATAGGGCGACTGTCCGGGAACTCGAAATTATCGAACCGCCACAACAAGCCTGTCTCGAACCTCCCCGACGGCGTACGCTTCGTTGTCTCCAGCATGATGTCTCGAGCGCGTCGGTCTTCTGATGACTCCAAGTTAGGTACAGCAGCTACGCCGACGTTTTCCAAGGAGAAGAAATCGTTAACTGCGTCGTGTAAATTCTGATCGGTTTGTTCCGCACAAATATGCAGAAGGCGGTGCGTTTGTGATTCGTGCCAGCCCTCCACGGAACCGTAAATCGTCCACCCCAGCCTAGTCTTGGTGGCCACTGGTTCTTGTGGTTGTCCTTCTCGTCGTTTCAGGGTCGTCAGCAAGTGCGTGTTATCCAAACCGATCAGAACGCGTGGAAGTTCATTCTGGTAGCTTTTTACTGGCAGATTTTGGAGATGTGGGTACTTTTTGGCCATTTCTTTGAAGTCCAGTGATTGGCGAGGAAGGTTGAGACTGGACACGGTTTGAGCGCCTTCCAGTTTGAACTTCTTTCCGCTGGCGTTTGAGATGTTCAGGTCAACCCGTTGTGAATCCGCTTCCGATCTCGTTATGTTGCTTGTCCACTGTAGACACAGCGGGTTGGTTTCGCCGGTGATCCCCAGTTGCCTCACCAAGTCTGCTTCAACGAGTGTCAAGCCCGAGCCATCGTCGAGAAACGCTAGAGCTTCAACAGATGTTTCCGGTCCGTGCAGCATAATCGGCAAAACGCGAAACAGCGTAGACCGTCCGCTCCGGTGAACTGCCAATGTTGCTGGGTTTGTTGAAAATTCCTCGTTTTTAGCTGGTAACTGTGGATTTCCAGGATGTAGTAGCTTGTGATGGCGTCCTTCGCACCCCTCAAATCCGCAAACCGTTGCTTTGCATGGCCATTTGCCGTGTCCCGATAGGCACCGTCGACAAAGGTTCGTCTCTTGAATTTGCCGCCAGCGTTCGGCCAATTCGAGTCCACTAAACACGCGGCAGTCTTTCAGCCTGTGTCCCACTTTTTTACACATCAGGCAAGTCCTCGGATGGGCGACAGGGTTGTTCCCAGTCTCGGTACCCTTTTCGGCGGATTGGTCGTAACCTTCATCTCGGCTGTGGGTATTGATGTAGGCTTTATCCTTGGGCTTCAACTTCTCGAACTTCAGACAAGTGCTTCCGTAGGGCACAACCTTGCTCGCTGCTACGACGATGGTGCTCATGTAGTCTCCAAACGTCCGTAAATCTACGGTCTTCAAATGTCGCTGATGGAGCGCCCAATCTAGCGCCACTCCTGCTGGCAACTTGGCTTCTAATCATTGTTGGAATTCGAGCGAGAAGAAGGAAAGCATTTCTCGCTCGCGAACGAGGGAGAGAACTTGTAGTACTTTTCTCTTCTCGCTCGCGCTCGCATTTTCGTTCGCGTTCTCGCTCTCGCCGCGAGCGCTCGCGAGCGCCTCGTGCTAGACGTTCGTCCCAAGCTAGCAATTTGTGTATCAGGCTTATGAATACGAACCAGGCGATGGTATAGAAGTGTAACTTCAATCGCTGTGTTGTTTTTTGTTCGAATCTAACACGTTCAACTTCTCGCGAACGGGCAATTCTGGCTCGCGAGAAAGCCCGTTCGCGAGCGGAGGAGAGCACGGGCAATAGGTGAGTTTCTCTCGGCAGCTCGAGACTCGCGGCGAGAACTCGAGAGAGAGAAAATTTTCTCGCGAGAGCCTCGATAATACCAACACTGCTTCTAATTCGCTCAACAAAGTTGGATTGCAAAGATGAGATTCCAATCCGAGTGACATCAATTGAGCACACATGTTTTGAACAGCAAGTCCAAACCCGATCAGACTTTCCAAGCGTTCCGCCTTCGGAGCGGGGGTGGCACGTACTTTGTCCAAAAGGCAGTTCACGATCAGTTCAGGTCGACCATAGAGTGTGTACAATGTGGCCAAGAGTTGTGGTACGAGGGACGGGTGAAGAAGACAGCTGTGAACCATCTCCCTAGCACGGCCTATCAGACAACGTTCCAGTCGCATCAAATTTTCTGCCTCGGAGAATCCACACATCTGGGTCGAATTACAATAGCTGCTGTAGAATACGGGCCAGTCAAGGGGATCACCACTAAACTTAGGGAGTTCTTTCGGTACAACGTGTCGAGCAGCGAGTTGCTGACTGTTTGGTCCGTACACGAAACCTTGGGTCCCACTCGGCGGCACCTGCGTAACCACAGGTGTAGTAATCGATCCTTGGTGGCTGGACACGCTCGTAACATCGGGAATGGTGAAACCGCGGGTCAGCGAATGTACATGTACACCTCCCGACAGGGATGGGAGTGTTACAGCTGGTGGTGTTGTAAGGAATGGTGAGTATCCGTTCGAAATCGGTGCGGATCCATGCGAGGTAGTCATGAAATCCAAGAGTGGTGCCGAAAAACGCAAAGACGTAGGAGGTGGAATTGATGCAGCCGCTGTGACAGCCGCAAATGGCGCAGGAGCAGGCGGAAGTTGGTGGCTCGACGATGCAGCCGCTGTGACAGCCGCGGACGGCGCAGGAGCAGGCGGGAGTTGTTGGCTCGACGATGCCGCCGCTGTGACAGCCGTGAATGGCGCAGGAGCAGGCGGAAGTTGGTGGCTCGACGACGCAGCTGCTGTGACAGCCGCGGACGGCGCAGGAGCAGGCGGGAGTTGTTGGCTCGACGATGCCGCCGCTGTGACAGCCGTGAATGGCGCAGGAGCAGGCGGAAGTTGGTGGCTCGACAACGCAGCCGCTGTGACAGCCGCGGACGGCGCAGGAGCAGGCGGGAGTTGTTGGCTCGACGATGCCGCCGCTGTGACAGCCGTGAATGGCGCAGGAGCAGGTGGAAGTTGGTGGCTCGACGATGCAGCCGCTGTGACAGCCGCGGACGGCGCAGGAGCAGGCGGGAGTTGTTGGCTCGACGATGCCGCCGCTGTGACAGCCGTGAATGGCGCAGGAGCAGGCGGAAGTTGGTGGCTCGACGACGCAGCTGCTGTGACAGCCGCGGACGGCGCAGGAGCAGGCGGGAGTTGTTGGCTCGACGATGCCGCCGCTGTGACAGCCGTGAATGGCGCAGGAGCAGGCGGAAGTTGGTGGCTCGACAACGCAGCCGCTGTGACAGCCGCGGACGGCGCAGGAGCAGGCGGGAGTTGTTGGCTCGACGATGCCGCCGCTGTGACAGCCGTGAATGGCGCAGGAGCAGGCGGAAGTTGGTGGCTCGACGACGCAGCCGCTGTGACAGATACAACCGGCGCAAGAGCAGGCGTCTTGGCAGCTGTGTTGACGTCCGTTAGTTTTTCTGTTGCAGAGTTGTTTATTTTCTGCTGCTGAAAGCAATCAAGAAGTGCTAGGTACTCGTCCAAATGCTGCTGAATTTGTTGTTTCCTGGCCTCCAGGTTTTCTTGGGTAATTGTGGAGGGAGGCGTATCTGCTTCAAGCTTGGGTACCAGGGAAGTACTTGTTGGCGGAAACTCATAGGACGGAATACGGGGAACCGCTGTCACGTTGGTCAGCGCATCTGCAGTAGCCTCCGAAGTTGGTAGCTTAGGCACGGTGCCATTACTCGACGTGGATGTTACTGTATTGATTCCTCCCACGGCGCCCTCTTCTTGAGTCTGGTTCGCCAACCATTGGCCAACTGAGCTAGGAAGACTTCGATTACTTATGCCGGTGCGGCCGCTGCGCACGCTTTTGCCACCGCTGATACTGGCTCCTTCTTCCAAGACAGCGTATTTTTTCTCGAGGAAGTCACTTTCTAGCCGTGCCTTCTCTTGAAGCACCTGAAACTCCCTTTCCCTTTCCTCTTGATTCGCTTTGTCCTGCAATCGTTTGTTCATCTCATGCCTTTCCTTCAGCAGGCGTTCCTGTATCTCCTTCTCTTCTTCTAGACGACGGAGTTGCAGTGCGGCTCGGGCCTTTGTTGAAGAGGTCGTAGTGCAAACAGAAATCGGCGATGTTGACTTGGTATCGTCCAGGTTGCAAAGAACGCATACGAAGTTTCGTCCGGTAACGCTCATGTCGACCTGCGCACAACTGAAGTGAATCCAGTGCTTGCACTCCTGGCACATGACCACATGGACGTCAGTGGCGATTACTTGGGGGCATAAAGAACAGCGTTGGCCAAATTGCGGGTCAATTATAGTGAGGATCTTGACCTCACTCCTCCTCGGTAGGTCAGACATCGCGATAAATATCTTTTAGTTGTGTTGCAACAGGTGTGAACCCAGATCTGTTCGGACTCTTTTAAGCAAACTCGCTTTTGACGGAATTAGCTAAAAGCTATCAAGATTTATTAGAGTTTGAGTTCAAATGATTATGCTGGTGAACTTACATATTTAGTCCTTGATCTTGTGTAGGGTTCACTGTGTGGCACAGCTTATTTTGTGTATATTGTGGGAAATGCAGTTGTGTTCTATGTTCTAAAGCCGCAATTCTTCGAATTAATCTTTGTGGGGGGTGGCTAAAGAAGCAAGTCGACCAGTACAGGTCGCTTTAATAGGCATCAATTTAACAATTTCTAAACCGCACTCTAGTCTCACTGAACGGGAATGACTTGCCGTGCTCCTAATTCTTGACAGTTTCTCCTTTCTTCGGTTGTGTCATCAGCGCTGACACGTTCTGGCCCGGGGGAGAGATCAACGAACGATCTAGCTCACCGGGGGGCTTGCTCGTATGGTCATCTGCTTCAGCAACACCCCTAGTTCTGGTAAATTATTTAGTTTTATTGATTAGTGGGCGCATCTGTCAACAAATTCAAAGAACAACACGAAACAAAAAACACAAAAAAATAAATAAATAAATAAAATCTGTAAAGTGTATATGAAAAATTGTAAATAAAAAATCTGAATAAATAAAAATTTCAAAAGTCAGCTTGTCAGAATTGTTAGAATTGGTCAGAAATTAATGTTGTCAATTATCACAGAATTGTCACAGGGAAATTTATCATTGGCTTAAATTTGAGCCATTTATTTGTCACCCTTTAAATTTTCAATGAGTCAGAAGTGTTTGATTTACAAACGATACACTCAGTTGAAAAACAAAAGTAGGGTAAACAAACAAAAATAATCACAAGTAATCTCATTACAACCTCAATTGATTTCAAAAATGCTAGATTTCCAGCTTACCATCAATGAAGTCCAAAATTGAGAAGTACTCGTTATAAAATTTAAATTTTTACAAAGCAGTAGTAATTTTTTTAGCAGATAACCTCTGTGTACCGTTGTTACTAGAGCAAAAGTTGCATAAAAATTGACTACTTAGAATTTTGTTAATAAAAAATAATTATTGACCGGTCAGAATTTTTCAAAATATTCAAATTATTAAGTCCTAAGAATGACAGGGGCATCTTTTGCAGATTCCTAGCGGAGGTGCTGTCAATCTCCGGAAGGGCTCTAATTAGGGGAATATTCAACAATTGACAAACTTTCCAATTCTACATTTCACAAACACTCAAAATTTAATTCATTCACACTGGTTCATTCACTACATTCCATCCGATTCTCCACACGGGGGAGGGCACGGTTGACCAGGAATTTTATTCGCGGATTTATCACTATTCCGTCTGATTCGTCTAGTTCAACGGGTACAGCTGGTCAGGAATTATAAAAAATATCACTTTATTTTACACTTTACACTTAACATTTATTTTACTGTTCACTCACATTTTTAATTTTTTTTAACGTCACTATTAATTCCATCTGATTCTCCCAGCGAAGGAGGGAACAGTTGGCCAGGAATGATCGCGATTCGAAAAAGAAATTTCATCCGATTCGTCTGGTTCGACGGGTACGGTTGGCCAGAAATTCTTCACAAAAAACTAAAAATGATTAAAAACAATAAACACAAATAACACTAAAAAATAAATAAACATATAAAACAAAAAGAAAAAAGAAAATCGGGATTTTCACTCCCCTACACAAAAAGAAAAAAAAAATAATTAATTTTTTTTTTATTAATCCTTAGAACCACCCTTAGTCATTTTTTTGTCATCTCATATACACAAACGGAGTCCAAAATAGACTAGAAGTACATAAGACAACACAAAGGCTATTGTTCTACATCGTCAGCTCTGATAAATAAAGAGCGACGAAAAAGCAAGGGGAATTGAAAATTGAATCGGTTTGTTGTGCAATAAATTACATTTCGTTTAAAAAAAGATTTCAAAGTGCACAAAAACTTACCAAATATAAATAACAAGGACAAATAATCAACCAACAGAAATCCAGTGGGGTCTACATCCACTCTGTTGTTGACTTATTATTTTTCTTTTTTTGTCACAGATCTTCTTTTAAATAAAATATCACAATTTTTCACATTTCTTTTCTTGTTTTTTTTTTGTTTCACTATTGCACTGTTTTTTTTTTGATTTTCTTATTATTTTCACTATTTTGTTTTCCGACCGATATTTTCAATCTTTTTTTTTTTTTAAATTAGAGCAATGTTGCTCTCGCGACGATCGAATCTCGACTGATCGTCGTAGACACAAGGTTCGGTGATCGCGAAGTTTTTATTGTTCTGTCTCTTTTACTCCTTATTAAATAATACCGGTCTCTTTTTGCCTTCCTCACCTCACTGAGGCAAGGCTATAAAATCACTCAAAAATTGAACTTTTAAAATAAGCCTCCCAGATATACCTTTACGTATACATATCGACTCAGAATCAAATTCTGAGCAAATGTCTGTGCGTGTGGATGGACGTAGAATTTTTTTTCTCACTCACTTTTCTCGGAACTGGCTCGACCGATTTTGTCCGGATCTATGTTTTTGGATTTGCCTTCAGGTTCTTTAAGTCTTTTTTTAAATTTCATCCGGCTTGGTGCAGTACTTTAAAAGATATGTTCGAAAAACTGTTTTGGTTGATACTAAAAAGGGTCATTATTTACATAATTTGAAAGCTCCGGCGGATAGCTGTCGGAACTTTACGCTCAGTGCACGCACACAAACACTGCAGTGCTTTCAAATGGTTCATTAAATTTATCATACCTAGATGGCAGCACTCAGATGTATAGTGTCTTTACTAAGTAAGCGTTAGCCAAAGCTTTCGTAGTGTGTGGTTGCAAGGCTTTTAGGAGGAAGGCAGCAACCACCTTCCGGTGGATTAGGTAACGTTTTTGGTTGCAGAGTCCGAGAACAGCTGGGCCGATCCGGTTTTCAAACCTATTGTGTGCCGTTCCCAGACCGATCGATCGGGACTGGAGGCAATAAAGATAGACAAAGACAATGTTGATATTTAAATTGATTTTGAAGTAGTATGTGTGAAGCGAACGATGTACAAACAGAAAAGCAGAAAAAAAAGAACTCAATGAACAGAAATACATTAAATCATTGAACATTTTAACTGCACACACAAAAATAAAATTTTGACCAAATATTCTGCCAAACAGATAGAAAAGCTTACTTAATTTACGTTGGGCGCCATTTGTAATAACGAACTAGGGGGCAATTACCACCACTAGTTCAGTAATTAAAAATTAAATAAAAACCAGAACTTGAGACTCACGGAGATGAGAGAGAGATGTAAAGATCTGCAACTGCTCACATTTGACGTGGGGAAGGAGAATTGTACCTACCCTTTCACAATCCTGGTTCGATTCAGCAAATCGCACTGTCCTGGCAAAAAGAATCACAAAAGATCGTCGCTTTGGGTTATGGGAAAAGTCGTGTTTATTGCGTTTTAAGTTGTCCTAATTTTACGTCCATTTAAAACTAACCTAACCATGTGTGTGTGTGTTCGTGTGTTCTAGTGTATCCCGTGGTGGTCGAGTCAAGTCGGAGGATCTTCCTCCGGCCAGGCCTGGCGCAGCAACGGTTTTGGTGTCTTTGGTTTTGTGTCTTTGTCTTGGATAAAAACCTGTACAGTGTTTAAGGCTTGTTTTAGTACTTGTGCTTTGTGTAACAGTGGTAACAATGAACTCACCGGATGGCCTCCGCCATTGCGCTCTAACAGATTCTCGGGTTGGCGCGCTCTGCCAACTTGGAGGTTCTGAGAAAGGAGTTCATCTCTAATAACTTGTTCTAGCTTTAACGTTTTGATTTTGGATATTTACCACATTTTTGTTACCTCCTTGCACCACCAACCAAACGACCACTTTTGACGTAGAGCGCGGTCCTTGACGGTTAGTTTGGATGGTGCGGGTTGGGACCAACTCCCTGACACTACAATTAACAATTAAGACACTAATTAGACACGACTCAATAAAATACAAGAACTAATTTTACCATTTCGCCGGCTACAGGAATGCTGGGTACAAATAACAGATATTCACAGCACTTTAAATTACAAAACGTTCACAATTTGTTCGTTTGACCAGAGTATGTGTAACGGACTCTGGTCGGTAGCGGCAAATGAGGACGATTCAAAATGACGAAGTCCCTTTTATTAATTTTAAGTCTTTGTTCTTGCGTATTTCGAAAATTGCTCAAAGAGATGTGAGTCGTGCTAACCGTTTTAGGAATAGGGATACCATGTTTTGTATGTTGTTTAAGTGTAATGGTTGATTACAATATCCTAACTTGTCCCTACGGTTCAGTTTGACAGGATGATGCGAAGCATTGTGACCAGAGATTGTACTACGTACAAGCGATAGGTTACAAAGTGCTGAGCCATCGTCTAATAATATACGGCGTCCTATCTCGCCCAGCAAAATGAAGTCAATAAAGTAGTCGGTTTCGATGAGAAAAAGTGGAAAACGTGCACAGCTAAAAAAGTTGTGATCCAGCTGCGTGTAAAAGGCCTGGGTGTAAAATAAATATAGCATTATTTTATGCAATTTTATGTGATTTTACACCCTGAAATATGTAGCCCATCAGTATGGGAAACCTACTTGACCGAAATGTCAAGCCCATATATACGTTTATCCTTACAGCTTTACATCGGTCTGATGGCCGAGTGGGCTAAGGCGCCAGTCCTTACTGTCGGTGCTGAGTTTGAATCCCGTCGGTTGCTACTTTTTTTTGTGTTTGCAAAAAATGTACATGCAGTGTGTAATATAAGTGTTTATTTTGACGAAGGTGATGTGCATGCTTTTGCATGCGATTTTACCATCGGATTTTTTGCTGTGTGGTCAAAAAATAGCGACGCCATTCCCCTATGCTGACGCGTCCCCGAGCAACACTTCAGAGAGAAGTATACGTTGGTGATCTGTCCCTCTTAACTCAACTTAACTTAACACAATCATGCGACCGCCGTTTGGGTGAGTTGATAAATTGATAAGGCTTAAAAAACTTTTATTTTTTTGTTCCTTTTTGAGTAATTTTATCAACTCACACGAAATCGGGAAAAGTTGCCCCGAACCCTCTTCGATGAAACATTTCAAGCCTAATAAGCGGTCGTGTTTGAATGACTAAATCCAAGTACACAAACGAGTAGAGCCACTTTTTGTGAACATTTCTGTTTACAATAGCGAAAGTTTCCTGGCATCACTGGCTCACTCCAACAGGCGCTGCTGTTGGTTTTTTTTTTTTAATTTATATTTATTCAAATTTCTTTTCCATGTACATTCATTCAGTTAAAATATTATTGAGTGTCCAATCACAAACGATGACTTTTCACCTCAATTTTAAATACTAGCAACTTTCATTTATTCATGAAATATTGTAGCTTTCGCTATTCAGTGATTTTAAATGTAGGCGGTCCTACATGTACAAAAGGGAAAAGGGATACCTTAAAACTAACTTATAAACTATATAAAGAGCGGATCAATGCAGCTGAAGACTGCAATGATTTTTGTCGAAATGCATCAATTATCTTATTGGACATAACATCCAAAGTGTCAACTTCGGCTAATTGATGAAGTTCACTGGTGCTGAACCAGGGAGGAAGTTTCAGAATCATTTTCAGAATTTTGTTCTGAATCCTCTGAAGTTTTTTCTTCCTGGTTAAGCAACAGCTTGTCCAGATCGGCACAGCATAAAGCATGGCAGGTCTGAAAATTTGTTTATAAATTAACAGTTTATTCTTGAGACAAAGTCTAGAATTCCTGTTTATAAGTGGATACAAACATTTAATATATTTGTTACATTTAACCTGGATACTTTCAATGTGATCCTTGTAAGTAAGGTTTTTGTCAAAACCAAGTCCAAGATATTTCACTTGATCCTCCCACTTTAAATTTACCTCATTCATCTTTATAATGTGATGACTTTTTGGTTTAAGAAAATCAGCCCTTGGTTTGTGAGGGAAAATAATAAGTTGAGTTTTTGCAGCATTTGGAGTAATTTTCCATTCTTTCAAATAAGAATTGAAAATATCCAAGCTTTTTTGTAATCTTCTTGTGATGACACGAAGGCTTCTGCCTTTGGCGGAGATGCTTGTGTCATCAGCAAAAAGTGATTTCTGACATCCTGGGGGCAAATCAGGCAAGTCAGAAGTAAAAATATTGTATAAAATTGGACCCAAAATGCTTCCTTGAGGGACGCCAGCACGTACTGGTAGTTGATCAGATTTGCTATTCTGATAACATACCTGCAGAGTACGATCCGTCAAATAATTTTGAATAATTTTCACGATATAAATCGGAAAATTAAACCTTTTCAATTTCGCAATCAAACCTTTATGCCAAACACTGTCAAATGCTTTTTCTATGTCTAGAAGAGCAGCGCCAGTAGAATAGCCCTCAGATTTGTTGCTTCGAATTAAATTTGAAACTCTCAACAACTGATGAGTAGTTGAATGCCCAAGGCGAAATCCAAACTGCTCATCAGCGAAAATTGAATTTTCATTAATGTGCGTCATCATTCTATTAAGAATTATTCTTTCGAATAATTTACTAATAGATGAAAGCAAACTAATGGGCCGATAGCTTGAGGCTTCAGCAGGATTTTTATCCGGTTTCAAAATCGGAATTACTTTGGCATTTTTCCAACTACTGGGAAAATATGCCAAATCAAAACATTTGTTGAAAATTTTGACCAAGCTACTTAAAGTTGCTTCTGGTAATTTTTTAATTAAAATGTAAAAAATGCCATCCTCACCAGGGGCTTTCATATTTTTAAATTTTTTGATAATAGATTTTATTTCATTCAGATCCGTATTAAAAACTTCATCTGATGAAAATTCTTGTTCAACAATATTCTGAAATTCTATTGAAATTTGATTTTCAATAGGACTCAAAACATTCAAGTTGAAATTATGAGCACTCTCAAACTGCTGAGCAAGTTTTTGAGCTTTTTCCCCATTAGTTAATAGAATATTATCACCATCTTTTAAAGAAGGGATGGGTTTTTGAGGTTTCTTAAGAACCTTTGAAAGTTTCCAAAAAGGTTTGGAATAAGGTTTAATTTGTTCGACATCTCTTGCGAACTTTTCATTTCGCAGGAGAGTGAATCTGTGGTCAATAACCTTTTGCAAATCTTTTTGAATTCGCTTCAGTGCAGGATCACGAGAACGTTGATACTGTCTTCGGCGAACATTTTTCAGACGAATCAGAAGCTGAAGATCGTCATCAATAATGGGAGAATCAAATTTGACTTGGACTTTAGGAATAGCAATATTCCTAGCATCCAAAATTGCATTAGTTAAAGATTCCAAGGCTGAATCAATATCAGCTTTGGTTTCTAAAACAAAATCATGATTTAAATTATTCTCAATATGATGCTGATACCTGTCCCAATTAGCTTTGTGGTAATTAAAAACAGAACTATTGGGTCTGGTAACTGCTTCATGAGAAATTGAAAAAGTTACTGGAAGATGATCAGAATCAAAATCAGCATGAGTCACTAAAGGACCACAATACTGACTTTGATTTGTCAACACCAAATCAATAGTAGATGGATTTCTAACAGAAGAAAAGCAAGTTGGCCCATTCGGGTATAAAACCGAATAAAGACCAGAAGTGCAATCTCTGAATAGAATTTTACCATTGGAATTTACTTTTGAATTATTCCAAGATTGGTGTTTGGCATTAAAATCACCGATAATCAAAAATCGAGATCTATGCCGAGTAAGTTTATTCAAATCCCCTTTGAAATAATTTTTATTTTCCCCAGTGCATTGGAATGGCAAATATGCAGCTGCAATCATAATTTTCCCAAAAGAAGTTTCAAGTTCAATGCCCAAACTTTCAATAACTTTTAACTTAAAGTCACGTAACGTACTATAAGTCATACTACGGTGGATAACTATTGCAACTCCACCGCCATTTCGATTCATTCGGTTATTAGTTATAACTTTATAATCTGGATCACTTTTCAAATAAGTGCCAGTTTTTAAAAATGTTTCGGTTATAACAGCAACATGCACGTTATTAACTCGTAAAAAGTTGAAAAATTCATTTTCTTTCGCTTTTAAAGAGCGAGCATTAAAATTCATAATATTGATGGAATTACTTAGATCCATGATTAAACTTCAGGGTAAGAACAACATCATTCGCAAATTTTAATCCAATCTGGATTGCTTCCATCATGGATGTAGCATTACTCATTGTTTGAATCAAACCAAACAGTGAGTTTTGCAAAAAAGTCATTTTTTCAAACGTAACATCGCCGAGATCAGAAGATCCCAAAGCGTTGCCAGCAGAAAAATTTTCAAATGAGATTTGAGGTACCTGTCCAATTTCAGAAAGATTGGTAGAGGATTTAAAATTCGTGGATGAACCCGAAACGACGTTAGCATAAGAAATGCCATTGTTGTTACCTAACTTTTCCACGGTAGGGGTATTTCTAGAATTGTTCGAGTGAGACAGCACGAACGTTTGATTTAAAGATGCAGGTACAACCTGACTTTGAGAAAATTTCGGTTTGGATTTCGGCTGATGCTTAGCACGAGAATCCAAAACCTTTTTTCTGATGGGGCAATCCCAGAAATTTGATTTGTGATTTCCACCACAATTTGCACATTTAAATTGGGTGACTTCTTTCACGGGACAATTGTCCTTGTCGTGAGAAGAATCCCCGCAAACCATGCATTTTGGAACCATGGCGCAATGATCAGTACCGTGACCGAATGCCTGGCAACGCCGGCACTGGGTCAGATTCTGGCCATTACCGCCATGTTTCTTAAAATGCTCCCACTTTACCCGTACATGGAACAAAAACTGTACTTTGTCCAAAAGTTTCAAATTGTTGATTTCATTTCTGTTGAAATGAATCAGATAAAATTGTGAAGTCAAACCAAAGCGAGAAATATTCCCGTTTGATTTTTTCTTCATTGGTATTACTTGGGATGGGGCAAAGCCAAGCAACACCTTAAGTTCGTTTTTGATCTCATCCACCGACAAGTCGTTGGAGAGACCTTTCAAGACCGCCTTGAATGGCCGAGCATTCTTGGTCTCATACGTGTAGAAATTGTATTTGTGGTTTTTCAAATAACCAACAAAAGTTTGGTGATCTTGTAAAGATTCCGTCAACAAGCGACATTCTCCTCTTCGACCAAGCTGGAACGAAACCTTCAAATTGCAAGTTTCCTTGCAATTCTTCAGTTGCGTTCGAAAGCTGGCCAAATCGGAGACGGAAGTCACTACAATTGGCGGAGCTTTTACTCGTTTCTCGACGGCAGAAGGCTCAGTACGAGGAGAAGGTTCCTTGTCATCAGTTTCGGATAAAATACCGAAACTGTTTGTCAATGGAATTGGAGGATTGACCTCACATTCAGAATCAGAATCAGACCTCAGAAGAGGCTGTTTTCTTTTTCTGTTTCCGTTAGCCGGTTTAGCGTTCAAACGCTTCACCGACGTAACGCCCAAATCTTCAGAAGATTTGCGTTTACCTTTGTTTTGACGCATTTTGCAAGCAAAGTTCTCTTAAAAAGATGGCTTCGTTTGTAAAATACAACAAAATTTCAGGTGGTGTTAGTCTTGAAAAGACTGTTTAGAATTTTGGAAAATAACTCAGGTAGTCTTTAAAAAGACTGTGAATTTTGTTTTGAAATAACTCTGAGCTTAGGTAGTAAAAAATACCGCAGCTCTAGTGTCCGTTCACCACGAAGGTTCGCAAGACACTGGGCTGCTGTTGGTGTTGGTGGCCACCCTTTGTTCTTAATTTGCCTTCGCTGGGTCGTCAGAATTCAAACGTCAAAAGACTAAGCGCGTTTGTTTTTTTGATGGTGCTTACTAATTATTTACATTTTTCGGGATAATTTTTCAAATGAGTGACTAAGTAATGGTTAAAAGAACATGTTGCCGATAGTTGGAAGCAATTTTATATCTCAAGCGCTTTGAAATCGTTAGCGCAAGTGCAAAGATATTGATGGCGACTTTCGTTAAGCAGTTAACCCCTCATCTTGCGTGGTGATGTTTGTGCCACCAAAATGATGAGGAATGGTCCCAAAAAATATAAATTTTGATCAAAAGAACATTAATTTTAATCTTTTTGGCCAGTAAATGACATAAATTTGCGTGCTTACTCGAGGCGGTGCTGTTGCTGGTAAATTTATAGCCTAAATAGTATTTTTTGAGCTTTAATTGAGCATCCAACTCTTCTTATGCTGAAGATAGGTGTTTGATAAGAAAGGGCATATTTCCCCTGATAACAAACAAACCCCTTATGTTCATATATCATTTTTTTTTGTAATTGTCTGTTCTACAATTTTGTAGAACACTCTTAAAAATAACCCTGGAAAGTTAGAAAAAACTCGAAATTTAAAATGAAAATTTTTGTTATGAATGAAAAAAATACCCTTCTGGATTAATGTAGATTCGAAAAGCACATTACTTTATTTTTAAATTGACTAACTGAAAATGGCAGAAATTTTATAACTTTTTCAGTGTTTTTTTCGATAAAAATTAGTTTTTTTCTGAATTTTGAGTACGTCATGAAAGTTCCTTTGTGTGTGTGTGTGTGTGTGTGTGTGTGTGTGTGTGTGTGTGTGCAACCAACCAAATGGGACCACGCGGTCGCTTCTTACAAATTGAGTTGTTTCCATGTATTTTAGATTTTAAATTCTATACATGCAAATAACTCGCATAGGCATTTGGTAGGTGTTAGCTCTGCCGAGCTTCGGTGACCCATTTCTACGCAGGCTAGCCGTGCGCGAGGTACTTCAGCTTGAATCGACAAGCCCCGCCCTAAAGAACGTTTGCATCAATCGGATTCAAACGTTATTTAGCACTTCCGAGTCCTTGTCAAATGGACAAAGACCCAGCACGTATATAGTTTGTAGTAGTAGTATTCCTAATTCTACCAATCCAAAGGACGAGGGATCGAACCCCGGTTCGAGTGACTTTAATGTTTCGTTCATGTTAAGAGTTTCAAAAATTCATATTTCCTGATCTTTCTTGTTTGGAGCAGATGGGAATCGAACCCAAGATCATTCGCTTACAAAGCGAACACCGTAACCAGTCAGTCACGGCTGCTCCATATTTCCAATTGGAAGTTTCTCACCCGAAAAGCAGCATCATCCGTCAAACCGGCAGCGAATTCATTCACTATTTCGTCACGAATCCGGTGACTTCTCGAGCCGCCTGCATTTTGAGCCGCTCAGAAATCGAGCCGTCAATCTAAGCAAACGTTGCCTACTCCCCCCCTTCACTCACTACTCAACTCCTTCAACATTTTCCTCAGCAATTTTCACAACTTTACAACAATACAAACTTGGAAAATCCACCCATTTTCTCTTGAAGGCCAACTCCTGTATCGGCAGAAATTTCTGACCGAAATATAACAAATGGATTCAAAAAACTCCGTTCGGTGACCGAGATTTCTCTTCAAAGTGTCACTTCTTCACAACACCCAAATCACATGAAAACCTGCAAAAATCCGTCTGAATTCGTGTACCACTCAAAACACTAAACTACCGAAAGAACTTCTCACGGAACTGTCCCGCCGGAAAGTCTAAAAATCGCGAACCGTAAAACGTCGCGATGAAAAATTCGAAACGAAGAGAAACCAGAAAACGCGGAGCGCAAATTCTTGTCAACCAACCGCGACCAAGGATTGCTGCGATCTATCTCAATTTTGTATTCTTTTAATTTGGTTCCTAAACAAGGTCCTAAAATGAAGCTTATTTTTCTGAGTACAATGACCCTTTGTTTTTAAATGAAGTAAAAAATAATAATTTCGCAGCCCTTCTTGACAGAAAAGGTCCAGTACGTCATGAAAGTTCCTTTGACACCAAATTACAATCTCATCACCGTTTCAGACTGCAAATGATTAAAAAAAAAACCTATTATTTCACATGTTCGAAAATGAAAGGGGTCGTACCGCCATTCCATCACGAGATATAAAAAACAGACTTCGGATTCGTAATCTGAGACAAAATGAAACACAACATCTTTTAGGACCTTTAAAAAAACTGTTGATATGAATTCTACATTTTGAACCACAATTTACAGTTATTCCTTATAGAATGAAATAAACAATCTTTGTCCTCAATACTAAAATGACTGTTCAGTTGATTTGTGTTTTTGCGCTTAAAAATCATACATGTTTTTGTTTTGCTTTACACATTTTATTTTGATCGTTACAAGTCAATGCTGAACCCGAAAACATGTTTACCATTCCAATCACTTCGAAAGTCGATTCGAAAATAACAGATAAGATTTTGTTTTGCATCATTGGACTTCCGACGAAATCATAATTTCAAAACTCTATCATGCAGCAGCTGGCTCTTTTCCCATAGAGGATTCCACCACCGCTCCAGAGCCCTTTATTTTGCGTGATTACCATTTCTTCTAATCATCCCACCCGACTCTTTTCCGTCATCCAACCGGCCGATACAATCAATGGTGCGCCTTCCGCTTTTCAAAACCTAGTCCAAACTAGGCCATTTGGCGTGAAATTCGGGATGGTAAAAAATGACTTTTGTTTCCAGTTTCTAATCATGCCCTGTTCGGAGTGCTTACCGACGATGACAAAGATTTTCCACTTTTTCCATCATCCTTGAAAGCAGCAGCTGGGCAGAGTCTCTGAGCTGGTGACGATGATGATCTGCATCTTTCCGGTTGTGGAAAGCGGGATGCTCTGTGAAAAGCATTTTCCAGTAGTATCATGGAAGAAATCTTTGTAAAATTGTTGTTGTTTTTTTTTTAATAAAGTATTTCTGGAGCAACACAAGAAAAGGGCGGATAAGCATTTTGACAGCAGAAACTATTTTGCAAATTCCGAGCCAACAGGTGTCTTTTTCACAAAAATCGAAATGTAAAATAAAAGCTGGCCTTCTCAGCTATCTTTTAACTCTGCGGGTTTTGTTAAACAGTTATCTGTTGGCTAGGAATTTGCAAAATAGTTCTGGCTGTCAAAATGCTTATGCGCCCTTTTCAAATGTTGCTCCAGATTTGATAGTTCGAATCAAACATTTAATAAATTTGATAAGCCATTTGTTAATTGTTTTCGACTGAAAATTAATACACAACACTTTTGTTTACAGTTATCCTATTTTAAGTAATCAAAAAAATTAAACTATACAAGAAAATGGTAAAATTCCTAAGAACCAGCTCAGCACCAACCATGACGGCCATTACGGTAGAAGCATGCGACTTCCCGAAATGTTGTAATCTGCGCATCACCGATGCTAATGCCTTTTGATGAGAATTTGTCCTGATTGCCGAGGCGGCCGAGGAATGTGGCCTCGCTCTGTGTCTTCCTGCCCAGGGTTTATTAGATTAGGGATGATCAGCATTCTCTCGCAGCAGTTACAGTTTTGGTCGAATGATTGTGTCTTGGATTTAGTCCAGGTCATCCACTGCACTGCTGCAATGCAAATCAATTGAGTTTTCCCACAAATCAAATTTTTCGTTGACAATCCTGCACTGGGTTACAGAGATAACTTTGTCCTGGAGACCTAGAAGAAGAAAAAAATCTTGGAACTTGGGAATCCTTGATGAGGCTCTGCTGCTGCTGCCGTTGCTGTGTCATCGTTATGGCGATACGAAAAATGTCTTCATTTAGAGTTTCCTTCCAGAGTTTGGCATCGTCGTTGGGATATCTTGACGTCGTGCTCAGAGTCGTTATTTGGATACATTCCATTCCATTTCTTAAACGGATGGAAGCGAGTCGGTGTTGAGGAAAGCTGGAACCGGGAAGTGGAAATCAAGATTGTCAACATTATTTGCTTGATGACGAATCTTGGGTAGCATCCTGAAAGGATGTGCGCTGAGGAGCAGAGGCTCGGTGGTTGGTCCTGGTATCACATTCTAAACGTAAATACAAAGACATGGGCAAACATCAGTAGAACACTGCAAACATTTCTGACATGAAATACATACTTCGTAATCAAATAACAACAAAATTCTATTGAAGATTTTTCCATAACTACACAAAATTACAACCATCAATTTCCAAAAAAATTGAAAGCAAATTTTGAACTGTGCACATTTGAGAATTGAAGTGGCTCCACCCCGAGATAAGGCGATGGAACAGATGGTATTGGTTTGATTTCTGGTGAAATGCCAAGCATTTGTGAAATTGAAAATATTTTCCCACGGAGCAAACCAAACGAGGGAGGGGGACCACTTTCTGGGTGTTCGGCGCCGGACAGACTTGAAACTTGAGGCGAGAAAGCACTGAATAGATACTGGTAAAAAAAATAAAATATTAAAACAATCTCCTGAGTTTCTAAAAAATATATTTTTTAAATTTTTTTAATACTAAATTTGTACGTTTGTATTGATTATAGAGTTGCAATTCTCTACAAAATCGGTCTTTTTATATGATTTTAATTTTGGTATTTTTTAATCCCTCTGAAACTTTTTTGGTGCCTTTGGTATGCCCAAAGAAGCCATTTTTCATCATTAGTTTGTCCATATAATTTTCCATACAAATTTGGCAGCTGTCCATACAAAAATGATGCATGAAAATTCAAAAATCTGTATCTTTTGAAGGAATTTTATGATCGATTAGGTTTCTTCGGAAAATTTACTTTTTGTCACTAAAACTTGTTTAAAAAAAACACCATTTTTTATTTTCTGATATATTTTAGAGGACATCAAATGCCAAGTTTTCAGGAATTTCCAGAATGAGCAACAAATTTTTGAATCAGTTCTGATTTTTTCAAAAAATCTAAATAGGGGAAATATACCTTTTCTAATCAAACACCTATTTTCGTCATATGAAGAGTTTGATGCTCGATTCAAGCTCCAAAAATACTATTTAGGCAATTAACTTACCAGCAACAGCACCGCCTCAAGTAAGCACGCAAATTTATGCCATTAACTGGCCAATGCACTTTGGATCATAATTTCTATTTTGCGAGACCATTTCTCATCATTTTGGTGGCACACACATCCACACGCAAGATGAGAGGTTAACTGCTTAACGAAAGTCGCCATTAATATCTTTTCACTTGCGCTAACGTTTTTAAAGCGCTTGAGATATGAAATTGCTTGCAACTACCAGCAACATGTTCTTTTGAACATTAGTTAGTCACTCACTTGAAAAATAATCCCGAAACATGTAAATAATTAGCAAGTGCCATAAAAAAAACAAACGTGCCAAGACTTGTGACGTTTGAATTTTGACTACCCATTCCAATCGAAGGCTGCAGAAAACCGAGCGAGAAGCGAAGGCAAATAAAGAACAAAGGGTGGCCACCAACACCCGTAGCGCGCCTGTTGGAGTTAGCCAGTGATGTCAGGAAATTTTCTGTAAAAGTGCTACTTTTCGTGAGTGTTCGCTTAAAATTTAATCAATGTTGGCAGCACTAAGCAGACCCAAAATAGCGCTGGAAGTAAACAAAACTAAGCTGAAAATAGGAAAATGGGCTTTGTTCAATGCATTCTCGTTTGATTAGAATACATTTTGGAAATATTTTTCTCAAATGAGCAATTCTCGCTGAAACCGTCCCACTAGATGCACATGTTCTCAAATCGTTACGGCAATGTTCTCATTCGATTCAGTGCACCAAAAAACCATTAAAACAACCTTCGAACCATTAAAAATGTCAGCCGTTAGTCACCTGTAAATAAAAACTTGTATTGAACTATGGATTTTTTCGAAAAAATGCCCTATTTTGGAGAAATGATATCTCCCAAAATACATTACCAAACATCAAAAAGTTATATATCGTTGGAAAGGTAATCGCGAGGGCTTTCTATCGCACTTTGAAAAACATTTCAAAAATTATTTTTTCAAGGGTAATTTTAAGGGATTTTGAGAAACTTACTCTTAATTTTGAATTTTGACCGTGTTCGCAACCACTTATCATTACGCAACCATTTTCATTCGAAAGATTGGAAGATTTAGCATAAAATTAACTTGAGAAAAGTAGTGTAATGAAATAGTTTTCGTATAGTTATTAACGGATGAAAGAAATTGGTAAAATTTCAATTAAAAATAACCAAAGCTCAGACTTTAGAAATGAGCCCAATTTACAGTCAAAACAAAGCAGGATTGTATTTGAGCCGAATGTACGGTCATCTGAGGCATATCTGGACATATAGGATGAATAGGGACAGCTATTTCAACTATGCTTTCACTCATCAGATCATATTTTTAAATTGTTTATGTAAAAACATACATAAACAAACAAGTTTCTAAATTTTAAGCTTTTAAGTAATCTGAAAACTAATGTCCTTACTTAGACTGTAGTCTCGATTCGCCACATTTCACTGAAGTAATATTTTATGTACAGAATTTGTTTTGGCAAAATCTGCTTTATTTCTATAACCTCAATCGTTCACAAAATAGTGCAAAGTTGAAATCAATATTTTTTGATCAAGTTAAAATTTTGTGGGGCTGTTGATACCATGAAAACAAGCAAAAAATTCGATTTTCGTCCAAATAGGACGACGCCCTTTTATTTGACACCACCCCAAAGTTTCACTTATTTTGCAAAACATGTTAAAAACCTTCATTGACAAACTGCAATATCTCTGAAACCGCAAGCAGTACAATGTCGAGTCAAAACTCACTAGAAAGATTATTAGATAATAGGTGTATGTTTTTCAATTAAAACTTTTTTCAATGTATTTTTGTTGCACAAATGAAAATTTTAAACTTGTTTTTCATATTGAGAGTAATTCAAAATAAAAGTTAAATGATCCCAATTTTTTTACATAGAATAGAGAAGAGCGGGGCAAAGGTACGCACCTAGTGATAATCATTCTGTCACCGATGACCATAACATATTTTTGATTCGTTGTACATATATACCAAATGGTACCCTTATTACTTTTTTTCAAAACGTAGTACTAGGATTTACCCAATCGCTTTTATGTCGAGAACCAGGCAATTACCCTAAAAAATTAAGTGCGTAGCTTTGCCCCGTGTGTGGGGTAAAGGGATTTTTCACTTTTTTTTTTGTTTTAATTTTAGTTCATTTTTTATTCAGTTTTCAATTGGAGGTAGTTTTTAATCTCAAATTAAGATAAATTTATCATAAATTGACTTGTGTTTTATGAAAGGGCGTATTCCGATTTGGACGAAAATCGATTTTTTTGCTTGTTTTTATGGTATCAACAGTCCCACAAAATTTTAACTTTATCAAAAAATATTGATTTTAACCTTGCCATTTTTGTGCACGATTGAGGTTATAGAAATAAAGCAGACCTTGCCAAAACAAATTCTGTACATAAAATATTACTTCAGTGAAATGTGGCGAATCGAGACTACAGTCTAAGTAAGGACATTAGTTTTCAGATTACTTAAAAGCTTAAAATTTAGAAACTTGTTTGTTTATGTATGTTTTTACATAAACAATTTAAAAATATGATCTGATGAGTGAAAGCATAGTTGAAATAGCTGTCCCTATTCATCCTATATGTCCAGATTTGCCTCAGATGACTGTACATTCGGCTCAAATACAATCCTGCTTTGTTTTGACTGTAAATTGGGCTCATTTCTGAAGTCTGAGCTTTGGTTATTTTTAATTGAAATTTTACCAATTTCTTTCATCCGTTAATAACTATACGAAAACTATTTCATTACACTACTTTTCTCAAGTTAATTTTATGCAAAATCTTCCAATCTTTCGAATGAAAATGGTTGCGTAATGATAAGTGGTTGCGAACACGGTCAAAATTCAAAATTAAGAGTAAGTTTCTCAAAAACCCTTAAAATTACCCTTGGAAAAATAATTTTTGAAATGTTTTTCAAAGTGCGATAGAAAGCCCTCGCGATTACCTTTCCAACGATATATAACTTTTTGATGTTTGGTAATGTATTTTGGGAGATATCATTTCTCCAGATTAGGGCATTTTTTCGAAAAAATCCATAGTTCAATACAAGTTTTTATTTACAGGTGACTAACGGCTGACATTTTCAATGGTTCAAAGGTTGTTTTAATGGTTTTTTGGTGCACTGAATCGAATGAGAACATTGCCGTAACGATTTGAGAACATGTGCATCTAGTGGGACGGTTTCAGCGAGAATTGCTCAAATGCTTGTTAAAGGAATAGAATAACATTTAGAAAAAGTGGAAATAGACAGTAATGTTCACAAAAAGTTGCTCTACTTGTTGGTGTACTTGGTTTTAGTAAATTTTAAGGAACACTCAAAATTATTCAGCATCATTCAAACTGGGTACATTTCCCATACAAAATGCATTTTTTGCGCTACAGTTAGAATTTAGATGGTGCAACATCTGATATCGCAGCTTTGATGTTTTAGTATTATAAAAAGATTTTTGAAAAATTATATTTAAAATATTCTGAAACTAAATTTGATAAACCGCTTTAGACTTAAAATCAGATTTGCAATTTAAGAAAACCTTCATAAAGAAAATAATAGGAACATTTGTTTTATATCCGAGCTATTCTTTGTTTTAATGGGAAATGATTACTGTAAAAATAAATGTTTCGTCTTTTAAGATATAAAATAAACAGAGTTCATAAAGTTGTGATGGAGTTAAGCCGTAAAAGCCAATGGTAAACAAAGCTTTCTTTGCCTCGTTAATCGACCTACTTACTAAAAATCAATTTCAAAAATGCTTAAGGTGAAGCCGTTGATAATTTTCAAAGAAAATTAATCATCACTATAAAAAATTGTGTATTAAATTCAATTTTACGAATTTCAGCACCAAAAGGCATCAGCATGTGCCAGTTGTTGCCTTCTTGAAGCCACTGAAGGAATTATTGATCTAAATCAATTGTGCTTCAAAATTTATATACTTTTGTGGCACAGTCATTGTCGTTCTAGTTGGCAATCATTGATTAATGACGATTTCCATAACTTAACAAGGAATCGGATAATCGTTACCAAAAGGAATCAGCATGTTTAGGGCACTGTTCTAAACAACTTGTTGAGAGAATGATCAAAATATTGAAAGCGAAGCAAAATTTATATCTTTGAAGGAAAAATCATGACAATGATGGAAGTCTTCACGTTAAGATTGTTCATTTATACGTCTTTCAAGTGGCCCAAATTAAAAATAATTGAAATTTTGTTTCTATTACTAGGAGAATGAATAATTCTTTCGTAAGTCAAGGTTGCTCTTACGGCTTTTTGAAAACTCACCCGAGGGATATAAGGTTAAGAATTTTGTTTTTAAGAAAGAAAGAAAAAGAAACCTTAAAAAATTATAAGCTAGTATCCAATTATTAACTGTTTCAATCTGTATTGAAAATGTTTCTGTCAACTGCAATAAAATACCATATTATCGCTTAGGGACCATCCAAAAACCACGTGAGCAAAATAAGGGGGAGGGGGGTTCATCGGTTGTCCACGCCCTATACAAAAAATTGTTTAGTATGGAAATTGTCCAAGAAGGGTGGAGGGGGGAGGTGAGATTTAAAAAGAATGTTCACGTGGTTTATGGATGGTCCTTTACTAAGAAAAAAAGTTCTTAGATTGTTGCAAAAAATAAGTTCAATTCCATGTGGTTGCCAGAAATATGTAAATCATAGATGCATGATTGATTTTTATGATTTTATATAAACTTGAAAAATTTAGCATTTCAGGAAAATATATTTTGAAAAGTTCTCAAAAAATCCTTAAAAAATATTCAGTGAACAAATTTTGTTTGCATGCTGAAGTTCAGTTTTTGAAATAATATTTGCAAAGATAGTTTTACATGATAAACTGGCTTATTATAGCGCAATTCCCACTAACTTGAACTGGGCTGAGGTTCTCGCAATTTTATAATGCTAGACTTTCGTTTGGTCAAAATTTGGTTGAAAAGTAAACAAACAACAATTGATTGCATAAACTCTCCAAGTCAAGTTGTCAAAAGTGCGAGAAAATTGCGACCGAAATCCGAGTTATAGTGCAAAAGTCAATATTTCAAAAAAATAAAAATAAAATCTGCCATTTTGCCTTTAAAAATTAAAATGGCAATCTTGTATTCTGAGCAATATCAGTTTTATTCAAATTCCTTTTCATTTATATTTACATTTGATATCAATCGGAAAGATATTAATTTTGATTGGGAAAGAAAAAAAATCATGCATTTTTTTATGAATTTGAAGCAATAAAATGCATTTAAAAACAAGTTTAAGCCAAAACCCCAATAATACGATGAATTAGCAACTTTTGATTGTCAAACAAATAAATGGTTCTAATAAAAATGTGAAAATTCGAGCTTGATTTTTTTCTGAATTTTTAAGATTCATTCATACACTGCACTAAAGGCCATATTTTTTTCAATAGGCCATAGGTTGGGTATGCCTGTTTTAAATCAATTGCTGATAACATATTATATATCTCACAAGAAATTGTAGATTTGCACATTTTCCGGTTATTTTTTTGACATTTTTTTTGAATTTTCTAAAAAAACAGAAAAATAGAAACTTATGTCAAAAGAAATAAGCAATACGTTTTTTAAATAAACGAACCATTTTTTTCTGAAATTTCATAATATTTTCATAACATTTAATGATTGTTGAAAATTTTTTTTTAAATTTTTGCTAGCCAACCTTCAATTAATCCGGGGAAAAATATTGAATTAATTGACATTTTCATTAAAAGGTTTGTACATTAGTGTACCTATTCAGATTACATTGTATGATGCCTAATGCATTTGTAAATATATTTGTTTACTCTGGTGTATATTTTAATTCCAACCTATATGCTACAGATTGTCTTTGCAAAAAGGATGAATTGAAAATTTCCATAAGATTTTTTTTCCAGCTCAGAGTCCTTAGTAACAAGTCGACTTAAGGACCAATTTCTTGCTTTCCAAGACTACCTCCAGAGGGAGATCCACCTCATCCGTAGAAAAATTTCTTCTTCTTCTTCTTCAGATGACATTGTGCGTGTTTCAGAAATTCAACTCTGATTCAACCAACATTCAGCATCTGTGCTCCATCTCACAGATCTCAATCAGGGTGGCGTCAGTCAATTGGAAGGAAAACCGATCGAACCGATTTCGGAGTCAGGGGAAAATTCCCATGTGTTTATTTGTCCTTTTTCTGGCAAACTTGGAAGATGAAGACGACGATGCTGATGATGATAGGACAGTGTTCAATAATTAAATTCGATCAATTTCCACTTAATTCCATTGCGTTTTTCTACCCCCTTTCCAGCGTCTCTGTTTCTCGGTAGACCCTTGGGAAAGCAACAAAACCCTTCCATCCTTTAGACGTTGTTGGAGGAAAAATCACTTCGTCATAGAATGTGGTCCGATGTTGTCATGGCGAGAAAAGGGCTTGGATGAAAAAGCAGATTCCTGTTTGATATTTCTTTCAACGTGAAGAAAGCAGCGAAAAAAAAGGGTTCCGGACTGGAAAGTTTTCATCGAATTTTAATTTTATTTCTTTTTATCGCCTTAAATCAATTAGCGCGAAATTTATTCTTCCTCCCCGAACCATCCACTCTTTTGGGCGGTTTTCGGCATCGAATAATAAGGGAAAACTTTCCCGCCGTTGGACTTTGGTGAAGTGGAAGGGCCAAAGTTCTGGCCGTGGTTCATTGAAATTGATAGGATTAGAACATTTCCCCCGTTTTATGGATTGCCATCGCTTGATGTCTTGTTTTCGATCTTAATAATTTGTTGCTGAATTTGGATGTTTTTCATTTACTCGTTTTGTGCGCTAATTGAGACGGTTCTGCTTTGTGGTGTGCCTTATTTTATTCTTATTAAGGCAAAATTCTTTCTCCGACAGATTGTCTTTGAAAATGGTCAACGGCTTACATGAAAGTGATTGAAATCTTTGTTTTTTTACATAAATGATTTGATTGTTGTAGCATTTACGGAATGTGTTAAAATTCTTGAATGTTATTATTTCGTCAATGGCAATAAATCATACCCTCAAGCAGCGATGGAATAATCATCATCAAAAGAAAATCTTTGGATGTTCATCAAGAGAAAAAATCCAAAGGGAGCATGTCTCTCCTCTCTCGCGCACGAAAAATCGATAAAAGGAATTAAAAAAAACATCATCTTGATTATTCCTCGGAACATCTTTTTCACTATTACACTTGCAAAGTAACGTCACACGTCGAAAAATGACCTGTCACATTTTGTAGATGGGCAATGTGTGTAAACAAAGTGAAATAAATATTTTTGAGTGGTGCTGACAAGGAAATTCACAAAAAATCATCAGAAGATTGATTTTCTTGGAGAATTTCGGGAGCGATTTTCTTTTGCGTGATTTGCCTCCTCTCTCTTTCGCGGGTGAAGAAAGTTCGCAAGCAAAATTGATTTTTTCGCGATTATTCCATCCCTGCCCTCAAGAAAACAATTGTAAACAACTGGTTTGCAATGAAATTTTCACTCAGAAGGAACCATTTTCACAATTTCCGTAGTAAACAACCGAATTGTTTACTCACCAATCTCGCCACTCTGCATACTGTTTCCAATAATGAATCGACCGGTCCAAACATGTGTACAACATCTGTCGCAACAGAGAAACGACCACCCCTTCTACAAATACCATCACCACCAGCAGCTACAAGGCTCTCTGCACAGGAATCAGAGCGCAACATCTTGCCAGGACGAGAATTCATCGCTGGTCCTTACTGTTTTCCCGCTCCAACGCATCGCATCCCGACGACGGAAGTTGGTCTCGAATAAACGTTAAATTTATTGATTAACAACCGCCCCAACATACGCGTTTCACACAAACACACACACACACACCGCCGCCACCATTTTCGCACAATTGATTCTGTTTTCCTCACTTCCGCCCGAGGGTTAATGTGTTCGTTCAACACTTCCGCGTATGCCGAAAGGATTCCCCCCCCCCCCCCCCACTGCCCCCATTCATTTCAACAACCGCTGAATAATTTCATTTGCAAGCATTACAAATCCCAAACCCCTCGAATGGTTATAGCCACACATACAAACACACACACACACAGTCACAACACGACGGATAGATCGAACCGCACTTAAATCAAGCTCGGTTATAACGTCGTCGCTTCCTCACGCACACAACTACAACTCACCCATTGCCCACTTCCTGTCTGCACGTCGGTCGTCGCCCACGGGTTGCTCGAATACCGGAACCACTGAAAGCGGAAGTAATAGGAACCGTTAAGTTGGGTTAATTAAAAAATGTTTTTTTTTTACTGACGCCACAAATTTATTTCGAAACATCAAATGCCGAATAAGAATACTCGTATGTATAAGGCGTAATATTGGAAGTTTGGCCCTTTTGAAATGTTAGTCTTGATTTGAAAATTTTGAAAATTTAGTTTTGGGACCATCCATAAACCACGTGGACACTTTATGGGGGGGGGGGGGGGGTATGGCGATTGTCCACGATCCATACAAAAAAGTTTTTTTTTGTATGGACAATTGTCCACGATGGGGGGGGGGGGGTAACAGATTCCCAAAAAAGTGTCCACGTGGTTTATGGATGGTCCCTTTCGAAATGATCGGAAAATTTCACGAATGTTTAATATTTTAACATTGAAAATCGGACCATTAGTTGCTGATATATCGGCGTTAGAAAATGGTGCGTTGTTTGAGTGAGACTTAGAAAGCATCAATTGTCCTGCTTTTTAAACCTTTGCATGGCAATATCTCAGCAACTATAGATCTATCAACAAAGTAAAAAAGCAAAATGTAGAGAATATTCTCAGCTTTCCAAAAAAAATATTTTTTTTTTAAATTGCCAAACATGTGCACTCATTAAAAAAATGGAAAACTGCGACTATTTTCAAAAAAGTTACCTAAAAATGACTATAACTTGAAAACGGTGCACATTATGAAAATTTCACTAAGATACTATTTGATTGAAAATGTGAATTTACATCGAAAAATGAAGATGAACATTTTTTGCGACCAATATTTAATTTTTTTGAAAAAAATCAGTATTGATCAAAAAATTCATAACTCGGTCAAAGATTTTTTGCACAACCTGGAAATTTCAGAAAAGTTGGCATTTTATGTCCCCTAAAACATGAGCATGAGCATGAGCATGAGAGACCACCCATGGTTGCCCCTCCGTTGCTGAACAGAACCGTAATATCCTTTCAGCACTACTGATCATAGGCTTCGACGATCTAATGGTGTTTCCCTTATCAACAACATGTATGAATGCGCCGAAAAGATAAAACACCATGATTGCTGAAACTAGATCAGTTGCGAATAGGTAACAGTCATTGGCCACCAACGGCGCCCGCCATGTCAGTTTGTAGATCTCGATTTTAAGGGACGGGAATGTTAGTTAGCGCAGGTTGCTACTAGGGCAGCTGATTTACTCTGTGCTTACACCCCACAAGCGCCAGGAACCTGAAAACTAGTTAGTAGGATAGAGTGTTTGGTCAGGATTCATCATAGAAGATGATGATGTGACCCAAAATCATAGTGTTTGTTGAAAGGTTTTATATATTATTCAGATGGCAAACAATCGGATGCTCCGGATGAGACATTTTCCGTTTATCGGTAGTTAAATTTTAAATGAAATGGTTTAATCTTAGACAGCCGGCTGTGGAAAGATAAAGCCAAATAATGATTATTTATTGAATGAGGTGTTAAACGCAATGCTGCAATGATAGCGTAGTCTGATTTTTAATTATATAACCATTTAATTCATAAATTTGTTAAGGAATAGACGCTACAAACTCAACCATCAAATGCCTTCTGATCTTCTTTCTGTTAGCTAGATGAGGTATTGATTTTCGTTGCCTCTCGAGCTACGATGCTATGGAGAGGGCTTAACACACAAACAACCGACGTCGAGCCCTCCGAGCTACGGAGCTATGGGAAGGTCATTTCAACACAAAAAAAAAGACTCGCGCACCACTCAACGTTCTTGATGAATCAAAATATTTTTTTACGCGATAAACCTAACGAGCTCAACCATCAAATTGTCTTCCAACCAGCGATGATGAAGAAAGGGCTTTCAGCACACAATAACTCACCGATTAATATAAATAAATTCCAAGATCGAAATTGTTCTATAGCAACAGCGCAACTCACTCCTGATTTTCACGATCGCGAATACAGCACAAAAGAACACCACAAAAATCCATCTCACAATCCTGAATTGTTTTTTTTCACTTTGCAACCCAACCATCCGCTTGCACTGACGGAACTCGGCATTTTATGTCCCCTAAAACATATCAAAAAATAAAAAAATTAAAAAAGTGTTTATTTTTGCAAATCAAGTTTTAGTTTTGGAGTTCAATCGAGAAAGTTTTTAATTTTTACAGGTTGTGTTCTGATTTTTATTTTGTTGAATGTTGTAGTGATAGAAATCACCGCCAATAGCTGTTTTCTTAATGTGATGATTTTAATAAGATTACTTATTTAATCAAGTTTTTTTTTAAATTAGATATTCAGTTTCCAAAAAGCATAAAAATCGGGTGTTCTACAAGAGCTCTTCACGAAACCTACTGTATAGAGATTTGGACCGTGACAGGGTAAAATTCTCTTCAGATATGCAGCAATTCCATTTGAGAAGACCGAAAAAAAGTTCTATGACTGGGCTCACATTTTTTGTGGGGGTTCCTTAACCAAAATAATTAGACCCCTATTTTTTGCCATTAGGGTGACCTACATCGTGCTAGGGTAGTTCAAAAAATGGCAATTTTCGTAATTTTTCTCAAAAACCACTTTTTTTAACTCATATCTCCGCATCGTTTCATCCGATTTTAGCTGTCTTAGACGCAAAAGAAAAGTTTAGCTATTTGAGAAAAATAGTAAGAAATTTCAAAAATCTACCTTACTATTTGTAAAAGTTGTATGAAAACATAAAATGGCGTTTTGACCGTGTCTGGACCAAAGAGCCTACCTCTGAAACTATTTTTATCGGATTCCTCGGGAAATTTCACATAGCATTTCAAAAAATTGTCGATGTCGCACCGTACGTTTCCAAGATATGATTTTTCAAAAAAAAAAACTTAATTTTTCGACGCGCTACGCGCAAAAACAAGATAAACAAGAAAATCAACTTTTTTCACTAAAACTGCAATTACTTCAAAATATCAAAAGTTAGTCTTCCAATTTTGATTTTGATACTCAAACATGTATAAGTCATCGCTGAAATTTTGAACTTATCGCAGTTTTAGTGAAGTTGCGCGGGGTCCGTCGAAAAACTTAGCTTTTATTTTCAAAAAATCATACCTCGGAAACGTACGGTTCTACATCGCCGATTTTTTTTAAATGCTATGTGAAATTTTCCGAGGAATCCGATAAAAATATTTTCAGACAAAGGCTCTTTGGTTCAGACATGGTCAAAACGCCATTTATGTTTTCATATGTCTTTTTCAAATTTTAAGATAGATTTTTGAAACTTTTTACTATTTTTCCAAAATAGCCAAACTTTTCTGGAATCTGGAATCTAAGACAGCTAAAATCGAATGAAATGGCGCAAAGATATGATATTAGTTTTTGCAAAAAGTGACGAAAATTGCCATATTTTTAACCACCATAGCACGATGTAGGTCACCCTAATGGCCAAACAAAAAAATACGGGTCTAATTATTTTTGCCAAGGAACCCTCAGCAAATTTTTGAGCCCGATCCACAGTGCACAGTGGTCCAGATCGCAAAATTAAGTGGAAAATGGATTTTCCGAAAAATGGTGACGTTTTGGAGCTTTGGTGCCTTCAGAAGAGTTGTTGCAAATGGAAAGGGGCAACTTTTGATTTGGTTCAAAATTAGGGTGATTCACGATTAGGGTGGTTTTGAAAATCTATCATTTCAGGAATGTTTTTGGGAATTTTTATGTCTTCTAAAAAGCTGTTGGGCTGGCCAATTTAAGCAACTTTGTCCAAGACACCAACATTTTATCTCGTTATCTACGCCTTCTATGACCAAATTTATAGAAAGCATATGAGCAAACCTTCAAAAATCAGATTTTTGAGCGTGGCAATGCAGGGTTAACTTTTAGAGAAAAGTGATGTTGGAAGCACTTTTAGAGCTTTAAAAAACGAACATTTTCATTTTTTGACTTGTCAATTTGGACTTAAGGGTCAAAAGTTACAGCCATTTAAAGGTAAAAAAGATGCAAATTTAAAACCTGAATATCTCAAAAAGGCGCAAGCCAAATTTTAAGCACCAGGTTGCATTTGAAAGAGGAGATCTAGCACTACAAACGCTGAAAAAATCTCAGGGGTGTTTCTCCAAAAGTGCTCCGAATATCACTTTTCTCTAAAAGTCAACCCTGCATTGCCACGCTCAAAAACTGATTTTTGAAGGTTTGCTCAGATGCTTTCTATAAATTTGGTCATAGAAGGCGTAGATTACGAGATACAATGTTGGTGTTTTCGACAAAGTTGCTTGAATTGGCCAGCCCAACAGCTTTTTAGAAGACATAAAAATTCCCAAAAATATTCCTGAAAAGTTAGATTTTCAAAACCACCCTAATCGTGAATCATCCTAATTTTGAACCAAATCAAAAGTTGCCCCTTTCCATTTGCAACAACTCTTCTCAAGACACCAAAGCTCAAAAACGTCACAATTTTTCGGAAAATCCATTTTCCACTTAATTTTGCGATCTGGACCACTGTGCAGTGGTCTGAAAAATGAAATTGGCAGGAAAAAATTATTGCTGCTTCGGGGGAGCATTTAAGAGTTTTCGTGTCAAAGGATCATTTGATCAGTACAAAATTCTACGACTTTTGGTCATGATGATACTAGGGTGGTCCTAAATTTTCTCAGTTTTCAAAAATCTTTCTCTGCACCCTGATGAGATAGGGACATACTTTATTCGCCAGTTTTGTAGTGCTAGCCATTTTGAACAACTTTGCTCAAGACACCAAATTTCTATCTCTTAATCTGTTCATTCTACTGCATTTTATGTGAAAATTGCTGAGTTACCCTTCAAAAAAGTGTTTTTATTCTATAACTGCATTTTTTTTGGTAATTTTGGTGTCTTCAGAAGATAAATATTTGTTCATAAGTTAGAGCAATTTTACGTTTTCAAATAAGCCTTTTTCAAATGTTTGTATCTTTTTTTGTGGAAACCAAATAGCAGTCTATTTGTTACATTTGAAAGCTTAAGACTTCTTATTTAAGATGATTCAAAAATCTCAAGAGGGCATTTTCAATAACTCATATAAAAATTGTTTGAAGATTGTTATTTTTAGATATATTTAATAAGTGAAATGGCAATTTCATATAAAAATCGAAGTTTCAAACATTTTTGGTGCCTTTATTTAGCTTATATATGATTGGGAAATCTCCCGGACATTAAAATATTGAGATAATAAAGCCGAAATTATACAAAGTGACGTATACGCCCTATTGAAAAAAATATTGATTACAATCTTTAAACAATTTTTTATTTGAGTTATCGAAAAAAAACCCTCATGAGATTTTTGAATCATCATAAAGAAGAAGTCTTTAGCTTTCAAATATTTAAAAAGGCTTATTTGAAAACGTAAAATTGCTCAAATTTTTGAACAAAACAAGCTAGCGAACATTTTCTGTTCAACACAAAGCAACCACAGTTTACAATTACTTTAGTTGCAATCCACAATTCACTAACTGCAGGACGCACTCCGATGTAAACCAGCATTCATCCGACCTCCGTATTTGTGCCATCCCGCAGGCTTCCTTCCCCCCATTTTCCACACACACACAAAGAGGTAGAAATTGGTCCCCGGCAAGATCATCATCATCGAACTTGGATGAAAATAATAATTTATGCTTAATAAATAAATTACAATGATTTAATGTATTTACAGCAAATTGTGTGCTCGCATTTCGGTTCGCAATCGAGAGTGCCCGGACCATGGCGAAGAATCTTCCTTGGGGGCAATCCGATTCGAATTTCGATCCGATTCCGGGCCAGGTGTCCTCTGTGCTATTCAGGTGGGAATAATGGCAAATTGTTTCGTGACAATGTGTGCAAATATGAACGAAGAAAATTGAATTTGGGGCCTTGAATAATGCACCATAATGGTGGTTTTTGCGGGTTGCGGTGAATGGGGGAGTTGGCAGACGACTGGACAGGTGGAGTGCGTAATGGAGTTATTGAATTCAACCAATATTAATTTACTTGCGCTGGCTGTGCCAAGGACACATAATTGATTTTCGAACGATGGGGTTTAAAGTTGTAATGAACGAATAATATACCAATCTATAGGATGGACGGTTCACAAACATTTCTTTCTTATAATGTGACGCATGTTACAATTCAAGGATTTGTAAGGCTTCTGAGATTTTTCTTTCATTAGGCAGATGAGCCTTTTCACATTATGCAAAGCAAACGCCTAACACCTTCATCATTATTCACAGATGAAGCAGATTACATTGGCGCTTGTACATTCGCATCGTCGTACAAATGCGTGTTAATGTAATTCCAACATCTTCCAAATCCTGATCTACGATAAATAAAAAGCAGAGGATTCCTTCGCCTTCATCTCAGTCTTTTGACAGCTGGGGCTCAGCTCCTGCAAGGAGAGAAAAATCCATCCTCTAATCCCCCTAATCCATTCACCATTTTGAATAATTTGTTCCACCGGAACTCAATTTTTCCCTCCGGCGCGGCAACCAGCTGTCGCGTGTTCCGGAGGCCACGAGCCAAACTCAACTCTCCCGATGCAAATGCTTCTTTTTTAGGCAGAAATAAATTGTATATTTTTCTCATCTATTACATCTGCCCAACGCGCTTTCACCCGCACAATTCCGGCAGCGCATGCTAACTTTTACCCGACTGGGAAAATCTGGAAAATCCCTGCTCTGCAGTCATCTCCTGCTTCACATCCGTCAATTTCTCCCCCCACTAACTCACTCCTTCCCCGACCACTCATCAGCAACTCATTCACTCTCATTTTCCCTGGTTCTCATGTGGAAAAGTGCGGAAAAAGCAGACGCAGAAGAGTGGGTTGGTGTGTGTGTGTGTTTCTCATTACACTTTACTTTGCATAAATTTCCGTCAGAGGCTTATCCTTCCGTTTTTGTTTTTCTTTTTTTTTCACGACGGCAACAGACTTTTCACCGGAATTGGCGGAGATTTCCTTTCTCCTTGCCAGCCAGACTTGATTCACCGGGTCTACTCCAAGCGAGTCGGGTTTGGATAGGGCTGGAGGAGTGTAGAAGCAAAACTCGTGCGATTAAGGGTGACGAGATGGTTATGCGGCTTAAACTAATGAACAAATAATTGTACTAAATGCAGACAAAATGCCCACTAAATGGTCGTCAAGATTAAATAATTACATTTTTTTTTGAGATATAGAAACTGTTATTTCAAAACATGAATTAATATAAACTATTGCTTTGAAAATATGTTATGTTTGAGAAAGAACTTTATGATTACCAGTGCACATTGGTCCAACACTGAAATCTCACAGCAAATTTGGTTTGCTTAGAGACCACAGGTTTGGAATTAGAGCTTCGACGTCTTCGGAACAAATCATCGGAGCAACTCCCTACGAAATTGGCCGATTTCGACCATTTTTATTTTTTGTATTTTTTGATTTGGCTCAAACTTTGTGGGGGCCTTCCCTATGACCAAATAAGCTATTTTGCGTCATTGATACACCCATACAAGTGTCCATACAATTTTGACAGCTGTCCATACAAAAATGGTATGTAAATATTCAAACAGCTGTAACTTTTGAGTGAATTTTCTGATCAATTGGTGTCTTCGGCAAAGTTGTAGGTATTGTTGAGGACTTTTGAGAAAAAAATAGGTACACGAAAAAAAAATTGCAGATTTTTTAATCAACTTTTTTTTCACTACAACTCAATTTCACAAAATACGTATTTTTTGATTTTCGAGATTTTTTGATATGTTTTAGGGGACAAAAATCCGCAACTTTGGAGCCATAGAGAAACATGGTCAAAATCAAATTTGCAATCGAAAAGTACTCTACACATTTTTTGATGAAGGGCTCCGTTTGCAAGATATAGCCACCGAAAGTTTGATTTTAGCGAAATATTTGCAGTTTTTCAATTTAAAAAAAATAGTGACCATGAGTGACCATTTCTAAAAAAATTTTTTTTGAAATGTTCAGAAAATTTGCTATAAAATTGTCTAAGAGACATTGAAGATTGGACCTCTGGTTGCTGAGATAGAGCCGCTTTAAGAAAAAGAAACACGAAAATTGAAGTTTTCTTAATCCCACCAAAACAACCCACAATTTTCTAATGACGATATCTCAGCAACTAATGGTCCGATTTTCAATGTGAATACATAAAATATACGTGAAATTTTGCGATCTTTTCGAAAATTTTTTTGAAGATTTTTAAATCGAGACTAAAATTTTAAAAGGGGCAAACATTGAATAATACGCCCCTTTAAAGTGCTAGTCTTGATTTAAAAAATTTCAAAATATTTTTTTCGAAAAGATCGGATTTACGAGTGTTTTATGTATTAACATTGTAAATCGGACCATTATTTGCTGAGATATCGTCATTAGAAAATTGTGGGTTGTTTTGGTGAGATTTAGAAAACATCAATTTTCTTGTTTTTTTCTTAAAGCGGCTCTATCTTAGCAACCCGAGGTTCAATCTTCAATGTCTCATAGACAATTTAATAGCAAATTTTCTGAACTTTAAAAAAAAAATAGAAATGGTCACTCATGGTCACTATTTTTTTAAATTTAAAAACTGCAAATATTTCGCTAAAATCAAACTTTCGGAGGCTATATCTTGAAAACGGAGCCCTTTATCAAAAAATCTGTAAAGTACTTTTCGATTGCAAATTCAATTTTGCATTAAAAAATAATGTCAAACAAATTTTTTCCGTGTACCTATTTTTTTGACAAAGGACTTTGTCTTAAAGCTCTATCTGCGGTGTCAATGCAAAATTTTTCAAAAATGTAGCGTTACCGTCGCAAGCCCTCGGCGTGACATTCTGTTTCTGTTGCGTAGATGACGTGAAAACTATTTAAGCTAAAAGTTAGTCTCTGGAGGATTTAGTGTCCATCAGACATTCATCAAAGACGGACCTTACGTTGGGAATTTTATTGCTCACACACACACACACACGCAGGTGGTGCACGAACTTGAGAGGAGGTTCAAGAAGTTATTGACGGTAGCCAGAACGGTCACCGGAATACCGAAATTATTGGGAACAATTTGGTAGGATATCGGCCACACCCGGTGTGGCCAGTGCCCTGAGGGAAGGTTCTACCGGGAGGACATTTACGGAACCATACAAATTTGGGCAATATGGGTATCAAAATTCATGGTTTTTGATACTGGTAATGAAAATTACCATTTTGGCAGGATTGGCCACACCCGGAGTGGCCATTGCCCTGAGGGAAGGTTCTACCGGGAGGACATTTACGGAACCATACAAATTTGTGCAATATGGGTATCAAAATTCATGGTTTTTGATACTGGTAATGAAAATGACCATTTTGGCAGGATTGGCCACACCCGGAGTGGCCATTGCCCCGAGGGAAGGTTCTACCGGGAGGACATTTACAGAACCATACAAATTTGGGCAATATGGGTATCAAAATTCATGGTTTTTGATACTGGTAATGAAAATGACCATTGGCAGGATTGGCCACACCCGGAGTGACCATTGCCCTGAGGGAAGGTTCTACCGGGAGGACATTTACGGAACCATACAAATTTGGGCAATATGGGTATCAAAATTCATGGTTTTTGATACTGGTAATGAAAATTACCATTTTGGCAGGATTGGCCACACCCGGAGTGGCCATTGCCCTGAGGGAAGGTTCTATCGGGAGGACATTTACGGAACCATACAAATTTGGGCAATATGGGTATCAAAATTCATGGTTTTTGATACTGGTAATGAAAATGACCATTTTGGCAGGATTGACCACACCCGGAGTAGCCATTGCCCTGAGGGAAGGTTCTACCGGGAGAACATTTACGGAACCATACAAATTTGGGCAATATGGGTATCAAAATTCATGGTTTTTGATACTGGTAATGAAAATGACCATTTTGGCAGGATTGACCACACCCGGAGTAGCCATTGCCCTGAGGGAAGGTTCTACCGGGAGAACATTTACGGAACCATACGTCTTGGGGCAATATGCGTATCAAAATTCATGGTTTTTGATACTGGTGATGAAAATGGCCATTTTGGCAGGATTGGCCACACCCGGAGTGGCCAGTGCCCTGAGGGAAGGTTCTACCGGGAGGACATTTACGGCACCATACGACTTGGGGCAATATGCGTATCAAAATTCATGGTTTTTGATACTGGTGATGAAAATGGCCATTTTGGCAGGATTGGCCACACCCGGAGTGGCCAGTGCCCTGAGGGAAGGTTCTACCGGGTGGGTCTCGTGGCGCAGGGGTAGCGGCTTCGGCTGCCGATCCCGATGATGCTATGAGACGCGGGTTCGATTCCCGCCTTATCCACTGAGCTTCTATCGGATGGTGAAGTAAAACGTCGGTCCCGGTTTCTCCTGTCTCGTCAGAGGCGCTGGAGCAGAAATCCCACGTTAGAGGAAGGCCATGCCCCGGGGGGCGTAGTGCCAATAGTTTCGTTTCGTTTTTTTTTCGATACTGGTGATGAAAATTGCCATTTTGGCAGGATTGGCCACACCCGGAGTGGCCATTGCCCTGAGGGAAGGTTCTACCGGGAGGACATTTACGGAACCATACGTCTTAGGGCAATATGCGTATCAAAATTCATGGTTTTTGATACTGGTGATGAAAATGGCCATTTTGGCAGGATTGGCCACACCCGGAGTGGCCAGTGCCCTGAGGGAAGGTTCTACCGGGAGGACATTTACGGCACCATACGACTTGGGGCAATATGCGTATCAAAATTCATGGTTTTTGATACTGGTGATGAAAATGGCCATTTTGGCAGGATTGGCCACACCCGGAGTGGCCAGTGCCCTGAGGGAAGGTTCTACCGGGAAGACATTTACGGCACCATACGACTTGGGGCAATATGCGTATCAAAATTCATGGTTTTTGATACTGGTGATGAAAATGGCCATTTTGGCAGAATTGGCCACACACGGAGTGGCCATTGCCCTGAGGGAAGGTTCTACCGGGAGGACATTTACGGAACCATACAAATTTGGCCAATATGGGTATCAAAATTCATGGTTTTTGATACTGGTAATGAAAATGGCCATTTTGGCAGGATTGACCACACCCGGAGTAGCCATTGCCCTGAGGGAAGGTTCTACCGGGAGGACATTTACGGAACAATACAAATTTGGGCAATATGGGTATCAAAATTCATGGTTTTTGAAACTGGTAATGAAAATGGCCATGAAAAATTGGCCACACCCGCAGTGGCCAGTGCCCTCGGGAAGGTTCTACCTGGGGGACATTAATCGAACCATACGACTAAGGGCAATATGGGTATCAAAATTCATGGTTTGGCCACTACGGGTGTGGCCAATCCGGGTGTGGCCAATCCGGTCAAAATTGTCATTTTCATTACCAGTTTCAAAAACCATGAATTTGGATTCCCATATTGCCCCAAGTCGTATGGTTCGATTAATGTCCCCCTGGTAGAACCTTTCCCAGGGCACTGACCACTCCGGGTGTGGCCTATCCGGTCAAAATGGCCATTTTCATTACCAGTTTCAAAAACCATGAATTTTGATACCCATATTGCCCCAAGTCGTATGGTTCGATTAATCTTCCCCCCGGTAGAACCTTCCCCAGGGCAATTGCCACTCCGGGTGTGGCCAATCCGGTCAAAATGGCCATTTTCATTACCAGTTTCAATAACCATGAATTTTGATACCCATATTGCCCCAAGTCGTATGGTTCGATTAATGTCCCCCCGGTAGAACCTTCCCGAGGGCACTGGCCACTCCGGGTGTGGCAAATCCAGTCAAAATGGCCATTTTCATTACCAGTTTCAATAACCATGAATTTTGATACCCATATTGCCCCAAGTCGTATGGTTCGATTAATGTCCCCCCGGTAGAACCTTCCCGAGGGCACTGGCCACTCCGGGTGTGGCCAACCCAGTCAAAATGGCCATTTTCATTATCAGTTTCAAAAACCATGAATTTTGATACCTATATTGCCCCAAGTCGTATGGTTCGATTAATGTCCCCCCGGTAGAACCTTCCCGAGGGCACTGGCCACTCCGGGTGTGGCCAATATCCTATAAATGTGGTCCCAAGCCCATTGCCCCAAATCATTCTGGTCCGGTGACCGTCCTTACAATCTTCATAAGAACAGAATTCCTCCCAATTTAGTGTACAAACTGTGTCTTTCAATGTGTGCGTGTGTGTGTGTGAGCAATAAAATTACCACCGTGGATCCGCTTTTGTCGAAACCTCGTAAGGCACTGAATTTTTCTGAGGCTATCTGTTAGCTTAAATAGTTCGCATGAAATGTGGCAACATGGTGCAAATTTTGCCTCCTCTCCTGTTTTCGTGGAACTGTCACGCGAGAATGTTGCACCACTGTTGCCACATTTCATGCGAACTATTTAAGCTAACAGATAGCCTCAGAAAAATTCAGTGCCTTACGAGGTTTCGACAAAAGCGGATCCACGGTGGTAATTTTATTGCTCACACACACACACGCACACATTGAAAGACACAGTTTGTACACTAAATTGGGAGGAATTCTGTTCTTATGAAGGACGGTCACCGGACCAGAATGATTTGGGGCAATGGGCTTGGGACCACATTTATAGGATATTGGCCACACCCGGAGTGGCCAGTGCCCTCGGGAAGGTTCTACCGGGGGGACATTAATCGAACCATACGACTTGGGGCAATATAGGTATCAAAATTCATGGTTTTTGAAACTGATAATGAAAATGGCCATTTTGACTGGATTGGCCACACCCGGAGTGGCCAGTGCCCTCGGGAAGGTTCTACCGGGGGGACATTAATCGAACCATACGACTTGGGGCAATATGGGTATCAAAATTCATGATTTTTGAAACTGGTAATGAAAATGGCCATTTTGTCCGGATTGGCCACACCCGGAGTGGCAATTGCCCTCGGGAAGGTTCTACCGGGGGGACATTAATCGAACTATTCGACTTGGGGCAATATGGGTACCAAAATTCATGGTTTTTGATACTGGACATGAAAATTACCATTTTGATTGGACATTTTCCGAACCATACTTGTTTTGGCAATTTATTTCCATAGAGGTGCCAAAGATTGAAAACATTTTATAGGAATAAATTATTTAGGAATAAATACATAGGCAATGTTTTAAAAATATAAAATAAAATAGAATATTTTTTAGGAGTTTTGTACAAAGTTCTTTGTCATATTGGTCATGTCGAACATAACCACCTGCATCTTTTTTTTCTCAAAAGTCTTCAACAATACCTACAACTTTGCCAAAGACACCAAATTGATCCGAAAATTCACTCAAAAGCAGCTGTTTGAATATTTACATACCATTTTTGTATGGACAGCTGCCAAAATTGTATGGAGACTTGTATGGGTGAACCAATGACGCAAAATAGCATATTTGGCCATAGGGAAGGCCCCCACAAAGTTTGAGCCAAATAAAAAAATACAAATAAAATTCATTTCCGGTTTTGGTAGAGAATTGCTTATCGGGATTAAGAGTAGTGCGGTGCCTGTGTGGACGCTCAGTCCTGTTTTTTCGTGTTATTTTCCGTCTCTTTTGTGTCGCTGTTCGAGTGCATGGGGTGATTGGTCATTATAATTAAATAATGGCATCAGTAGTGCGGTGCCTGTGTGGACGCTCAGTCCTGTTTTTTCGTGCTATTTTCCGTCTCTTTTATGTCGCTGTTCGAGTGCATGGTCATTATAATTAAATAATGGCATCAGTAGTGCGGTGCCTGTGTGGACGCTCAGTCCTGTTTTTTCGTGTTATTTTCCGTCTCTTTTGTGTCGCTGTTCGAGTGCATGGGGTGATTGGTCATTATAATTAAATAATGGCATCAGTAGTGCGGTGCCTGTGTGGACGCTCAGTCCTGTTTTTTCGTGCTATTTTCCGTCTCTTTTATGTCGCTGTTCGAGTGCATGGTCATTATAATTAAATAATGGCATCAGTAGTGCGGTGCCTGTGTGGACGCTCAGTCTTGTTTTTTCGTGCTATTTTCCGTCTCTTTTATGTCGCTGTTCGAGTGCATGGTCATTATAATTAAATAATGGCATCAGTAGTGCGGTGCCTGTGTGGACGCTCAGTCCTGTTTTTTCGTGCTATTTTCCGTCTCTTTTGTGTCGCTGTTCGAGTGCATGGGGTGATTGGATTTCTTCTTCTTCTTTTTTCATTTATTTTTTGTTCGCGCGTTCGTTGGCCGATGAATTTTATTTTTGTTCTCTTTATATAGTTTTCGATAGAAACGATCCGATTTTTGTTTTCTGAGACAAGCAAGTCGTATTGCTGGATTAAGTCCTTTCCATATCATCGAGGATCGGAAGGCACGTCGACGGATATGTTTTAAGGCTTATGATATAAAATAATTTTAATGAATGAAGCCCTTCCTACATCACCGTTGATCGGAAGGCACGCCGACGGAGAATTTCTGGAGAATCGCGGTCGAATTCCCCGTGTTCTTACCACTGGTCGTGGCCGGCGTCGGTATTGATCAGCACGATAGGGACCTTTGAAAATTGCGAAGGGGTGATGATTGGTTCCTACTTTTCATCTGTGGTCCACGGAGCAATGTTTGGGGGTCCTGGTCAATAACGAAGTAGCAGCTACGGGTAGACACCAATGCTATGCTATGCTATGCTATGCTTCCTTTCGCGTGCGTGTGAAGGTGCGGCTGGCTCTGGCTGTCCCGATGACAGTTAGCCAGTTCGATTTGCGATGCCTTTTCGTTGGGTCGCAAAAATTTTTTGCGTCCGTTGTCGGTGTGCAACAACAACAAAACCTTATCATACCATTTCAGTTCGATAAACATTGTAACTCGTCGTTCGCAACGTTAACCAGTACCTCACTAAACATCAATCAACATAAAACTCGTTAAATCATCTCAAGTTAAAAATTGCACTGTTCAATCCTTCATTCATTAATTTCATATGATTTTGGTTCTATCTTTCCACAGCCGGCTGTCTAAGACTAAACCATTTCATTTAAAATTTAACAACAGATAAACGGGAAATGTCTCATCCGCAGCATCCGATTGCTTGCCTTGAGAATAAAACAAAATACCGTTAAACAAACACTATGATTTTGGGTCGCATCATCATCTTCTATGATGAATCCTGACCAAACACCCTATCCTACTAACAAGTTTTCAGGTTCCTGGCGCTCGTGGGGTGTAAGCACAGAGTAAATCAGCTGCCCTAGTAGCAACCTGCGCTAACTAACATTCCCGTCCCTTAAAATCGAGGTCTACAAACTGACATGGCGGGCGCCGTTGGTGGCCAATGACTGTTACCTATTCGCAACTGATCTAGCTTTAGCAATCATGGTGTTTTATCTTTTCAGCGCATTCATACATGCTGTTGATAAGGGAAACACCACTAGATCGTCGAAGCCTATAATCAGTAGTGCTGAAAGGATATTACGGTTCTGTTCAGCAACGGAGGGGCAACCATGGGTGATCTCTCATGCTCATGCTCATGCTCAGAATTGCTTATCGGGATTAATAGGGGCATATATTGATATGGTGGACATTACAGTGGGTATTTCAGAACTTCTGTCTCTCTAGGAAAAAGAGATTGAGCTTCGTAGCGCATTCTGAGCAACTTTGCTGAAGGGCGCAAATATAGAATTCGAATGGAAAGTTTTGGGCTTTTTTTTTGTTTTTAGGTCAGGGTGATTCTGAAAAATGTTTTTTTTTATCAATTCAGACTTACGTCGTAGCGGGTTGGTGTCTTCTAGACATTAATTGTAAAACTCATCAATCCATACATTTCTCTTCCAAATGAATAAAATCGGACCATTTCAATGCATTGTAGCGGGTTTTATCCCTTATCCCCGAATCCCACTTTCCCGAATCTCATATCTCCGAAAATCATTTCCCCGAAAATTCCACATCCCCAAAAATCATTTCCCCGAAAGTGCCACTTCCCCAAAAATCATTTTCCCGAAAATTCCACATCCCCGAAAATCATTTTCCCGAAAATTCCATATCCCCGAATGTCATTCACCTGAATGGCCATTTTACCGAACTGTCGTGTTCCCGAATTTACATATACCCGAATGGTTACTTCACCGAAAAATCCATATTCCCGAATGATAACCTTGATATAAACTATATTGTTATTTTGGGATTTTTTTTTATAAAAGTATGACGTTAATATTAAATTCTCCTACGGGTTTTTTTAAAGATTGAAACCGTAGAAGGCCATCCATAAACCACGCGGACGCTTCAAGAGTGCGGGATATTGAGATCATCCACGTTCCATAAAAAAAAAAGATTTTTCTTTTGTAGCGGCGATTTTCAGCAAAGGACAATTTTCCAAAACGGTATCTACGTGGTAAGGATTGAACAGCAACGATAGCTTTATGCGAGGACTCGATGGGCAGGATTCAGTTTGTTCTAGATGTTGTTTAACTGAACTGATTTGTCTTTATCAATTTTAGCTGAATGAAGGCTATGAACAATTTTTTTTACGTCCAATTCGAGTTTTGCGACCAACCCTTTCAATCAAATCTAAATAGTTGATTATTGAATTACAAAATGCATTTTTTGAATATTTCATCACTGCCATTTTAGATTTAAAATTACTAAATCACTTTAAAGTAGTTTAGGGACTCGACAGCCAAAAAAAAAAGACGACCAAATTTTTTTTATTATTTGATTATCCGAAGTGAACTTTTGACAAGGCCTTCGGATAATCGAGTCTGAACTGTATTTTGATTTTCAACTAAATGCATTTTTTGCGAAATGACCAATGTATCAAATCGACGTTGTTGTGTTATCTTGTCGTTTGTCGCTTTTTGACGTTCCGAGAAAAACGCGTTTTAATATTTGGCCTTGAATAAACGAAAAAAAGAGCCAAACACGTTTTGTTTGGTTGACCATTCTGTGCATTGTCCCGAAGTTTGGTTGATTTTGGTTGCCAAGGTTCCGAGTGACAACTACAAATTTTTGCGGCAATCGGGCCTAAACGTTTGTCAAACACGTTCTGACCTGAAATCCCTTTGGCCAGTTGTCGCACTTACATCAATTTAAATATTCAAAATTCAAGTGAAGCTCGGAATTTTTTGAAAGTTCAATTGTGGACATGATACTTCATTGATCGCTACTTCCCCGAACCCGGTCAGGCGGGTATGGCCGTTGCCCAGGACCGCGCGCGCGGTTCTGGGCAACGGCCATACCCGCTAGTGTGGTTCAGGGTCCCTTGGAAAAGCAAAAATGTCAGCTAGACCGTTGCATTGTTGATAAAATCATTGTTCTATGTCTCCTGAAGCTCCCCTGAAATTTTCAGCAAATTTGGTTCAGGTTTCGTCACAGCTCTTTAGCATTTAAGTTTGCATGGTATTTGCATGGGAAATCTTCAAGTTTTTAATTTTCTTAATGCAAAAAATCTTCTACCGAACCAAAAATTCTGAAACTTCAGATATATATCAAAAATAATATAGGGAACAATTTTGTAGAACACTTCAACTTAATCTGAGCAGAACTGACTTAGTTATAAGTGGATTAAGTGAAGGTGTCGAAGTTGTGTTTTGCAAAGGGCCTCTTTCGCCAAATTTTCACCTGATGGCTCACTTTGATCGATGGCAAAACGTTTGACAACTTGTTTGTTGTTGATGTCAGAAGAAAAAAAAAAAAATGGAACGGCGGTTTCAACTTCAGTGGAACAAATTAATCAGTTTTCTTCCGTCTTTTCAGGTTAAATTTGAAGATAAGCTTTTGGCCAGCGAAGTTCATGACTTGGACCCGATCTCTAGAACAAGACGGATTCAAGGATTTTTTTCAGCAACTTATTCAGGGCTTCTATTTAGTGTGGGAGTTGATGTGTTCCGTGGTGGTTTATTGAGGTGCTGACCGACGTTCGCGCTCCGGCGATGTACGTGGGGCCAGCTCTACTCTGCCGTTTCCCCCTTACTGGGAGGGGGAAAGCTGGGGGAGGTCTATTGGTTGATTGGTGGCTTGTAGTTGCACCTGCAATCTTCGTCACCGGTGCAGCGTTTCTTCCCCATGTGGGATGCATTCTTTAGTGCCGAATATTCTAAGGGAAAGCCGACAGACGTTACATCCTTTTCTAAACCGGGCATGCCGAGAAAGGGGGGCCTCATTAGCGATGGAGCCAGCAGACTGAGGGTTGTCATCCTTAATGGCTATGGCGCGGAGGAGGTCATTATCAGATGCCGCATTATCAGACACACTTACACTGACTACGCTGACCACTTATAAGAGACCATCATTACCACTTATAAGGGCAAACATCGCGGCGGTGAGGCAATCCAAACGTCTTTTGAAATCTCGCGCCCATCCACCCCGGGATTCGAACTGACGACCTTTGGATTGCGAGTCCAACTGCCAAATACGACGCTATCCAGGCAGATTTGTTTCCCAAGGACTCCTCACCTGGACTGAGCTTACGACCTAAATTCTGGGTTTGGCCAGGACCGACATTTACTTTCCCATCCAACGGAAGGCGTGATCAGACAAATCTCGTCTCGAAAAATACCATCTGGGTCGACTAGGACTTAATCCAGGCCAAGAGGCTTATCGTTACACCACCGGACCCCGCACACGATTACCCACAAATCTATCCTAAATCTAGTCAATCTTTACTATCCAGGGGTCCGAGTGGACAGTTCACGCTCGTTACACATGGAAGTGCGGGACCAGGTGATTAAGTTAGTGTGCGTGCATCCGGTTTGGTCAGCGTAGTCAGTGTAAGTCCTGTGCGGCATCCTCCGCGCCATAGCCATTAAGGATGACAACCCTCAGTCTGCTGGCTCCATCGCTAATGAGGCCCCCCTTTCTCGGCATGCCCGGTTTAGAAAAGGATGTAACGTCTGTCGGCTTTCCCTTAGAATATTCGGCACTAAAGAATGCATCCCACATGGGGAAGAAACGCTGCACCGGTGACGAAGATTGCAGGTGCAACTACAAGCCACCAATCAACCAATAGACCTCCCCCAGCTTTCCCCCTCCCAGTAAGGGGGAAACGGCAGAGTAGAGCTGGCCCCACGTACATCGCCGGAGCGCGAACGTCGGTCAGCACCTCAATAAACCACCACGGAACACATCAACTCCCACACTAAATAGAAGCCCTGAATAAGTTGCTGAAATAAATCCTTGAATCCGTCTTGTTCTAGAGATCGGGTCCAAGTCATGAACTTCGCTGGCCAAAAGCTTATCTTCAAATTTAACCTGAAAAGACGGAAGAAAACTGATTAATTTGTTCCACTGAAGTTGAAACCGCCGTTCCATTTTTTTTTCTTCTGACATCAACAACAAACAAGTTGTCAAACGATTTGCCATCGATCAAAGTGAGCCATCAGGTGAAAATTTGGCGAAAGAGGCCCTTTGCAAAACACAACTTCGACACCTTCACTTAATCCACTTATAACTAAGTCAGTTCTGCTCAGATTAAGTTGAAGTGTTCTACAAAATTGTTCCCTATATTATTTTTGATATATATCTGAAGTTTCAGAATTTTTGGTTCGGTAGAAGATTTTTTGCATTAAGAAAATTAAAAACTTGAAGATTTCCCATGCAAATACCATGCAAACTTAAATGCTAAAGAGCTGTGACGAAACCTGAACCAAATATGCTGAAAATTTCAGGGGAGCTTCAGGAGACATAGAACAATGATTTTATCAACAATGCAACGGTCTAGCTGACATTTTTGCATTTCCAAGGGGCCCTGAACCACACTAATACCCGCCTGACCGGGTTCGGGGAAGTGGCGTTCGGGGAAATGGCCGTTCGGGGATATGGTCATTCGGGAAAATGTTTTTCAGGGATGTGGAAAATTAGGGGAAGTGGCCATTCGGGTAAATGGTTTTTAGGGGAAGTCGCCATTCGGGGATGTGGCCGTTCGGGGAAATGGATTGTTCGGGGAAATGATTTCCGGATAAATGACATTTCGGGGAAGTGTCTTTTCGGAGATGTGGAATTCGGGGAAATGTCTCTTCGGGAATGTGGGTTTCGGGGAAATGTCATAGATTCATTGTAGAGAATGTTACAGCCAAAAAACGATAAAAAGCGCCATTTTGAAATGTTAATAACATAAAAGGTCATAGAGCAATTCCAGCCCAAAACAAGATATTTTTTTGGTATTCTTTTCTCGACCCTCTCCGATTTCAATGAAACTTTGTAGACATGTTATTCTAGGCATATATAAGCCATTTTTGTGTATATGGAGCCAGTTACGCTCGATAATGACATTTGAGAAGGGAGTAAGTGTTTTAAATATTTTTGTATTTCGTAATTTCAATATTGCTGTATCTCGAAGCCGTTGCATCGTATCAAAAAGTGGTCAAAGACAAACTTGTAGGAAATTTGACGGGCTTTCCGAAAAAAATACATTGGAAGAAAAAAACACTCCACTTTAATGAGATTTTTAGATTTTTAAGTTTGAAAGTCAAATTTGAAGGTAAGCTCACGATTTTTTTTCGTTCAACATTTTTGTGTAATTAGTCTAAGATGACATAAAAAGAATTCCAAGCAGGACTCAAAAAAACATTTCGATCGGGCTCAATTTTTTTCTTGGCGTTCCTTGGCCGACGCCGAACTGCTGAATTCTAATAAAAACATAAAAACATAAAAGTGCTCTCGCGAAAGACAACTGTCAACTGTCCAAGACCTGCGGCGGACTAAGACGTTGAACAGTTTTTGGGTAAACTGGTGGTTGCCAGAAATTCGGCCACAGCTCGCGGAACTTCAACATCCGGTCCCGCGGCGTAAAGTGCGGTGAGTCAAACCTCTCGGAAGCGTGCGCACAGCCACGAAAAGCTTGGGAGAAAACGCAGAACAAACTAAGCCGCGCGTAAAGTGCGTGAACTGTGACGGCAACCATACCGGTAATTATCGCGAATGCGTCGTGGCAACCCAACGATCCCTCCTGGATGGGGGCGATCGTTTGCAAGCGTGGTCGCTGCCGGTACACGGAGAAAAAAGAGTTCCCAAAATCGTGAACAAGTGTTCATGAAAATGGGAACCACGAACTCTTGTTCACGATTTTGGGAACTCTTTTTTCTCCGTGTAGCGGCGATGCGGCCCAGCAAGGAGTCACCGGGGAAGATCACTATACCCTGCCGGAGTTTTTTTTTGCTCTCGCGGAAGAGATAATGACGCGGTTTTGGAGCTGCCTTAATAATGCGGAGCAGTTTCTGGCCCTCGGGGAGCTGATGAAAAAATTGTTCCAAAATGGATGATGATGCAACACACAGCTGCAAGGAACTCCAAAACTCTGCTATGAACTGTAAAAGAACTTATTGTATCTTGATTATTCAGCAATAAAACAGAATTGAATTGAATAGTTGGCAGATCTAGACTTTACAAAGATTGCCAGATTTGTTCTAAACAAATAAATTAACATTGGTAACTATGAGAAACAAAAAATATGTTGTTGCCATCAAAAAAGAAAATATTATTGAAGAAGAGAAGTTTACTTACTTGATAACATTAGTTTTAGGTCTGAAACAGCTTTTCTATTTTGTTATACACTTTGGGGTTCTCAATTTGTGGTCGTGTGATGAATTACAGTTATTTGCATTTTTTAATTTCGTGTTTTTCAGACTTTATGAAAAATTTACTTTTTGCGTTTCTTTTTGTTTAGTCATTCGTGCCTGTCGCGGGTGACCTCGAACGGCCATGATCAACGACGACCAACTTTTTCAAAACTTTTGTAATTGTCTGCTCTACAACTTTGTAGAACATTGTTACACTCTAAAAAATGTCCATGACAAAATTGATGCGAGCTATTGCGCAAAAATGGACCTTGATCTGACAATATTTAGTATAATATGTATCCAAGCATCAAAACCATAAAGAATCATTAAAATGAAAATCATACTTTCCCACATTCATGCCACATTTAATCTCTCAAAAGGCAAACTTACTGAACGAGCACACACACTGAATGAGACTTACGCGTTTTGATTAATGACCGTCTTTTGTGTTTCGCGAAAATATACACACACACAATCTTGCAGCACACTCTGTCGAGCCAAATCCAAGCCAAGCCAGCCACACACGTGTTATTTATGTAGTCCTCTTATTTCTCAAACAAATGGCTCCTTAACTCAAACCCGACGAAAAAAAGCCATCACCACCAAACACGGAACGCCTTGGAAAAAACACACTTTTCTTCGTCGCATGTTCAAAGTGCGCGTGAGTCACATCCAACATAAATTTCGGCGATTTTTTTTCCTCCTCTGCCGATGGAACCTCCCACTGACAGTGTGTGGGGAAAATGAAAACAAACGGCGGAAAATTGAAAGAAAATCTGCGCCTTCTTTTGGCATTCCAAGGCAGTGCCACCACCACCAACAGCCCAGCCAGAGAGAGTTAAATGAGACGAGTTTATTGTGGAACGCAAACAGACGCGTCTCTGTCGGCAACAATTTGGAGGAGTTTTTTTTAAGTTTTTTTTTTTTTGCAAAACCATTCACTCCATGCTTCGTGAAAAGAGGATGGATTGAACCATTAATCTGAATGTAAGAGGATTAACGAGTGCGAGCGGGTGTATTTAAACTGTAGGAAGGATATTAATTGGAGTGATTTGTTTGAATTTAAGGAGGTTTAACGTACAGATGCATGAGATATAAAAAATATCCACTCGTGGATAGTCAAATGAGGAATAACATGATTTTCATAAATTCATTTTTTGAAACATCCCTAGAGAGGAAGAGGATTGTACTTGAGCAATTCTCTATCAAAATCGGAAATGAATTTTATTTGTATTTTTTTTATTTGGATCAAACTTTGTGGGGGCCTTCCCTATGACTAAAGAAGCTATTTGTATCATTGGTTCATCCATAAAAGTCTCCATACATTTTTGGCAGCTGTCCATACAAAAATAGTACGTAAATATTCATAAATCTGTAGCTTTTGACTAAATTTTCTTATCAATTTGGTGTCTTAGGAAAAGTTGTAGGTATTGTTGAGGACTATTGAGAAAAAATAGGTACACGGAAAAAAAATGCTGATTTTTTTATTCAATTTTTTTTTCACAAAATCTCAATTTCCATAAATACGTATTTTTTGATTTTCAAGATTTTATATGTGTTTTAGGGGACTAAAACCCGCAACTTTTGGGCCATAGAGAAGTATGGTCAACAAATCTGCCGCCAAGTTATGATTTTTTGAAAAATAGAGATTTTTGGAAATAATCGAAATATGATACAATTTATTTTACAAAGTATTTTACAGATTTTTTGATTTTTTGTTTTCAAGATGTAGCCACCAAAAGTTTGATTTTGCGAAATATTTGAAGTTTTTTTGATTTTTGAAAATAGAGACCATGAAGGACCATTCCTAAAAATGTTTTTTCAAAGTTCAGAAAATTTGCTATAAAATTGTTTATGAAAGATTGAAGATTGAACCTCTGGTTGCTGAGATACAGAGGCACAAAGAAAGGAAAATTGAAATTTTCAAGTCTCACTCAAACAACCCACCATTTTCTAATGTTGATATCGCAGTAACTAATGGTCCGATTTTCAATGTTAAAAAATGACACATTTGTAATTTTTTTTGATCTTTTCGAAAACTAGATGTTAAAAAAATTGAATCAAGACTAACATTTCAAAAAAGCGTAATATTGAATGTTTGGCCCTTTTGAAATGTTAGTTATGACTGATTAAAAAAAAAGATTTGGCTCAATTTTGAGTCACAGTTACTTATTTTTACCTACAGAATTAAGATAGCTGGTATCTTCAAAGATTTTCCATTTTTTTTGTCACCCTATCGTACTTCTGTTTTAATTGAAATTCGAAAAAAATATTTTGAAAAGGGTGACACAAACCGGCGTAATTATATTTTGAAATAAAGTGCAACTACAATGATAAATCGTTGCATCAGTATTTTTCAAAACAATTAGATCTCAAATTTCATTAAAATTTCAATCAATTTTGTTCTGCATCGGTTGTTAGGCATCCAGGTTAATCACTCAAACGTCCTGAGTTTGGATTCCGAGGTAAAAGAGCAAAATAAGTTAAGGCCAAGCTCATTAAAAATAGTGCATTATGACTTTTGATTTTGTATAAACCTAAATTTTAGCTATCTTTTCTGTTTTTAATGTCAAATTATATCTTATTTCCAAAAATGCTTGATTAAAATTTTGACTTACCTAATTTACTTTTTTCTTTCACACGTTTTCAAATGGTGAAATAGTTTCAATTAGACAGATTATTTAACAATAAAATGTTTTGTATTATCGGGTCCGCGTGCCCCAAAAAATTTCCTCGTAGGCCATATTTGGCCCGTGAGAAATACTTTGGTCATCCCTGATCTAAATGATATGAATGGCTCTTTTTTGATCGTGCTCTTTAAATATAAATTTTACTCTTTTAACAGGAGTGATCTTGAAAACGAGGCATTTGCAAAGTGTTAATGCTTTAATTTTTGTTCTATTTATCATACAAAACATTATCCTAATTTTTTTGAAGTGTTTCATCAACATTGTTAAATTATGTCATTCTAAACAAGATTCAAACTATTAAAAAAACTAACTCAATCCACCTAAGTGGATGGTGACTTCCTCATTTTTTACCAACTATTGGTGATTCTAAAATCCGCAAAAAAAATATACAAATTTCACTTAAGTGTCATAACTCGACACAGGGTTGCCAGATCTTCAAAGTTTTGGACTCGTTAGAAAGGTTTTATGATTACTTAACTAACGGTGAGTTGGATTATGGATCCGGACATTGTTTTAATACATTAAATTGAGATCCGGCCTCAAAAAACTACATGAATATTACTGTAGTGGTCATAATTTGAGACAGAGTTGCCAGATCTTCAATGTTTTGGACTCGTTGGAAAGGTCTTGCGATTACCTAACGAACGATGTATAACATGACGATATTTGAATCGATTTCTGGTCACTTATCCAACATCCGGATAAATACAAAAACACATTTTTTTACATAACATTTGAACTACATATCGAAACTTTATAAAAATCAATTGGTACGTATGGGACCTTAAACCAAATCAAATGCAACTGGTTTGACCAAAATCGGTTCAGCCAGTGCTGAGAAAACTCAGAATTTTAATCACATACACACACACACACAGACATTTGTTCGGGTTTCGATTCTGGGTCGATAGGTATACATGAAGCTGGGTCTACGAGCTTGCTGTGAATTATAGCCTTACCTCAGTGAGGAAGGCAAAATTACATGGAAATATCTCACCTGTTTTCTTGTAAAAGTCACCGGACAATCGTCCGTCCCAACCTATTAGTATCCTAAGAAGTGAAAGAAAAATGGTTATCCGAGCTATGCGACTGGATCGTCAACAGTTTTCCTCGTTAGTTCGACCTTTTTCATCACCACCCAACTGTCACGCTCGTCCCGGCTTGTTGGCAGTTTTTTTTTCATTCTCTTCAGATGTCCGTTATTTGCGTGCGGCATTGGCCACCAACCTCCCATGTCCTGTTCTAGCAACGTTTGCCAAAATGGATAAAACGAATTTCCCGAACCGTATGTCACCGTCCTCGACGATAGAACAAACAGACTGTTTGACGACAGACCGATTGGGATGTTTGTCGAAGTGGTCCTGTCCTTCTCACGAGAGACGGGGGTGTCTGCTAAAAGGACATCCCGTCCACTTTCGGATTCGGTTTTGGGGTCGACGATTCCGACGGACGGCACATGGCTGATATGAGTTTAATTTGGGCTCCCCAGATCGTTGTCGTGTCTACTTTTATCCTGTGCAGAGAAAGCCTCCCAAGAAGCCTCCGACAGACAGTTGTTCTATAAATCATTGTTACTTTTATTTTCCAACCCGGCTGGGGAGCATTGTGTCTGGGTCCGAGAAGTGACGGTCCAGAAACGCACCGGAAACCGGAAAAGCGCTGAGTAATGAGAAATGGCCCCTCCGTTTCGTTGGCTCTCTGAGAATGGGGTCATGCCATCGGCGCTAATGGAGATGTGTGATTTATGGGCCGATGGGCTAGCCTGAACTTGCTGGAGAGGTTAATGGCGGAGAGGTTGTTGCTTCTTGGGCTTCTTGAAGTTTTGAGGAAAGTTTCGGTCTGGCCGAAGGATTTATATTCATTTGATGTGGCAGTCACTGGAGGGAGGAAGGGGCAGTCCAACGCACTCAGATAATTGATTTTAATTGCTGATGTCATTAGCGATACATATCATTGGGTTGAGATTCAGTAGAGGGAGATCGATCAACTATTTCGAACTCAAAGTAACAACTGTGCTGAACACGCTTATGATCATGATGACACCTGTATGACGTTTATCCCACCTCGTGCTTTGGATAAGTCAAATGGTTGTAGCATCGTGCAAAGCTGACGGTAAGCTGGGGCCAGAAAATGCACGATAAATAATTCATCACTCGTCTCGGCGAGTAGAGCATGGCGGAAGTTGTTTACACCCAAAACTGGCAGCGCTAGTCCGAGAGAATGATGGTCTCGAGTCGAGAGAATAGTGGTACCATTCACGGACGCAGAGAACACAGCTCGAGATGGGCGATAGAACTATTCTCTCGAGGTTCATTTGCAAAAAAAGTTCATCCGTCAAACAAAAAACCAAAAGTGTCGACAACGGGAATCGAACCAGAGACCTTTGATAAACCAATCCAATGACTTAGCTGCCTCGGCCACCACACCTTGGTGACCAAGGAGAAGTCAGAAGTCGATGTATGACACTTGTTGGAGATTTATTGATTCAACTAACGAATGAACTCATTTGTTATGATGGTGTGAGTTGGTACCATTATTCTATCGATTTTGGCACTGAGCCCTCAATAAATTTTGAGAGAACGATTATCTCGACTCTGAATTTTGGGTGTATGATTGTGATAATTTATCGTTATTTAGTACGATAGGATAAGTGGAGAGTCTTGTAAGGAATGTTAGGTCCAAAAACCATATGATTAAAAAAATATCATAAACTTCTTAAACTACTTTTATAAATTTATATTCAGTGAATCTTCCTCAAACTTCAATCATGCTCCTCATGATTCAACTTTGCTGATTCGTTTAACTTTTTGCATCATTCCAATCTCGAGATTGTTTCGCATCAGCAACATTCCATCCTCATTTGGACAGTTCAGGATATTGCCAGGCTCGTCTCGTCACATCATCGTCCTACTCCTGTCCTTCCCCCACAGGATTCTCTGGGTATCATTTCCCGGTCCCAGCATCGACGACGACGACGACGACTCTGCCATCAGCCTTTAACGAGCATTCGATTAGCGCGCAGAGGGTGGAATGGGCGCTGGATCGTAAAAATGCTACCCACCTCTCTCACCTCCCACCAGCGTTCATCGACCAATCTGTCAGGATGAATTGCGATGAACCGTGAGCTGGACTCATCACGAACGTCCAAAAGCCAACCGGGTCGTTGATTTTGGCCAGACACGTGGCTTCACCCAGTGATGCTGGGGTGGTGGTGGACCAGAACGTAAGCAAAAAAAAAGAGGAAAAACTTTACCTACAACCTCTCGATGATTGGATATTGAATTAGAGCGATACTAATTTGTGTAATTTCGGGCGATGAAAGGCGATGGGCTATCGTTTTGGTTGGTTTGGTTAAGGCTTGGCTTGGGTGTTCTCGTTGATCCACTGGATTGGCATGGGCAATGAGATTCGTGAGAGTTGGGGGTGTGTAAATGCGCATATTTCGGTCAAACGTGTGAGGTCGTGATGGACGGTTGAGTCCGGTCGGATACTTTTGTTTCAGATTTGGAGGGATTGATTTGGATGCTTGGATAGCGTGTTTTTTTGGCACAAATTTCAACTTGTTTTTGTAAAATGGAAACCCCATAATCTCAATTGATCTTAATGTAGCATAGAATTATAACCTTTACTGGAATTTTATTGTGAATGTAATTCAATCATCCAAATTGTAACAGAATTGTTCTTTATTCTTTGTTCTTTGTTATTTGTTCTTTGTTCTTTGTTCTTTGTTCTTTGTTCTTTGTTCTTTGTTCTTTGTTCTTTGTTCTTTGTTCTTTGTTCTTTGTTCTTTGTTCTTTGTTCTTTGTTCTTTGTTCTTTGTTCTTTGTTCTTTGTTATTTGTTCTTTGTTCTTTGTTCTTTGTTCTTTGTTCTTTGTTCTTTGTTCTTTGTTCTTTGTTCTTTGTTCTTTGTTCTTTGTTCTTTGTTCTTTGTTCTTTGTTGTTCTTTGTTGTTCTTTGTTCTTTGTTGTTTTTTGTTGTTCTTTGTTGTTCTTTGTAACCATTTTCACCTGTTCCTTGTTTTTTTTAATCTCAAAATCTTATGTTTTTTTAAAGGGTCTAATAAACCAACTTTCCCGTTTTTGCTTTTTGGGTGTTTTGAAACCGCCTTGAGTCAGGGATATTGAAAAACACCCAAAATGCAAAAACTAAAAATTTGGTTTATTGGACCATTTAAAAAAAATCCAGAAATTATCGTTTCTAAAGACTTTTCGACAAATCCATAAAGACGTGCTCAATTTCACCCAACTCAGTGCTAACAATCCTGCCAGTAATTTGGCTCCTCTGCCGTCAGCAGCTCGCGTCCGGTTTTTGCCATCGTGTCGTTATCACCATCAATCCAGGAAGCCTCATCGTCATTTTCCCTCTGTATATCATCACCGAATGTCTAAATTTCCTCCTCGTTGTGGGAGGAAAAAAGGGAAAAAAATGCCAACTCTTGTGAAAAAAAGAAGACTGATTTTTTTCCTCGGTTGGCCAAATCATCAACAGTAGCGCAAAGGCAATAGCAGGCAAAAAAAAAACGAACGAATCCATCCCGAAATCCTCTGATCTGTTCAGTATTCAATTTGTATCACTTTTGTTTCTAGAGCATGCCGGACTTTGCCTTCCCCTGGATTTATGCAGCTCGTCTTTCTCTAGCTGGGTTCCGGTCTGTCGCTGCTGATGTTTCTGGGGAGGTTTGGCTCGCCTCTCGGATTCTGTGGGGGACGCACTCTTGTTGGCACCGTAAAAAATGAGGAAATAATCGAAGAAGTAACTTTGTCGAAAGGAACAATATATGAAACAAATGAAACAAATGAAACAAATGAAACAAATGAAACAAATGAAACAAATGAAACAAATGAAACAAATGAAACAAATGAAACAAATGAAACAAACGAAACAAATGAAACAAATGAAACAAATGAAACAAATCAAACAAAATAAATTGATTAAATTTATAAAGCAACAAATAGGCAAACATTTCCATAAGTGTCCCTTCGTCAAGGACCGAAAAAAGCAATCTGGCGAAAATTGGGCAAAACTGAACGTTACTCGAGAATTGCTAGGGAAAAAAGCGGACCAATTCCTTCCTTCATTCCTCATTGGGTGGGTGGCCCAAATGAATTCTACTTTTGTCTGTTTTTCTGGTCGTTCGACTTGGACATGATGCTTTTTTTTGCCTCGAATACTTCATCCCTCAGAAAGGGCAAGCAGCTTCGGTAGCGAAATTTTCCGAACAGATTCGCGATGAGAAATTGACGATAATTGAATCAGGACCATAATCCGCTCTAACTGACATATGTTATGTGCTGAAATTGATCATATATTCCTTTGTTCTACGGGGTTTGGGTCTTCGGGTGTTTTTTTCTATGTGTGTTTTTTGGATATGTTCGAGAAAAAACTTTCTTCTTTTTCAGATTAAAATGTTATGCTGTCAAGAATCGATGAAATTTTGCTGATTTCATCTGAAGGACTTAAAAAAAATTTATGATTTTTTAAATAAAATTTTCATTCACAATTGTCTTCTGAATAAAATACTTAAATAATATTTCAATGACACATATAATTCTTGCAAAAAATTTTGGTCATATTTCCTCCCTCAGGAATTACCACCAACCACGTAATAAAACATCCAAAATGGGGGTCCTCTCACTTCCCACCCCCGGCAAGGACAGATTTATCGCAGGTGTTTCATTGCTATTTATGATCCATGGGAAACCGCGGGTGAGCACACACACAAAAAGGCGCTATGTTTTTCCACAAGGACTCGTTCCAACAGCATATTCTAAGGATTCTAAGGGTCCGTTTGTGACACAATTCATTCTGTGGGTGACAAAAAAATTGGAAAGAGAAGAAGGAAATCCTTGTCCCACCACACACACAAGGGCTTTGGAGCCGATTTGTGTTCAGGGTGAGTTTTGGTATTGTAGGAATAATTTTGCTTTAAAATAATGAAAACTGTTAAAATCTATTAAAAGTTATATATTAGAAAATAAAAAATAAAATAAGATAAAAAGATTAAAGAACAGTGCTAAAACGACAAAACAAGTTTTTTTTTGTGAAATTGATGGGTACTTAATTTCAATTTGAATATAAACAAAATTAGAAAAAAAGAATAAAAGTAACATAAGAAAAAAAAATTAAGAAGCAATATCATAAGAATAGATCAAGAAAATATGAACCAGTCAAAATACAAAATAAGAAAAAAAAAAGCAAATGAAAACAAAAGAAAAATAGTAGAAAAGTAGATGCTAACATAAGAGATAAGAAAATGACAAAATGAACAGGTTAGCACGGGAAATGAATAAAATAGGGGAGAGTGGGGAGACTTGATCCCTTTTTTTTGTATCGCACATAACTCTGTCAATTTCTCACAAAACTATGATCTTTTTGCATGAATTTAAAGCTTAAACATTCAACTATGTTTGGCTGATAAGGGTATTTCATCAGATAAACTCTTCGAATCATGCCAAGCGTTTTAAAAAAATATTTTAAACCGGCATTTTCAAAATGTTGGGGGTAGTTTGATCCCCCTTTCAACATTTTGAAGAAATCTTAAGCAAAATGTGTCATATTCATCCAAACTTTTAATTTTCTACAAGTTACAGCAATTTCACATTAAACCTGTACGTTTGTGTTCAAAATATAACAAGTTTAGCATGCAAAATTTTTAAAAACTTAAAATTTTCTTTTCTAGACAAAAATTGAGCATGTTTACAAAAGCTGGTAATTTTTGTTTACACAACTTTTGAAAAACGGTTCAAACTGCAGTAAGTTATGTACAACTTTACTAAAGGAAACTATGTACGAAAACCCAGACCAATTATTTAATCTTGAGGCTGATTCCAGTGACTGTAAAAATGCAGGGATCAAGTCTCCCTAAACGCACTTTTTTAAACAATTTATTGTAAAAATAGTATGACGATAAATTTAACGTCAAATGCGTAAGGTTTTTGGAGTTAATATTTTTATCAAACAATTCATGTATAAAAAATATTTTTTTGAATAATTTTTGAGTTTTTTCTATACATATCAAAACAAAGAAAAAAGATCTCTTGGAAGTTTTTTGCAGCACTTCTCAGAAAAATGTGTGTAACTTAATCTAAACATTTTTTAATTTTTTTATTTGTTTTCTACAATGAGTTTTAGTCAATTTCGCACAACTTTCTAGAACAAAGCTAATTATTTTACCCACAATCTGACGAGATACAGGCTTGGGATCAAGTGTCCCCGGGGATCAAGTCTCCCCACTCTCCCCTACATTAAAAAATATATACTAGACCAAACAATGGCAAAATAATCTAATTTTATGAAAAGAAAAAAGTAAAAAACAAAAGATAACAAAAAGGAGGACATGAGAAATTTAAGCATGTCGAAATTAAAAAAATCATGGCAATAATTATGAATGAAAAGATAGTAGAATAAAAAAATATCCAAAAATTAGAATTCGATTACTGATTAAACTGACGAGAAAATGTAAATACAGAATTATTTAAAACAAAATAAGGAATATTAGAAAGTTCAATTAGGATTAGGTAATGAAATAAGTAGATAAGAAAATAAGAAATAGATGATAAGTGAAAAGATGAGAAGGAAAGATAATTTCATGATAAGAAGGCTTGTAGACTTAATGGGAAAATAAATGAACGCAAAGTTGAGAAGAAAGTTATTTAGATGAACATATGACAATATAATATATAATATGGAAAATAATGGGTAATTCTCCGCCAACTCACACAGCAGTTGCCCCGACCCCTCTTCGATTTGCGTGAAACTTTGTCCTAAGGGGTAACTTTTGTCCCTGATCATGAATCCGAGGTCCGTTTTTTGATATCTCGTGACGGAGGGGCGGTACGACCCCTTCCATTTTTGCACATGCGAAAAAAGAGGTGTTTTTCAATAATTTGCAGCCTGAAACGGTGATGAGATAGAAATTTGGTGTCAAAGGGACTTTTATGTAAAATTAGACGCCCGATTTGATGGCGTACTCAGAATTCCGAAAAAACGTATTTTTCATCGAAAAAAACACTAAAAAAGTGTTAAAAATTCTCCCATTTTCCGTTACTCGACTGTAAAAAATTTTGGAACATGTCATTTTATGGGAAATTTAATGTACTTTTCGAATCTACATTGTCCCAGAAGGGTCATTTTTTCATTTAGAACAAAATTTTTCATTTTAAAATTTCGTGTTTTTTCTTACTTAGCAGGGTTATTTTTTAGAGTGTAACAGTGTTCTACAAAGTTGTAGAGCAGACAATTACAAAAATTTTGATATATATACATAAGGGGTTTGCTTATAAACATCACAAGTTATCACGATTTTACGAAAAAAAGTTTTAAAAAAGTTGGTCGTCATCGATCATGGCCGTTCATGGTCACCCGCGACAGACACGGACGACGAAACAAAGAGAAACGCAAAAAGTAACTTTTTCAAAACTTTTTTTCGTAAAATCGCGATAACTTGTGATGTTTATAAGCAAACCCCTTATGTCTATATATCAAAATTTTTGTAATTGTCTGTTCTACAACTTTGTAGAACATTGTTACACTCTAAAAAATAACCCTGCAAAGTAAGAAAAAACACGAAATTTTAAAATGAAAAATTTTGTTCTAAATGAAAAAATGACCCTTCTGGGACAATGTAGATTCGAAAAGTACATTAAATTTCCCATAAAATGACATGTTCCAAAATTTTTTACAGTCGAGTAACGGAAAATGGGAGAATTTTTAAAACTTTTTTAGTGCTTTTTTCGATGAAAAATACGTTTTTTCGGAATTCTGAGTACGCCATCAAATCGGGCGTCTAATTTTACATAAAAGTCCCTTTGACACCAAATTTCTATCTCATCACCGTTTCAGGCTGCAAATTATTGAAAAACACCTCTTTTTTCGCATGTTCAAAAATGGAAGGGGTCGTACCGCCCCTCCGTCACGAGATATCAAAAAACGGACCTCGGATTCGTGATCAGGGACAAAAGTTACCCCTTAGGACAAAGTTTCACGCAAATCGAAGAGGGGTCGGGGCAACTTTTCCCGATTTCGTGTGAGTTGGTAGAGAATTACCCTAATAGAAGAGTAGATGATTTTGATAAAAAGGAGACGACAGATGGAAAGAAGAGAAGAAAAATTTAGCAAAACAAATATGAATAAGAGGGATATGACGAATGAGTTGTCAGTAGATAATTCGATAAATAGATGAGAAGATAAAAATGGAATAAATAAAGGTGAGGTATAATTTCAAAATTAATACATAACTTTCAAAAGGGGTTAAATGGAAGCATTAGAATATACACAAACATAGAAGATGTAATAATCAGTGCATAAAAAGTAGAATAATCGAATTATTAGAAATTAGATTATCAAGCAAAACAATATAAAAGGGCCGAAGCCAAAGTGTAAACAAAGAGTCTATCCTGCTCACGTCATATGATGTTTACATAAGGAACGAGCAGGATATACTCTTTGTTTACACTTCGGCTTCGGCCCTATTATAATATTTTGCTTGATTTAACAAAAAATAACAAAAGATGAAAAAATAAAAGAGCAAAATTAAAAATATAATTAATAAGTAGAAGCTAATTCACAATGCATCCTTAGAAGTTTAGATTTTTAGTTGGAGTATTTTTTAAAAAAAATTTCTTTTGTTTTTAACCAAAATTCTACTTTTTTCTGTGTATGTTATGATGAAACTGAAGGTGAAAGGTGAAGGTAAAGAGTAAAGAGTAAAGAGTAAAGAGTAAAGAGTAAAGAGTAAAGAGTAAAGAGTAAAGAGTAAAGAGTAAAGAGTAAAGAGTAAAGAGTAAAGAGTAAAGAGTAAAGAGTAAAGAGTAAAGAGTAAAGAGTAAAGAGTAAAGAGTAAAGAGTAAAGAGTAAAGAGTAAAGAGTAAAGAGTAAAGAGTAAAGAGTAAAGAGTAAAGAGTAAAGAGTAAAGAGTAAAGAGTAAAGAGTAAAGAGTAAATAGTAAAGAGTAAAGAGTAAAGAGTAAAGAGTAAAGAGTAAAGAGTAAAGAGTAAAGAGTAAAGAGTAAAGAGTAAAGAGTAAAGAGTAAAGAGTAAAGAGTAAAGAGTAAAGAGTAAAGAGTAAAGAGTAAAGAGTAAAGAGTAAAGAGTAAAGAGTAAAGAGTAAAGAGAAAAAAGTAGTAATAAAGATCAAAAGAACAATCTTCACCTTACCATTTTTTCCTAAACATAATGAAAGCTGGGACTTGACCGCTGTCCTCCACGCCACTCGGGGACCAGCTCGGGACATATATATTTAATACCTGTGGGACTTGGAGGCCACAGGCAGCCCGGACAAGCCCTCGAAGCGCCCCGAAATATATTCCGGACAAGAAGATGAAAGTGACAATAACGAGAGGATGGCCTATTTTCTTGCCACTTTTTTTCCTTCTTTGAATTTCCCAGCTAAAAAAAACCCCACCCCGGAAAAAAGAAGAATGCCCAGACTGGAACTGTCGGCTTAACTGTTGATTGAAATGGCTTTCGCCGGGGTTTCCGGAAGGTCCCCGGGACCGGACCGGACCACAAGCGACAGAGAGAGAGGAACGGCGGGAACGTGATCAGAGATGGATAATCGTTTTGGTCAGAAGTTATTGTGTGTGTATGTATGTGGGAAGCCGAATGCCTTTTTCGAATGGCTTTTCACTTTTGGTCTCTTCAATTAACGGTCACTGGAACGTGCCCGGGGTTGGTCACACTTGGCGTTCGTGCGTGGGGACATTTCCCCCGGGGTTCGTATGTGTGTGTGTGTGTGTGAGGAGGGATAATTGAAATGGATGGAATCATAACTTTCCGGAAGGGGGAGAGGCCACTTTCGTGGGAAAAGAAGGGACAAAAAAAGGTAAGCACTGTTATGGGTTCAGTGAAAAATTAGACTCTTGTGGTCGTATTTTATGGTTATTGGAGGAGTATTTCATTCGTATGGAGGTGATTTAACCTTTTTGAAATGTTCGTTATTTCTCAACAATCTGAAGGGCAATTTACCACTTATATTAGTGTTCAAAATCATTTTTGCCTTCTACGAAATTGACTTCTTCAATAATTGTTTCGTGGCATTGGCATTTTCTTCAAAAGGGCCGGCCGGTTCCAATGATTTTTTTCCAAATGCCATTGTTTCGTCTTGGAAGCAGAAGTTTCGAATCCTTGACATTATCTACTTTTTCTTTGAAAATCAATATCAATATCAATATTATGTTCAGATAACTTTTCTCTAAACTATGTAACAACACGGCAGTGCAATTCAATTAAAGCAATATGATGTAAGACAAGGCATACAATTTGATGATACCAGTAATGTATCAACTTGATATATTGATTTATGAAAATAAATTGAACTGGGTCCTCCGCCAATTCACTCGAAATCGGAAAAAGTTGTCCCGACCCCTCTTCGACTTGCATGAAAGTTTGTCCTAAGGAGTAACTTTTGTCCCTAGTCACGAATCTGAACTCCAGTTTTTGATATGTCGTGACGGATGGGCGGTACGACCCCTTCCATTTTTGAGCATTCGAAAAAAAGTGTTTTTTTTTTTTTAATAATTTGCAGCCTGAAATGGTGATAGTGACGATTAAAGCTGTTATTTTTTAACTGAGGTAATTAATCTTTTAAGATTTTTTGTTTATATGGAACTCATCTTGTAAAACATTTTGAATATTTATTGAACTAATACATTGTGTATATTTCCAGGACACTCTCTTTTCTGTATACAATTTGTCAAAAAAAAAGCAACATATTTTTTTATTGAAGTTATATTTACTAATAATGAACTAAAACTGATACCTTTTAGGGAACTTGTTCTGCAATCTGTTCTCTATAATGATATTTATTATAGAATGTTTTAAAGGAAAATTGTATAGTATGGCAGTCGATTATAATAAATGGTTACGTATAAGGAATTAAAAAGATATTTTTTAGTATGTTTTTGTACTTCCACCTTTGATGTTATAGTAAATTCAAAAATTTCGATTCACCCCGCAAATTAAACGTTGAATAATAGTTGTGACGGCCTGATCTTATGTTGTGTTTTGATTAGTTTTTAAGAAAGTATTGCAGAGACTTTTTTTAATTTATCATGTTCAAACTTGCTCAACAAAAATTTATGCAAATCATTGTTGTTGTTTGAATAAATTTTAGGAGCAATATAACAAATTGGGGTGATTAAAACCCCCTTTTTAGTCCGATGCAAATATTTTTCAAAGTTTTTGTCTCTCGGCTCAGGCCGGAGTCGTGATGGTCATTTCATCCGGCCCGCGACGGCTTTTCAAAATAGTTCTATGACCAGCCCTTAAGGCTGTTCATGAAATATTAAATAAATAAATTGATTGTATGAATTAAAAAATAAGCTTGAGATCAATTTTTAACACATCATAACAATATTCTTCATGTTTGAATTTAATTCTTATAATTTCTATATTGATATTTTAAAAAGGAAAATGGTGCCAGAAAACAAAATTATCCATTTCGTAAAATTTTTAAATTTTTGAAAAAACGTTGATTGTTGTCTAAAATTGTACAAAAAGACACTAAATTTAAATTTCTTTCATTTTAACTGAGTTTACTTCAAAATGAAGTTGTTTTTTTATTTTCTTAAGGTGAAGCCGTTGATCATTTTCGAAGAAAATTAATCATCACTATAAAAATTGTGTATTAAATTCAATTTAACGAATTTCAGCACCAAAAGGAATCAGCATGTGCCGGTTGTTGCCTTCTTGAAGCCACTGAAAGAATTTTTGATCTAAATCAAATGTGCTTCAAAATTTATATAATTTTGTGGCACAGTCATTGACGTCCTAGTTGGCAATCATTGATTAATGACGATTTCCATAACTTTACAAGGAATGGGATAATCGTTACCAAAAGGAATCAGCTTGTGTAGGGCATTATTCTAAACAACTTGTTGAAGGAATTTTGTCAAAATATTGAAAGCGACGCAAAAATTATATCTTTGATCGAAAAATCATGACAATGATGGAAGTCTTCACGTTAAATAAATAAGTAAGAAAAAACTGATTTGTTTTTCCACAACAATTTGTCAGTGAAAAAGTTTTTTTTTAAGTTTTAAAAAGCAAATCATTCATACTGAAAATAGATCGTTGCAAATATTTAGAAACTAAAAAAAAATGTCTCAAAATGAGTAATGAAAAAAATATATTTTTGGTGATGTTGAATTTTTATGTGCATTTCTAAGAATAACGAATTGAAAATTATTTAATACATATTTTTACACTTTTAAAATTTTGTGTTTGTTTAAAATCGTTTTGAAATATTTGACTTTGAATAAAGGTGCACAACAACAACCCAAAAAGTTTTTTTTGTATAGTTTTTGGAATGTTTTTTATTAAAAAGTATATCAAGGTATTTAAGAGGCAGTAATTGTAAATTCTGCTCGGTTTGTTCTCGAGGTCGTATCGAGTTGCTCCGATTTGGATGAAACTTTCAGCGTTTGTTTGTCTATACATGAGATGAACTCATGCCAAATATGAGCCCTCTACGACAAAGGGAAGTGGGGTAAAACGGGCTTCGAAGTTTGAGGTCCAAAAAACCTTAAAAATCTTAAAATTGTTCGCATTTCCGTAAAACTTCATCAATTCCAACTCCCTTAGATGCATTCGAAAGGTTTTTTGAAGCACTTCAAAATGTGCCATAGACATCCAGGATTGGTTTGACATTTTCTCATAGCTTTTGCAAATTACTGTTGAAAATTGATTTTTTTAAAACCTTAATAACTTTTCCCAACAGCCTCCAACACCCATACTCAAATAGGTCAAAAGTTAGGGAATTTCATGGACTATAAGCCTACGGTATTAACTTTTTGGCCAATTGCAGTTTCTCTCGTAGTTTTTCGATTTTTCTACAGTAAACATTTTACAACGTTAGTTTTTGCCCTGTAGGCCTCCATAGCGGCACTTTTTTGTCTCAATTTTATCATATCCGGATACTTCGGTAAATTTCACGTTAGTTAGAAGTATTGGAGTGGTAAATTTGATTTAAAAAATAATTAAATAAAACATTTTTCTAAAAAGAAATAGATCTTTTTTACTCTGTGATCAATACGTCAAATGCTGTATCAAGTAGGCGAAAACCTGTTTCACCCCAAATCCAACAAATTGTAATTTTTTTAATTTATTCTAAATGGTAATAAAAAAAAATAACTTACGTGAAATTTTCCGAGGATTCCGAATATGACAATATTGAGACAAAAAAAGTGCCGCTATGGAGGCCTACAGGGCATAACTTACGTTGTAAAATGTTTACTGTAGAAAAATCGAAAAACTACGAGAGAAACTGCGATTGGCCAAAAAGTTGATACCGTAGGCTTATAGTCCATGAAATTACCTATCTTTTGACCTATGAGAGTATGGGTGTTGGAGGCTGTTGCAAAAAGATATTAAGGTTTCAAAAAAATCAATTTTGAACAGTAATTTGCAAAAGCTATGAGAAAATGTCAAACCAATCCTGGATGTCTATGGCACATTTTGAAGTGCTTCAAAAAACCTTTCGAATGCATCTAAGGGAGTTGGAATTGATGAAGTTTTACGGAAATGCGAACAATTTTAAGATTTTTAAGGTTTTTTGGACCTCAAACTTCGAAGCCCGTTTTACCCCACTTCCCTTTGTCGTAGAGGGCTCATATTTGGCATGAGTTCATCTCATGTATAGGCAAACAAACGCTGAAAGTTTCATCCAAATCGGAGCACTTCGATACAACCTGTTACACATTGGTGAAAAACTCGCTCTTAATTACAATCGTCAAAAACAATAAATGTGCAATTTTAAACAAACAAATTATAATAAGTCAAATAAACACATTTTTAAGAGTTATCTTTGTTTTCCATTCTAAAAATCAAGATATATGAATCTTATTTGCAACACAAGTTCTTTTATTTATTTACTTTAAAAGAACCCAATCATAAATACAATTAAAATAAATTTTATCAAATATTAGTTCCGGCCCACCACTGCTTTAGAAAAATCAGATCTGGCCCGCAGGGCCAAAAGGTTGGGCACCCCTGCCATAGCTCAACACTTGAAAACAAAAAGTGTTTTAAAATGCATGTTACTCTAGTTTAGTTGTTTTGCAATCATTAGTCTTCAAACTTTTTGCGATACTAAAGATCGAACATTTTCAAAAAAATATATGATTTTAAATCAACGCAAACATGCTAAAAATGATTCTAAACGCAAAAGATTGCATTTTAAATTGCTTTAAGTTGATTGCACTTAAATTTCCATTGAAATTTTGAAAGTGTTTGGAAAAATCACAATAGGTTGGAATTGGTCAGTTGGTTTTGGTATAAAATGAAAAAGTTTTAGTTTTCTGTTGCTCAATCAATTTTTTTTACAATTTTCATCTGTTTGATTGGCTGGTTCAAAGATGATTGGTGTTTCTGGCAATTATTTTTTTTGATTGTTGTTGCTTAGTAACGTTCTTTTGAAGCAATAAAACAAATCTTAAGGAAAATTGGGCAATAATAACCATTTGAGATTGAAAATTACAGACTCCGTTTTTAAGAGATAGTTTGATGATTTCTTAGATTTATGATATTAAAAGTTAAAATCTCGTTCTAATTTGCTGATTTTCATCATTCAAAGAACTAATTTTGCAAAACTTTTGATAGAAACTTGCTTGCTCACTTTCTTTTGAGCAGATTTTCACTCGATTTCAGTTGAAAACGCTTTTTATGAGCTGTCATTGAAAGTCTAAGTGCTGATATGATAACATTAGAGGCACGCTGGAATTAGATGATGTTCCCCTTGTATCAAACTATTTCAATAATTTGATCTATTATTATTTTTTGCAATTCCATTGTGAAACTACCTACCTTTCCTGTCATTCTTAAATGACGAATCGGTCTACTTTTATTGCCAAAAATAACAGTACCGAAAAGTATTTTTGTAATTTCGTCATGAAACTACTTACTAGGGTGGGTACGTTTTTCAAAAAGTTCTCGGATCAAGTTTTAGTATGGTTCCCTTTGTAGGGCATGCCCATAGGGACTTTCATGCCAAATATCATTTGGTTGTAAACTGGCTGCGCGCATCAGGGTTAAACTTTACATGGGAATTACTATGGGAAATTGGAACTTTTTGTTCAAACGCTCCTACAGGTCTGGGAAAATCACGCGCCAACTTCTGGTATGGTCAGGCCCTGGGACGGGACGGCTGGATAGAGTTTTCTTTTTGAGTGTTTACGTTTGTATTCTTCTTCTGTTTCTTGCAAGAAAATTCGTGTTAGAATATAAATTTCAAACAATCTGTGATTCAGATAGCTTGACAATTCAAATTTTCTTGATGATGTTTTTCAACTCAGTGCTCAAGCATGCAGATGACTTTTTCTTTGGTAATATTGTTTAGTTTTTCCTCACAGATTTTTTTTTTAATTTGGCTGTTAAAATTTGCGGTTGGACGTGGGTGGAGAATCCTGAGTTTATGTTCCATCGTTTTACTGTGGATCCGTTCATAAGGAGCTGCCGGATACAAATCACTAGAAATGGTTGGCTAATCAAAGATAACTCGAGGTCACGCTCGAGGTAATTGATACGATACGATCACTTACTTCAATCTAAAAAAATCCTGAAAAGCCTGCATGTAATTAAATGGGAGGGGAGATTTTTTCTTATATCTACTCCTGTCGTTGTCCCGTTACGCAAAGAAAGTAATTAAATCTTTCCCAGTTCCCCAAAGAGGAGCACACTTGAAGAGTATCGGGGCCAAGATCGGGGCAGGCATTTACAAAGCGAATTCAGCGGCAATTTTTACTGAACTAATGTTGCAAAAGTTAACATTCCATAGGTCGCAGGCCCTAAGGTGTCATTCACTTCAAAGAGTAAAAGGTTTGGTATTCAATTTGTGGCAACGTGTTGAAAAGAAAATGTGCGAAATAATCAAATAGGCTAAACTGTGGCCATTTTTTTCGTTTGCTTTTTAAATCCAGTTCTACGTCACGCCACATTTTAAATTCACGGGAAGCACAGGTTTAATATTGTTCAATCTAGATGACATTTCTATGTAACGCGCAAAAAAATAATAAGGCTTTTAAATGAACAAAAGAATCGTCAGTTTATGAAATGTATTGTTTATTAAAATGAAAATGCAGATTGTTTAACATTTGGTGCACGATAGAAATAAATTCCTTTCAATTGAAAATATTTTAATCAATCTATTCAATCAATTTACAATTATTTGTGAAATTGAATTAAAATTGTTTTATTTATTTTTCAACTCAAATTACAATACTTCTCATTTTCTCCTCATAAGAAAGGACTTGTTTAGGTTGACAGAAGCGGCCATGTTGAAAGTGGTTTAGTTTGACAATAGGTTTTTTTCTCTTTGTTTATCCCATCCCAGGTCAGGCCTATGTGGAATGGTCTGGAGAACACTTTTCCCGAAGAGAGCATATGGATTCGTTGTCCCTAGACCTGGCGCATCGACAAACAATCCGATGTCTCCGGAATCAACGGTTTTCCCTCAAAAAGCATCAAATTTTCCTTAGCATGCTATGAAAGTTTGATGAACACCGCGACGCCATATGTCAGACAGCTACCACGTGGTTGAAATATTTGCAAAAAAATACAAATTTGCTATGCAAAGATTCTGAATTCGACTAATAATATCAGACTGCTCGAAATGATCGTTTTCTAGTTAAAAGAAGGTTTACAATTGAATATTCCAGCCGTTTCTCACCCACATGGTAGCTGTCTGACATATGGCGTCGCGGTGTTCATCAAACTTTCATAGCATGCTAAGGAAAATGTGATGCTTTTTGAGGGAAAACCGTTGATTCCGGAGACATCGGATTGTTTGTCGATGCGCCAGGTCTAAGGACAACGAATCCATATGCTCTCTTCGGGAAAAGTGTTCTCCAGACCATTCCCCATAGGCCTGACCATACCAGAAGTTGGCGCGTGATTTTCCCAGACCTGTAGGAGCGTTTGAACAAAAAGTTCCAACTTCCCATAGTAATTCCCATGTGAGCAGTTCTCTAGGATTTCGGTCATTCGATTTTTTTTGTATTTTTTAATCCGACTGAAACTTTTTTGGTGCCTTCGGTATGCCCAAAGAAGCCATTTTGCATCATTAGTTTGTCCATATAATTTTCCATACAAATTCGGCAGCTGTCCATACAAAAATGATGTATGAAAATTCAAAAATCTGTATCTTTTGAAGGAATTTTTTGATCGATTTGGTGTCTTCGGCAAAGTTGTAGGTATGGATACGGACTACACTGGAAAAAAATAATACACGGTAAAAAAAATTTGGTGATTTTTTTATTTAACTTTTTATCACTAAAACTTGATTTACAAAAAAACACTATTTTTAATTTTTTTTATTTTTTGATATGTTTTAGAAGGCATAAAATGCCAACTTTTCAGAAATTTCCAGGTTGTGCAAAAAATCACTGACCGAGTTATGAATTTTTTAATCAATACTGATTTTTTCAAAAAATCGAAATTTTGGTCGTAAAAATTTTTCAACTTCATTTTTCGATGTAAAATCAAATTTGCAATCAAAAAGTACTTTACTGAAATTTTGATAAAGTGCACCGTTTTCAAGTTATAGCCATATTTAAGTGACTTTTTTGAAAATAGTCGTAGTTTTTCATTTTTTTAAATTAGTGCACATGTTTGCCCAGTTTTGAAAAAAATATTTTTGAAAAGCTGAGAAAATTCTCTATATTTTGCTTATTTGGACTTTGTTGATACGACCTTTAGTTGCTGAGATATTGCAATGCAAAGGTTTAAAAACAGGAAAATTGATGTGTTCTAAGTTTCACCCAAACAACCCACCATTTTCTATCGTCAATATCTCAGCAACTAATGGTCCGATTTTCAATGTTAATATATGAAACATTTGTGAAATTTTCCGATCTCTTCGAAAAAAATATTTTTGGAATTTTCAAATCAAGACTAACATTTCACAAAGGCCAAACATTCAATATTACGCCCTTTTAAAATGTTTGTCTTGATTTGAAAATTCCAAAAATATTTTTTCGAAAAGATCGGAAAATTTCACAATTGTTTCATATATTAACATTGAAAATCGGACCATTAGTTGCTGAGATATTGACGATAGAAAATGGTGGGTTGTTTGGGTGAAACTTAGAAAACATCAATTTTCCTGTTTTTAAACCTTTGCATTGCAATATCTCAGCAACTAAAGGTCGTATCAACATAGTCCGAATAAGCAAAATATAGAGAATTTTCTCAGCTTTTCAAAAATATTTTTTTCAAAACTGGGCAAACATGTGCACTAATTTAAAAAAATGAAAAACTGCGACTATTTTAAAAAAAGTCACTTAAATATGGCTATAACTTGAAAACGGTGCACTTTATCAAAATTTTAGTAAAGTACTTTTTGATTGCAAATTTGATTTAACATCGAAAAATGAAGTTGAAAAATTTTTACGACCAAAATTTCGATTTTTTGAAAAAATCAGTATTGATTAAAAAATTCATAACTCGGTCAGTGATTTTTTGCACAACCTGGAAATTTCTGAAAAGTTGGCATTTTATATCTTCTAAAACATATCAAAAAATAAAAAAAATTAAAAATAGTGTTTTTTTTGTAAATCAAGTTTTAGTGATAAAAAGTTAAATAAAAAAATCACCAAATTTTTTTTTACCGTGTATTATTTTTTCCAGTGTAGTCCGTATCCATACCTACAACTTTGCCGAAGACACCAAATCGATCAAAAAATTCCTTCAAAAGATACAGATTTTTGAATTTTCATACATCATTTTTGTATGGACAGCTGCCGAATTTGTATGGAAAATTATATGGACAAACTAATGATGCAAAATGGCTTCTTTGGGCATACCGAAGGCACCAAAAAAGTTTCAGCCGGATTAAAAAATACAAAAATTAAAATTGAAGAAAAAAGACCGATTTCGCAGAGAATTGCTCATGTAAACTTTAACCCTGATGCGCGCAGCCAGTTTACAACCAAATGAGCTGATATTTGGCATGAAAGTCCCTATGGGCATGCCCTACAAGGGGAACCATACTAAAACTTGATCCGAGAACTTTTTGAAAAACGTACCCACCCTACTACTTACTTTTCCTGTAATTCTCGGTAAACCTCGTTGGAAAATGTACGACTCGTGCTGAAAAAATCCCCTTTTTGCAACTTGTTGCATAAACTACTATTGCAGCATCCATTTGAGTGCTAAAAAATTGAGCTTTTATAAGGAATAATTGCAAAACATGATTGAAAAATGAAAACAAGTGCTTTGCGGCTTGTTGCATTAACTACTATTTAATCAGTTTGAGTTAATATCAAGATACGATCTCCAACATCTTCTTGGGCCGTCAATATTTCATAAAAATGTTGTGTCCATATTATCTCACACTCCCAAAAATGAAATATTCTACTGGGACTTGTCATCATAATTACTGTCCACTTTCTTCAAACACCCACCAAGATAAAACAACCATTTTGCTTCATTTTTATTAACGTTTTTATTTCTCGCATTTTGTTTTATTATCAAAATATTCATTTAGCTAAACTTACACTTCTGATTTTCTTCCCGTGAGACCGCACGTCTCAAAATTCCAGCTGCGTCACAGAAATCGACTGCACTTTGGGGCGCCATTTTAGTGCAGCAATATTTTTTTTTCTTCCGTGTTTAATGTGGTTTTGGGGAGAGACCATTCTTATTAAATAAGTGCCTTTGGTTTATGTACTGAGTGCCGCACCCCTCGACGCGTGCGAGGGGCAGGAGAGTTGTCTTTTTTATCTACACGCATTTTTTTTTCTTTATAATTCCCTCTAAATGTTATTGCTTATTTTTTTGTCTGGCTTTCTTCCGCAACGCATCCGAAGTTTTTTGTTTGTTTTAATTTTGTCTTTTTTATTGTTTCCGATCCTAAATATGGCTGCTGTTAAAGTTAAGTACAAAAAAGTTTAATTATTCTGGCTCTTTTTCCTTCGCGAATTTTATTTTTTAGATGTATAATATATAGCATTTTCACACTTCTAAATGATGGCTTGACCTTTTTCTTTTACGACTGTCATTTTTCCTTTTTTACGTTACTTTGTATAACTTATTACCTAGGGTTTCGGACACTTTCGTGTGCTCAATTACTGTATTTTGATTATTGTTTTTGGGTCGCTTCTTTACGCTATATAGGGTACAGTTTTTTAATCTTTTCGTCTATCTTAAATTGGATTTACAAGCTTCCTGTACAATATTTTCATAAATATACAGCTCACAATAGATGGTTATCAAAAAATGGCGAACGAAATTTGATGAAGACAGTTGAGGGGATCACTTTTGCGGTTGTTTTTGCTTTGCGATCAAAGTCCATTAATAATAATTACATTTTGTTACGCGTTTTTTTCCTGTCCATAGTTGCTGCAGATGATTTTGCACCGAAAAGGAAAAAGTTTACTCTGACAGCAGCTCCAGGGGGGGTTTGCTTGCAGTTTGCGAACGGAAATTATTAAAATTTGCCGTGACTTTTGTAATCTTCGTTGCAGGATTTTGCGGCTTCTTGGGGCAGAGTTTATTAAAAAAAAAAGATTCACAAAAGAAGATTTCCCTTCGTTACCGTTAGGGATTTCCCTGCGATGTTCCTTTTGATGTAACATGATGTAAAACTCCAACAAGAAGAAAAAACTAATCGATCTGAAAAGTCTCACAAAAAAGTCAATCCTCATAAATATGTAGCCAAAGGCAGCCACCAAATCCCCCTTCCGCGGTGGTTGAGTTTTGAAGAAAAGCGGAAATTTGCTGCTCACTTGCCTGCTTCTTTCACCTTAATCTTTGAAACGAAATCGGTTCAACCTTCTCAAAACGGAAGGAAAAACGGCGTTCATGTGAATCATCGCCAACGCTGCTGATGTCCGGAAGTGTCTGTCTAAGGAGTGTGGCCCACAGTGTTGGATTTTGCAAGATGAATTGGAGGGGAAGTAATCCATGAGGGTGAATGATTTTTTGCAACGATTTTGTTTTCTAAGAAGATGGTTTTAGCGAAATTTCCTCAAAGATTGTGGGATATTTTGAGGTGTTCCATTAATTTACGGTGTATTTTTGCCTTCCTCACTGAGGTAAGGCTATAATCCTGCTCTAAAAATGAACTATGAATCAAAACGTCGTAGACCCACCTTCATGTATACATATCGACTCAGAATCGGAAACTGAACAAATGTCTGTGTGTATGTGTGCGTGTATGTGTGTGTGTATGTATGTATGTGACCAACAAACTAGCTCATGTTTCTCGGCACTGGCTGAACCGATTTGACCCGAATTTGTTGCATTCGACTTGGTTTAGGGTCCCATAGATCGAGTTTTATACAGATTGAAGTTTTGATAAGTAGTTCAAAAGTTATGTATAAAAAGGTGTTTTCACATATATCCGGATCTCACTTAAATGTATGTAAACTATGTCCGGATCCACCATCCGACCCATCGTTGGATAGGTTATCAAAAGACCTTTCCAACGAGTTCAAAACATTGGAGATCTGGCAACCCTGTCCTGAGATATATACACTTAAGTGATATTGATGTACTTTTTTACTCCGGATCTAAAAAAGAGATGAAATTTTTGTATCTGAAAGAGATGAAATTTCATATCAGCCATTGTTGGTAATAAGTAGAGGTGGGCAAAAAAAGAGCGAGCCGCTCAAAGAGCCGGTTCACTAAAAAGAGCGAACGAACCATGGCTCACAAAAAAAGAACCGCGGATCTTTTTTAAACTCTGGTCTTTTGAATGAACCGTTCCAAGATAAAATGATTTTTAAACTTGTTATAAATATAATTTATCGAATGGCGAATAAACTGCATCTCAAAATTTGTTTTTAAAATTGAAAATGCAATTCTCAATCCCACAATTTATTTTTTAATTTTGTGTGTGGCATTTGGAAGGTGTTAGCTCTGCCGAGCTTCAGTGACCCATTTCTACGCTGGCTAGCCGAGCGCGAGGTACTTCAGCTTTATCGACAAGCCCCGCCCTGAAGAACGTTTGGACCAATCGGATTCAAACGTTATTTAAAACTTCCGTCAAATGGACAAGAACCCAGCGCGTATATAGTTGATAGTAACAGCATTCCTAATTCCAATCATAGCTCACCAAGTCGCGAAGGCATAGTGGTAAGCATTTTTGCTTACCAATCCAAAGGACGGGGGATCGAACCCCGACTTGAGCGACTTTGATTTTTCATTCATGTTCAGAGTTTCATGATTTATATTTCCTATACTTTCTCGTTGGGAGCAGATGGGAATCGAACCCAGGACCATTCGCTTACAAAGCGAACACCGTGACCAGTCAGCCACGGCCGCTCCTAACAATTTATTTTTAATTTTATCCCAAAATAGCATTGCTGCCAAACACCACTTTAAATTTTTCAAACTTATTCTCAGTTTCCTACTTTTCTTTGAAATTCCAAAAGAACACGATTTTCTAAACAAAATGAAAAAGCTTTTCTTTATATTACTGATCGTACATAATAGTAGTTTATGCAACAAGTTGCAAAAAGAAGATTTTTTCAGCACGAGTTGTACATTTATCCAACGAGGTTTACCGAGTTGGATAAATACGACGAGTGCTGAAAAAAATAAGTTTTGCAACGAGTTGCTTACAACATTTTTTGCAATTCCTAAAAACGCTTATTTAATGGAATTTTATGTCAAACATTCATGTGTTTCGTAAATTCATCGTTCAAAACAAAACAATATTGAAAAATGTTACTTTTCGATACTAGTGCTGAAAAGTAGAACTTTTCAGCACTGTTATTGAAAGGTATTAATTTTCCATTCTGTTATTTTTGGTAGAGAAAAGTAGGCCGTTTCGTTTCTCCAGAAGAGCAGGAAAAGTTGACAGTTTCACAGTGGAATTGCAAAAAAGTATTATCCGAATACAAATTTTAGAATTTAAAATTGCATAGCTTGTAAAATATTACCAAAAATCTACTAAAAAGCTGAGAGATTATGGAAAAAAAATCTCTTGCCTGATTTAACTTCAGTGTTTATAGACTTCATCGATGAAATGAGAATTTAGAAAAGAGTTCGCAAAATCACACAATTCTTAAAAATAACTTTTTTATCCAAATTTTGAAAAAGAGCGGCTCTTTTTAGTGAGCGAACGAAAATGAGCGGCTCCTAAAAAAGAGCGGTTTTGCCCACCTCTAGTAATAAGTGAGGAAGACTCCAACCACATAGGTGGATTAAGTTAGTTTTTTTGGATAATGTCGAGGGGTAAAATTTTGAAACTATTTTCTTTTGGTTCATCCTTGCTAGCAAATTTTCGGAATTCTGGAAACAAGATGGTGTATTTCAACCATTATTGGACGAGTATTTTTTTTAAAGTTTTGAAAATTTTAGGCACTTTTTTGGAACACTTCGCACAACACAAAGAAATCTGAAGTCCCATTTGATAATCAAGTATTTTTGCCTGTTATGGAACCCCTTTTCCTATAGAAAGCGGGTCAAAAATCACTATGAACATATAAAGTGACAAGTTCCATCCGGAATGGCACTGTAAATAAATTAATAAAAGTAAATTTGATGGAAATTTTTGCATAACAATTAGTTAAATAATTCACCAAAACAAATCAATCGATTTGTTTACAGTTGCTGACAAAAAACATTTTTTTATTAAAAAAACAATGACTTAAACAAAAACATCAAAATTTTAATAAATATATGTAATAAAAATATGTAATAAGCAAAAAATAATTTGAACTGCATTCCTCTGTGTTTAGTATTTTTATACCATGTTCAAGTTTTTTATAATCATTTTAATTTAGGTAAATTTCCGACGGGCAGTATTGCAAAAAGTTTTTTTTTGCAATTCCGTCGTGAAACTACTTACTTTTCCTGTCATTCTTAAACGACGAAATGGCCTACTTTTCTGTGCCAAAAATAACAGAATTGAATAGCAACACTTTAAAATAAATGCTAAAAAGTTCTACTTTTCAGCACTGAAATGGGTGCATTTGTTTTGAAAAGTAATACTTTTCAAAAAAAAAAAAATAAATAAATAAAGAAACGATTTATTGACATAATACATAAACAGTTGACTTATAATTTCACTCAAAGGGTGTTTTATGGAATTGCAAAAAATGTTGTATGGAACTCGTTGCAAAACTTTATTTTTTGCAATTCTGTCGAGAAACTACTCACTTTTCCTGTCATTCTTGAACGACGAAATAGCCTACTTTTCTGTACCAAAAATAACAGAATCGAATAGCAACACTTTTCAAAATAAATGCTGAAAAGTTCTACTTATCAGCACTCAAATGGGTGCTGAAAAGTTGAACTTTTCAGCACTTGTTTCGAAAAGTAACACTTTTCAACATTTTTTTGATTTAAACGATTTATTGACAAAATACATGAAAATTTGACATAAAATTTCACTCAGTGTGTGTTTTTTGGAATTGCAAAAAATGTTGTATGGAACTCGTTGCAAAACTTGATTTTTTCAGCACTCTTCGTATTTATCCAACTCGGTGAACCTCGTTGGATAAATGTACGACTCGTGCTGAAAAAATCCTCTTTTTGCAACGTGTTGCATAATCTACTATTTCAGCACTCTTCGTTTTTATCCAACGAGGTTCACCGTAGAGCACCTTTCAGAGCATCCGAATATGAATCCGGATTTAGTACAGCTTGAAACGTGGATTTTATAAATTTCAAAATTCAAAAAAATGGTTTTTCCCATACAAATTTATATGGAAAATTGAATCGCTTTGCGCAAAGTGAGGACTAAACCAATCATGCCCAAACTTTGGGGAGTTGTTTAGGACCCCAAAAGGAACTGGAAAAGTGCTGTGCTGGAAAATCGATTTTGATATTACACCCTAATGGGCATACCCAGGAAGAATTATGAATGATTTATGCTTTAGATACCGATATTTTATAAATTTTCGGGAAGGAATGCTTTATTTATATAATAAAAATCAATTTTCTAAAAGAATCTTTCAGCTATTAAACAATGATCTATAATTGAATGAAAAAAAAATAATTTATGAAATACACTGATTTACATTGCTTATTATTTTGAAAATAACCTTGGAATTTCTATCTCCCTACAGGTAGCTCCACCGCAGCCATCACCAGCTGTCAATTATGGCACCAGAACAAAAGGGAACAGTCATTTACGACACCAAAACAAAGCCAGAACAAAAGAACAGCTGTTATTACGGAACCAAAACAAATCAACTGCGCACTGTTAAAAAGTACTAAAACTTCTGGTATGAAATGGAAAGAAACTGATTTTTTTTTCATGAAAAATTATTTTTTTTTTCTCAATTTTTGTGCAAAATAAACTGCTAAAGTAGGGATCCTTAACGTGAAGACTTACATCATTGCCATGATTTTTCGACCAAAGATATAAATTTTGCGTCGCTATCAATAATTTGACAAAATTCCTTCTACAAGTTGTTAAGAATAGTGCCCTACACATGCTGATTCCTTTTTGTAACGATCATCCCATTCCTTGCTAAGTTATGGAAATCGTCATAAATCAATGATTGCCAATGACTGTGCCACAAAATTATATAAATTTTGAAGCACAATTGATTTAGATCAAAAATTCCTTCAGTGGTTTCAAGAAGACAACAACCGGCACATGCTGATCCTTTTTGGTGATGAAATTCGTAAAATTGAATTCAATACAGAAAATTTTAGAGTGATGATCAACTTTCTTCGAGAATGATCAACGGCTTCACCTTTAGGACACATCTGGCCGATAACTACATTTAAAGTTGTACTTTTATCACATGATACATTTAACTGAAGTTCTATGTATTTTGACTTTTAATACAGTAAATCAGAAATAATGTTATTTAAAAAAATAAATATGAATAAAAAATATTTTTGTTTTTACTGTGCGCAGATTGCGCGTGATATTAATCTCAACCCCCAAGATGGCTGTCTTTAGTAACCCTCTGGGTACATCCGATTCCCTATTTGACATGGAATTGCATGGAATTATGACATTTATTAAGAAGAAAACATAAGAAAACATAAACATATGAAGTTTCTTTTTGCAATTATGCTAATGGTTTTGTCACAAACTTAAAAAAAAGTACATTCACTGGCTTAGTTATTCTCCCAAAAAAACAAGATTGTTTTGTTTTTCCGTCATGCAACAAGTTCCAATCAAATTTATTTTCAAATGTATGCAGGAAACCCTTATTTTAAAAAGCTATCATTATTTCAATAATCTCCACCCGAAGAAGCTCACAAATCCCAAGAAACGAATAATTTCCTATTCAACAAACCACACGTTCAGACTGTAGCACTTTTCCTTGATTTTTTTTTTCCAATGATCATTATTTAGAGCTTGTAGATCTGCCCACATTTTTTTTCTTTGCCGTGCGCCTTCCTTGATATCAAATATATTTTAATCCCAGCTTCCAGTAAATATTCATAGCTCCTAGATTTGCTTTCCTTATTTTGGCTCCGGTTTTTGTGTGTCTCTACTGAATACATATGTTCAGAATGTTCACCTTTTTTGTTACCGAGATTTCCTCCTTCTTAACGACTTCCTTTTTTCTGTTCGGGGTTGCCTATATTTACACGTGTATCAGACAGATATACAAAATACACCGACTTACTTTTTTGTGTGTGCTCGAAATAAGCCGTTTGGGATATTATAAAGGGGGGCCACCCCTTAAGGGTGCGGGGGAAGCAGCAGCAAAAAAAAAAACCATGTTCTAATGTAAATTTTTACAACGATTTGAGTAGCTTTTGGGTTCGTTCTCAAACGGAGCTATCGACAAGCAGCGGCCGAACGCTGTTGCCACCGCGGAAGTTCTTTCTACTACTGCTAGCGATACTGCTACGGATCTTCCGGCCGGTCTAGAGTCATACGTACACGATGTGCGGCCTGGGAAGCGTTCGCTTCTGGTGGACTTGGGGCGGTTGAGGTTGCTGCTGCGGTTGCTGCTGGTAGTACTCGAAGCTTTCGTAGTGATCGGACTCGTGCAGCGGATTGCCGTACTGGTGGAACTGCTGGTCGTCCTTAAGCATCGGAGTGACCTCCCAGGGACCACCTCGCAGCGGTCGATACTCGGCCTGGCTCTGCTGGGCCAAGTACCGCTCCAGCTCCAGCTTGTCCACCTTCTGGGGCACGTGGATCAGCTCGTTGACTGTTTTACGAGGATCTTGGAGCAGCTTTTTCCGCCGCTTTGACAGCCGGAAGAAGTACAGCACGCTAGCTCCGGTTGCCAGCAGCAGCAGCAAGCTGAACACGGCACTGACCACGGTCACCACGTGCGTCGGACAACCCATGTCGGACTCCGTCATCGTCCGAAGCGTCCGCCGGATCTTCCTCCCGTCCTCGTACAAGTCACACCCCAACTCGTCCCGGTCGATCACCAGCGGATGTCCCGAGGAACTGTCCTCGGCATCCGAGACCATCCCGGATCCGGCAGCACTGGTCAGCGCCGCCGAAGTCAGCAAGAACTCATCGTCCGGATCACCCTCGGAGGCCAGCCGCCACAGCCAGAGCAGTGAGCAGTTGCAGACCAGTGGGTTGCCGGAGAGGCGGAGTCGGTGCAGGTGGTCCAGTGGGATCTGGACGGCGTCCAGACGGATGAGACCGTTGCGGCGCATCGAGATTTCCACTAGGGCGGGGTTGCCGTGGAACAGACGGAGGGGCAGGCTCGTGAAGGAAGGGTTGTCGTCCAGCGAGAGGACGTGCAGGTTGGTGTTGTCGACGAAGGCGCTGGAAAGAGAAAGGAGGGGAAATATTTTATTGTAAAATCATTTGTTTTCAATGTTGGATCAGTGATTTATGTAAAAGACATCTTTTTTGCTTCAAAAGTAAACAAAATAGCATCGGAAAAAATCAACCTCAAAATTATAAATTTATATCGTTATGTACAAATCCATCTTAAACACATTAAGGGGTTACATACATGTAAATCGGCAAAAAAATCAGAGGTTGGTTTGAGCACACACTTAAACTTTTTTTTAAATCTGTTTTAAGGGCATTAAAATATATATTTTCAACTATTATCAAAATCAATTTGAAGACATTTGGTTGTATAATTGCCGAGATATAGCTTTTTGAAGTTAACAGTTTCAAAAAACGGATGCCACGATATCTCCACACTACTTTGACCAAATCGGCTCAAATTTTTGGTGAAGCCTCGTTAAACGTGGACTAGCATCGCCTATAAAAATTAATTTTTATTACTTTTTGAACCATAGAATTAAAATTAATGGTGATCCTGATATTATTCAGCTGTATTGTGAACCTCCAAATAAGAAAAAAAAAAACTGTTATGGTGAAAATTTTACAATCACGTGGTAGCTGTTTGACATGTGGCGTCGTGGTGTTCATCAAGCATTCATAGCATGCTAAGGAAAATTTGATGCTTTTCTGGGGAAAACCGTTGGTTCCGAAAACCCCGGATGTATTGCCGTTGAGCTCAATGGGGGTTGAACGAATCGTCCTGGACTCTTAGGGAAAGTTGTTCTCCAGACGATTTTTCCCATAGTAATTTCCATGTAAACTTGAAAAATCCGTACCCACCCTAATGCACATGGAATATGTCTTGTAAGTCTTCACATCAAATTTCAGCCAATTTGGCCCATCCCATCTCGAGATATCGAGGTACCCGTAAATCAACTCGGCGTTTAGAGAAAAACGCTCACTAAGTTTGACAGTTCGCTTTGCGCATGACAAAATTTCTCTTACTCAGTTTAATCATGGAATATCTTCATGAAACTTTCAGGAGTGATTGAAAATCACGTTTTAAGTGGATTGAATAAATTTTCTGAAACATGAAATTTTGTGATTTTCTACATGTATGTAACCCCTTAATTGATCCCAAATTACTCCGAAAATGTTGATTAAATTCATCTTCCAGTAGATGCCAGATGTGCTGAGGTGTTCAAATGTATTTATTTATGAAAAATGGTTTTTAAAAAAATAATATTTAAAATAAACTTCAATATTTCAAAATTATTCATGTTGTTTGGACAATTAACATCTTCTTTCACAATTTTGTTGCGGTGAAATCAAAATGGTTTGTCACTTCCATAATCTGAGACACACAGGTTAAGAATTTAAAAACCACATATCCAAAGAACCATGATGAAGAAATGTTCCCTTTTTCAGCTCACTAATCTGCAAAATTTGCTCACCATGAAAAGTGGTGACATTCTGCAAAACACCAAGCGTCACTACAATTCAATTTTAGATTTATATGCAAGCTCTAGCTCTCCACCACATATCTCAAAGTGGTCAGGGGTTGATTCTGATGGCTTTTCTTGTTCCAAAGATATTATCCTGTGTCCTCTCTCTTCCCGTTTTCTCCTCCGGGGAATGAACAAAAAACCTATATGGATTGCACAAATGAAGATGTATCGTCGCCTTTTTGCAAACATTTTTTCATCCTTTTCCGTCTGACCCAGCTCAATTATTCTTTTTTTCCAGTAGCTTCGTTAGTATGTCACGAAAAAGAGTTTCCCAACCACAGACTCACAAAAAAAACTAACTCAAAGTCCCACATGAGGGTGCGGATTTTCTTCATTTGGAGAAACAAAGTGGAAAAAAGTGGTACGAAAATTGGTTTCCGTGGTTCTTCCCGTTGAGATGTGTGGAGGAAGAAAATGCTGGCAACACTGCACACTGCTGGATGAAAACCGGGAAAAGTGGAAAGCGGTGTGTGTCTTTTATTTGCTTTGTGTGTTCCAGATGAAGGCCACACTCGCAATCCGGTTGTGGCGGCCGCAGCAGGTGCCTTGGAACGTGACAAATTGGAGATTAATGGGATTTTGGTCGGGTTGTGAATTTAATAGGTAATTTGAAGTTCGGTTGCCGAGAAGTTCTGGATTAGTGGTTGGGTTTAAGATTGGCGCCAAAGTTTTGAAGCCGGAGAATTTGGTTTGGTTTGGTCGAGAATAAATCATACGTTGAACTTTGGAGACTCATTTACTTTTTGTATACTCTATCAAGTTTTTAAATGAGATATTAGAATATGTACAAAACTAGTCCAAAAATGAAATGCAAAATAAATGCCAGATTTCGCGTTACGTCATAAAAAATGCTTCACAAGGAAGGTTCCCCCGGAGGGACATTTACCGAACCATACGAGTTTTGGCAATATGGGTATCGAAATTCAAAGTTTTGAACGGGACAGGAAAATAGCAATTTTGACAGTGGTGGTGGAATATTGAGTCTTATTAAACAATAAAAATATAAACAAAAATTATATACATTATTACTTCTTGAAGTTCAATGATTTTTTTTGGTGGTTTGAAATTCGAAAAATTGTTACAAAATGGTCAAAATTATCACTTAAAAAACCTTTTTTTTGCTAAATTCTGATAACTCGTAAAGAACACATACAAACCCGTTCTGTTTATATATCAAAATATTTGTAATTGTCTGTTCTACAACTTTGTAGAACATTGTTACACTCTTAAAAATAACCCAACGATGTTACAAAAAACACGTAATTTTAAAATGAAAACTTTTGTTCTAAATTAAAAAAAAATAATGCATGGTTATTCCAGATTCGAAAAGTTTACTAAATTTTCCACAACATTGCATATCCTACGATTTTTGAAAATGGGGTAACGGGAAATGGTAGCGATTTTAAAACTTTTTCTATTTTTTTTACATTTCTAGAGTCATTTTCAAAAGGACTGAGAGTCAAAATTTGTAAAATGAAATAGAATAATTCAAAAGTTTTTTTTCAAAAGCTTGAGCATTTCAAAATAGTTTATTTTTACAAATTTGTGAATTTTCTGGCATTTATAAAATTTATTAATTGTAATTTTATTTTTCAATGAGGTCTTTGATTTAAAGCGGTTTATTTTGTATTGGAATATGTATTATGTATTGGATTATGACAAATCAGTAAATGCTTTAGGAGGTTTTTCATGAAAAAAGATAATACACTCAACCCCCGGTGGTTGGTCACTTTTTCGTTTGACACTTTTTTAGTTTGTACTCCGTTGGTTGGTCAAAGTCAAACTAAAAAGTGACGAACTGTCACTTTTTACACGGCGCTCACGCACACTATCAAAACAAATGTTTAGTAGTGTGTGTGTGAACTCCGTGTGAAAGGGGTGTCAAACAGTGTTGCCATCGGGATTTGACTGTAATAGGTGTTTAACAAGCTTCAAAAACCGCTGAAATTGAAAAAGGTGATTTTTAGGAATCGGCTATTTGTTTAGTATGTCAGTATATCAATGTGTATAGTATGTATATCAATAAAATATAAAGATGGCAACATTATTCCGCATGACTAGCTGATTTACTGACAACTAGGTTTTCTCAAGGATTCATAATCAAAACATACAGTCTTTCATTTGTTAAATATTGCGAAAAATTGAGAAAAAATATGAAAATGGTCACAGCAAATACCATCTCTGATTAGAATTAGATACATGCCTATTTTTGATGAAATAAATGAAACCAACAAGACCTTACTGATATTTTTTTTATTATTAAAAAGTATATTTCAGATGAAACTTTGTCCATCGATTCCTTTGGCAAAAAATGTCCATTTTGTTGCATAATTGGTTTCTCCAAACAAATTTAGAGGCTATTCAAGTGATATTCAAAAATCTGTATTTTGAATAACGTACATATTCAAAAATCAGTATTTTTAGAAGTGATTTTCTGATCAATTTGGTACCGTTCGAATCGACTTAAAAAAATATGCATCGCTATTGCACTTTGTCGATCTATTATGAGAACCAGAAAGAACATTTTCACGCGCAGCGTTAAACGCGCAAGCGTAAATGTACTGGCGTTTATGCTTCGACTTGACGACTTGTCGATCTTTCGAGCGAGAACGAGCCGGGAATTCGAATTTGATGCTCAGTATATGATTATGTATAAAATCAAAAATTAAATGGGAAAAATAGGGTTAAAAATAAGATGAAAAACGCTAATATGGCTTTATCTCTGGAAATACATTTTGGAAAAGCTTCAAATTTCAGGCCCAAGCAGTTTATGGCGCATGTTTTCCAATGGATTTTTGTTTGAAACTGAATTCTTTTAATTTCATAGTGTTATCTGTAAAATTGTCCAAAAAATACCTCTAAAAATGGCTTTGACCACATTTATTGGTCGAAAATTGTGAATCGAAAAATAAAATGTTCGTCTCCGACCCCACGGCTACAAATCTGACTTATAAAGTTTGTGGGGTTTTACGAGCGGTTTGCCAATGATGGAAGACACAAATTTTTAGGAGCGGATACAGACATCGCTCAAATATTTCAGAAAAAGAGCTCTCAAAAATCAGACTTTGAGTTCCGGGTTTCGGGCCAAAATTCAATCGAAAGAGTGCATCTAAACCTTCAATTTAGTAATAGGATTTATTTCTGGGACGATTCCTCGCCGTGCACGATTTTTTTAAGATTTCTGAGAAAAGCGTTTTCCTAAAAGGAAACCTTAAACCTTTCTTTTGTAAGAAATGCAAAAACGTTACTTAATTCACCTAAGATGGTTGCTACCTTCCTCCTAAATGCCTTGAACCACACACTACCAAAGCTTTGACTAACGCTTACTTAGTAAAGACACTATACAACTGAGTGCTGCCATCTATGATTGATTTAATGAACCATTTGAAAGCACTGCAGTGTTTGTGCAGTGTCGGAGCTTTCAAGTTATGTAAATAATGACCCTTTTTTGTATCAACCAAAACAGTTTTTCGAACTTAAATTTTAAAGTACTGCACCAAATTGGATTAAAATTAAAAAAAAAAACTAAATTAATCCATCTATGTGGTTGGTGCCTTCCTCACTTTTTACCAACATTTGGTGATATGATGGGTTTAGACACAAATTCCATCTATTTCTCAATAAAAAAAATACACAAATATCACTTAAGCGGTCATAACTTAAGACAGGGTTGACTCATTGGAAAGACTCATTACCTAACCAAAGATGGGTTGGATGATGGATCCGGACATAGCTTAGGCAACCTTCGGGAAGTCGCGTGTTTCGCCTTTCTTACAGTTGCCTTACAAACTGTGTACAAAGTACACGTACGTGACTGCCAATGTGTTAAAAAAGTACATAAATATCACTTATGTTGTCATATTTCGAGACAGGGCTGCCAGATCTTCAATGTTTTGGACTCATTGGAAAGGTGTTTTGATTACTTAACCTATGATGGGTCGGACATAGTTTACATAAATTTAAATGAGATCCGCCTTTAAAAAAAGTACATAAATATAACTTAAGTGGACATAACTTGAGATAGGGTTGCCAGAACTTCAATGTTTTGGACTCATTGGAAAGGTCTTTTGATTACCTAACCAACAATAGGTCGGATGATTGATCCGGATTTAGTTTACATACATTTAAGTAAGATCCGGCTTCAAAAAGTGCATAAATATCACTAAGTGGCATAACTTGAGGCAGTGTTGCCATATCTTCAATGTTTTAGACTTGATTGAAAGGTTTTTCAATCACCTATCCAGCGATGGTTTGGATGATAGATCCGGACATAGTTTTCATATAGATAAGTGAGATCCGGCATTAAAATTCCAGCATCCGATTCTCAACTCTGACACTTTTTTATACGTAACTTTTGAAACCTTCAAACAATTCAATAGCGCAGTATGGGGCATCAAAACAGATCGAATGCAACTTGTTTGGCAAGAAGCACCAGTATACATGCAGCAATTCCATTTGAAAAGAGCCTAAACCAAAAAAAAAGTTCTCCGATCGGGCTCAAAATTTTTCTGGGGGTTCCTTGGCCAAAATAATTAGACCCTTATTTTTTTGTTTGGCCATTAGGGTGGCCTACATCGTGCTAGGGTGGTTCAAAAAATGGCAATTTTCGTCATTTTTCGCAAAAACCACTTTTTTCTAAAAATCATATCTCCGCGCCATTTCATCCGATTTTAGCTGTCTTAGACGCAAAAGAAAGGTGATGAGTTTGGCTATTTGGGAAAAATAGTAAAAAGTTCCAAAAATCTAGCTTAACTATTGAAAAAGTCGTATGAAAACTTAAAATGGCGTTTTGACCGTGTCTGGACCAAAGAGCCTATGTCTGAAAATATTTTTATCGGATTCCTCGGAAAATTTCACATAACATATCAAAAAATTGGCGATGTCGAACCGTACGTTTTGGAGATACGATTTTTTGAAAATAAAAACTGCGTTTTTCGACGCGCCACGCGCAAAAACGGGAAAATGACGAAATCGGCAAAAAATCAACTTTTTTCACTAAAACTGCGATAACTTTAAAATTTCAGCGATGACCTATACATGTCTGGGTACCAAAATTTTCGTAATTGAGAGACGCAACTTTTGGTACCATAACATCTATAGGTCATCGCTGAAATTTTAAAGTTATCGCAGTTTTAGTGGAAAAAGTTGATTTTTTGCCGATTTCGTCATTTTCCCGTTTTTGCGCGTGGCGCGTCGAAAAACGCAGTTTTTTTTTTCAAAAAATCATATCTCGGAAACGTACGGTTCGACATCGCCAATTTTTTGATATGTTATGTGAAATTTTCCGAGGAATCCGATAAAAATATTTTCAGACATAGGCTCTTTGGTCCAGACACGGTCAAAACGCCATTTTAAGTTTTCATACGACTTTTTCAATAGTTAAGCTAGATTTTTGGAACTTTTTACTATTTTTCCCAAATAGCCAAACTCATCACCTTTCTTTTGCGTCTAAGACAGCTAAAATCGGATGAAATGGCGCGGAGATATGATTTTTAGAAAAAAGTGGTTTTTGCGAAAAATGACGAAAATTGCCATTTTTTGAACCACCCTAGCACGATGTAGGCCACCCTAATGGCCAAACAAAAAAATACGGGTCTAATTATTTTGGCCAAGGAACCCCCAGAAAAATTTTGAGCCCGATCGGAGAACTTTTTTTTTGGTTTAGGCTCTTTTCAAATGGAATTGCTGCATGAATATAGGAGAAAAAAATTCTACGTCCATATACACGAACAGACATTTGCTCAGAATTTGATTATACGATTTTACGTAAAAGTATATCTTGGAGGCTTATTTAAAAAGTTAAACTTTTGAGTGATTTTATAGGCTTGCCTCAGTGAGGTGACGAAGGCAAAAATCGATCATAAAAAAATACTAATTTTTTTATGAATATTTTTTTATCACATCAAAAAAAGTGATTTTGACAATTTTTACCCGCTTCAGTTTTTTTTTTCATTTTTGAAAATATTTTACTGATCAAAACATGTCTATTTTAAAGCAATAGGGTATGACGGGCGTTTAGTTTTTGTCTTAGCTAAAACTTTCCCCAGAGAAAAATTTCAATCATAATTTTTGGGTGGAAAATTGAATTCAAAGATAAAAAAACGCTTGCGATTTTATGATTGAATGCACCGTTTTCTATCTCAATCCTTCATAAGTTTTAAGTTGTCAGAAAATGTGTTTTTATAAAAAAATGAAAAGGATCCATCCGTCATACCCTAAAGCATAAAAATGTTTACTTTTCGTTCACAAAAACAATAAAACAATGAAAAAAATTAGGTGGTTAAGTTTGCCCAACCGTTTTTTTGTGATTAGAGTAAATGCCAAGTGTTTTATTTTCTCCTTGTATTTTTTTTCTAATAATCTTAATCTTAAGGTTAAAAACCTTCAACAGAAGACACTAAATCAATCCAATATGACTTCTTAAGGTACAGATTCTCTATGGATAGCCCTCAAATTTTTATGAAACCTTGTGTGGAAAAATCAATGATGCAAAAGGGCCTAAGAAATCGACCACCAAAGGTTTATCCGAGTGTGTTTACGCCGAGCTTCCGTGGCCCTGAGGTTACGGGTTTCGCCTTGTAAGCGGAAGGTGATGGGTTCGATTCCTGTCTGGCTCGGCAAAGTCAGATCCCTTGAAAGAGTAAATCTGCTCACTGGGAATACTGACCGGTAGGGGATGGGTTTTGACTAATGGCGTGCTGGATTTCCAATCCAGAGGTCGTGAGCTCGATTCTCGTACGGGGATGATGAAGATTTTTTTTATCCAAATTAAAAAATATAATAAAAAGTCGATTTACGAAAGCGTAGTGAATTGTTCCGAAGTTATTTATGTTTTACTGCGTAATTTCACATATTCCACATAAACTGCGATAAAGTTAATTGGAAAAGATTTAATGCTCAATAATAAAAATTATCAACTCTTCAATTTTGTTTTCTGTGTGCAGCAATAATGTTTTAACAAAGGAATCATTAGAGTAGATTTTGAGAAAATCGTATGTAGCTCCCTTTCAATCATAAAAGATAAGTAAATCTACAGAAACCCACCGATGTCATCGCCAAAATTGCATAAAAATATCCCCCAATCAACTCACCGGACGTCTATCCGCTCCAGCCGGTCGAGCCGGTCCAGATGGAGCTGCCGCAGCTGGAACAGGTTCATGAAGGCCACGGCCGGCAACGCGTCGAAATTGTTGCCACTCAGCGATAAATACGTCAGATTGCACAGCTTTGATAATTGCAGCGTTGGCACGACCTGGAAAACAAGATACAATCGGAAAAGCGGATGTGAGTGCAGGTTGAGGTCTGAGGGACACACGTGTGTGTGTGTTTGTAGTACACGGAAAACCGATTAGCGAGCCGGAGTGTGATGTACTTGGTGGAAAAGTCACTGGAAATGGAGTGAGGTGAAGGGGGTGGTGTTTTTCATTGCGCAAATGCAGTCGTTAGTCGTATTATTTATTAATTAAACATTCTACGCTATGTGGTTATTTACGAGCACAATAAGTGCAAATTTGAGTACCAAAACTTCATAACTTTTTTTAAACATCCGAGAATCTAAACCATTCAATTGCTTTGATTTTTTTTGCTAGCATTCATAAACTAAGCAAATAAAAAGTGTTTTTTTCTGCCAATATTTCATGCCAACCTTTCTCACTGTGATTATAAACTTTCACCTCATTGTTCTCGCTCATACATTGCGTTAAAGTCGCGTAATTTGTGTGTCCTGGCATGTGTTCATTAGACCGTATCGGCACGCGGCCAGCTCCAATGCGGTACTATTTAGTGGTGGACACACACACAGTCTACTACAAGGACTGGTTCGTAGTAGAGAAACAGGCGCGTCGATTGTAGTCTAACTTTTGAGCTTAAATAACTTTTGGCTCAAAGTGTGATGGTCATTTACGGAAGTAGTCGAGGACAAAATTATGTCCTCTCGTACACACTCCTCAAACTGCCATCACTATGAACCATTAGGAAAGTTTCGTGTAAATTCACATACACATGCATGCACGCACGGACGCACGCGACTGGAGTAATTATTTGAAAATGATTTATGTAAATGGTATGAGTTTGAATATTTTATGACCGATTCGTGCACGCTCGCTAAACCGTGTTAGTTTATGGGCTTGGCAGCAGCGAAGTTATGTCATATTCTGTGAATGCAGAATGGTTCAACGCAGTTTTCGGAGGATGTTTAGCTTCTGTTTGAGCTTTTATTTGAAATTTTCATCATTTAATTTTGTAAATTTCTAGATAGCAGAAATAAATTTTGATAAATGATTATTTTTATTTGTAGAATGTGGTTGAAATTCCTTGGATACTTGTCACTAGGGTTCAAGGGAGCCAACGAGCCATAGAAATTAATGTAAATTTGTTAGACCAAACCCGAGTAATGACGATCGTTTTTTCTGCGTTCAAGAAACAATTTTTTTTAGATGTTTGGTAGCATTCTATGTTAAAAATGTCAATGATAATAATTTTAAATCCACATGTTAAGCATGCACTTTCAATCAATTGTAAAATAAAGATTTGCAAAAATAGTTGAAATTTCTTCCAAAAACAAAAAAGCATTATAAAGAATATTATGATTTATGTCGAATGAAATTTAATCATGAAATTTAATGAAACTCCCACAAGAAAGTTTTTTTTTTATTTTTTCTCCATTGAGCAGTTTTCTACGAAATCGATCTTTTTTTATGAATTTTAATTTTTGTATTTTTTAATCCGACTGAAACTTTTTTGGTGCCTTCGGTATGCCCAAAGAAGCCATTTTGCATCATTAGTTTGTCCATATAATTTTCCATACAAATTTGGCAGCTGGCCATACAAAAATGATGTATTAAAATTCAAAAATCTGTATCTTTTGAAGGAATTTTTTGATCGATTTGGTGTCTTGGGCAAAGTTGTAGGTATGGATACGGACTACGCTGGAAAAAAGATGATTCATGGTAAAAAAATCGGTGATTTTTTATTTAATTTTTTGTCACTTAAACTTGATTTGCAAAAAAAAAAATATATTTTTTTATTATTTGGTATGTTTTATAGGACAACTAATGCCAACTTTTCAAAAATTTCCAGGTTGTGCAAAAAATCTTTGAGCGAGTTATAAATTTTTGAATCAATAATGTTTTTTCAAAAAATCGAAAAATAGGTCGCAAAAATTTTTCAACTTCATTTTTCGATGTAAAATCAAATTTGCAATCAAAAAGTACTTAAGTGAAATTTTGATAAGTTGACCGTTTCCAAGTTTAATCCTTTTTTAGGTGACTTTTTGAAAATAGTCGCAGTTTTTAATTTTTTCAAATTAGTGCACATATTTGCCCACTTCTGAAAAAAATATTTTTGAAAAGCTGAGAAAATCCTCTATATTTTGCTTTTTTGAACTATGTTGATACGACCCTTAGTTGCAGAGATATTGCCATGCAAGTTTAAAAACAGGAAAATTCTGGAGCAACACGAGAAAAGGGCGGATAAACATTTTGACAGCATGAACTATGTTGAAAATTCCGAGCCAACAGGTAAGTTTTTCATAAAACTCGAAATGTTAAACAATTGTTTGCCTTCTCAGCTACCATTTAACACTGCGGGTTTTATCAAATAGTTACTTGTTGGCTCGATATTTGCAAAATAGTTCTGGCTGTCAAAATGCCTATGCGCCCTTTTCAAATGTTGCTCTAGAATTTATGTTTGCTAAGTCTCACCCAAACAACACACCATTTTCTAATGTCGATATCTCAGCAACTAATGGTCCGATTTTCAATGTTAAAATATGATACATTCGTGAAATTTTTCGATCCTTCCGAAAAAAATATTTTCAATTTTTTGAAATCAAGACTAACATTTCAAAAAGGCGTAATATTGAATGTTTGGCCCTTTTGAAATGTTGGTCTTGATTTGAAAATTCTAAAAGTATTGTTTTCGGAAACATCGGAAAATTTCACGAATGCTTTATATTTTAACATTGAAAATCGGACCATTAGTTGCTGAGATAACGACGTTAGAAAATGGTGAGTTGTTTGGGTGAGATTTAGAGAACATTAATTTTCCTGCTTTTAAAACCTTTGCATGGCAATATATCAGCAACTCTAGGTCGTATCAACAAAGTTCAAAAAGCAAAATGTAGAGAATTTTCTCAGCTTTTCAAAAATATTTTTTTCAAAAGTGGGCAAACATGTGCACTGATTTGGAACCATCCATAAACCACGTGGATACTTTTTTGGGAATCTCGAACCCCCCACCCCCCCCTCCTCGTGGACAATTACCATACAAAAAAAATCTTTCTTGTATGAAGCCCCTCCCCCCCCCCCTTATAGTGTCCACGTGGTTTATGGATGGTCCCTTTAAACAAAATGAAAAACTGCGACTATTTTCAAAAAGTCACCTAAAAATAGATTATTTTGGAAACGGTGCACTTTATCAAAATTTCACAACAGCACTTTTTGTTTGCAAATTTGATTTTACATCGAAAAATGAAGTTGAAAAATTTTTGCAACCAATTTTTCATTTTTTTTTTAAATCAGTATTTATTCAAAAAATTATAACTCGCTCAAAGATTTTTTGCACAACCAGGAAATTTTTGAAAAGTTGGCATTAGTTGTCCTTTAAAACATACCAAAAAATAAAAAAAATAAATTAGTGTTTTTTTGCAAATCAAGTTTAAGTGACAAAAAGTTAAATAAAAAAATCACCATTTTTTTTTTACCGTGTATTATTTTTTTTCAGTGTAGTCCTTATCCATATCTACAATTTTGCCGAAGACACCAAATCGATCAAAAAATTCCTTCCATGGATGCAGATTTTTGTATTTTCATACATCATTTTTGTATGGCTTGCTGCCAAATTTATATGGAAAATTATATGGACAAACTAATGATGCAAAATGGCTTCTTTGGGAATTCCGAAGGCACCAAAAAAGTTTCAGTCGTATTAAAAAATACAAAAATTAAAATTTAAGGAAGAAGACCGATATCGTAGAAAATTGCTCATAAGCCATTTATTACTGCAATATTATTGAAAAAATTGGTGTAAAGATTTTTGAATTAATGTATTTTGAAATTTCTGGTCTGCAATGAAACTTCAAATAAATTTGGCAATGTTTACTTTGTAGATGTCAATTGTTTGGCTAAGTTTTGGAGTTTTTATTTTTTAATTAAGGAAAAAAGGTCTGACATCAGTTAAGACAAATTTCCAACAGACTAAGGTCGTAAAGATACGAAATCAATGGTGAAAATTGAAAACAAGAATTGTTTGAAATAATTCTTTGTTATCTAAAAAAAAATCATTTCTACGTATTTTCTCAACATTCAACTTCAGTGATTTGCCTTTTTTTCTTTCCATTTTAATTGTGGCTTTCTTAAATGGCCATGTCAACGTGGGATTTTATATTAAGTGAAATTACCACCAATTCCAATTCTGTAGACGAGAAAATAAATAAAGGTATTAATATTTATGAACTTATTTTATCTTCAAAGATTATTACAAAGAAAAATAGAACTATTCAAATTTTCAAATTTACATTACAATTATCTTACTTTTAAACTATCAAATATCAGTAAAAATAAGATATTTTTCCTCAGCTTTTACATTTTGTATCTATCTGTGGTCTCAAAATTTATTATTTGGTTAAAAGTTACACAAAAAAAATGGCAATATTCATCAGAAAATGGTGAAAGATTTTGTGTAAAAAAATCGGTAATTTAACATCAGGAATTGATGAACATCCATCAGTTCGACGTCGTCGTGCTATCTTGTCGCACCCACCATTTTGACGTTCCGAGAAAAACGCGTTGTAATGTTTGACCTTGAGTAAACAAAAACGAGGGCACGCAATGTAAACTATAACAAACACGTTTTGTTTGGCTGACCATTCTGTGCACTGTCCCGAAGTTTGGTTGAAGTTGGTTGCTGGAGTTCCGAGTTATAATTACAAATGTTTACGGTAGTCTAACTTGTACGTGTGTCAAACGCGTTCTGACCTGAAATCCCCTTGGCCAGCTGTCGCACTTACATCAATTTTCAGGGAGTGACAAGATAGCACGACATGATTGAAACTACTTTTCTATGAAAAGTGACAAAAATTTTCGGAGCTTTTTTGGTTTACATTGAATATCTTAGGATTGAAATCGAATTTTGGGGATCTGTGAAGGTCAAAAGATGTGGCATTGTGAGATGCACAAAATGGCGTTCCTAACTCAATTTGGCCCAAAATGCACGTACGACAAGTTAGCACGACGGCACATTTTTTGTGTAATATTACTAAAAAAGTGGTAATATTCAACCAATCAAAATTAAACTTTTTTTTTTCTGTGTAAGAAGTGTGACATAAGTAAGCGTTAATCAATGCACTGTGAAAAGTTCGGTATTACAAGTTTTTTCAATTGTTCAGTATTTCAATTAAATCGACTAAAAATAGCAAGAAAATAAAATTTGGCAAGATAATAGAACAAAATTACAAAAAAAAAATAAGAAAAAAATACAAACTAATTCATTCAAAACAATGTGCATCCTGCTCTTGTCACTAATTTTTTTTAGAAACGTACCAAATGGCCTGTTTATTTTATTTACATTTCTAGATTAAATTTTAAAAAGGTCCTATCTACATAGGAAACCCATGACGGATATGTTGTTTTGAAAATGTAATCTAGATTTCATCAACATTAAGATAATGAAATTTTCGTTAATTTTCCGAAGTAACTTTTGTCGCGTGAATTTCGAATAATCGAGTTTGGATTTAATGTGGACTGTATTGCAAAATTAAAACATGAAAAAATAATTAAATTTAGTATAATGTTAATCCTCCAACTCACCGTAAAATTATTATCCGCCAGATCCAGTCCCCTCAACGCACTCAACCCGTTGAACGCCCCGTAATCCAGCTCAGTCAACACATTTCCAGCCAGCTTCAGAGTCCGCAGCTCGCGCAAACTCGCGTAGCTATCGTTCGCTATGAACTCGATCAGGTTGACGGACAGATCGAGCGTCTGTAGGCGGGACAGGTGCTCCACGTTGTGCTCGTACGGGACCTCCAGGAGTTGGTTGTTCTGGAAGGAGAGGGTTTCCAGCGAGTACAGGTGGCGGAGAACGCCGTGATCGAGCGAGATGATGGCGTTGTTGGAGAAGTCCAGCTCCAGGAGGTTCCGCAGGTCGTAGAACGCCGTCGTGTGGATGGTTTCGATGCGGTTGTTGCACAATTTGAGGATTTGGAGCTTGCGGAGTCCCTTGAAGGCGTCTTTGGGGATGGTGACGAGCGCGTTGTCGCTGAGGTTGAGCATTTTGAGGCTTTCCTGGGTGTCAAAGTTGCGCGAGCCGAGGTCACTGATCTCGTTGAACGAAAGATCGAGCACCTCGAGCTTGTGGTAGAAGCTGAGCATAAAGTGCACGTTTTGGATTTCGTTTGAGGTGAGGTTGATGTACCGGACCTCCGGATTAAGCTGGATGGGGACCACGTCCAGGTGGACTCCGATGCACCAGGTTCGCACCTGTGGGTCCATCTCGCAGGTGCATACCGAGGGGCAGAAGGAGGTCGCTTGTTTGAGGAAGACCACCAGGATGAGCGTGATTGAGCAGAGGATAAGCCGACAGCTGCTGGTGGCAGGTCGTCGTAATCGGGTCGTCATTCTGACTTCTTCTTCTTTTTTTGTTTTGGCTTATAACGTCAATAAACAGAGAACTGACTGAGTACTGTTTGTCTCCCTTGGGAGTTCACCACGGTCGACGGCGGTGGTCAACGGTAATCCATCGGATGTCGTGTGGCACCGCCAGTGACAGATGCATCTTCACCTGTGTGTGTACGTGCGTGATGTGTCGTCGTGCGTGGGAGCAGTTAATTCCTATGTGGTCGGTTGAAGTTGTAATTCTGGAAGGTGGGAGAGAGGGAAAGGCATTAATTAATTATAAATGCGTCATGTGACATTGTGATGGGTTGACGGATGAATGGGTGAGCGTAAATTAAGTAATGTTCTGGCCTTGTGGCGTGACTAGAACGAATCGGATTTGAGAATGGGTAAATGTTGTGGCAACTGTGACGTTTAATTCGTTAGAAATGAGTCAGCAGATGTCAACTGATCTATCTTTGAGAGGTGTTATTTTCTATTTTTATTTAATTTATTATTCAATTCCATTATATATGAAGGTACTTTATACAAAATTTATACCTACAAGCGGTGTAAATGTACAGAATAAACGGAATAAACATCCCAGCCGTAAACCATTATGAGTGACAATTCATTATGCTGCCGCCGTCATTGCTGCACCAGATGATTATGCTCCATGTCCTCATTAGTCAGTCAGCTCGAGTGCAGGCTGGTTCCATACGACAGCAGCCTGGAAGTTGCAGCAGCCCCAGTTGAAATCCCATCAGCTCAACGCGAGCAGAAACACGCTCAGCTCGGCTTAGAGTTCTTTCACAAGGAAACTGCAGGAAGGACATGCACGCATCCTGATAATAAAGTCCCTTCCCGTCATATTCACACGAGATTCACGTGCATGTTTGTGAATGAAAGCAGTGCATCTGTGAGAGTTGTAATAGAGCGAAATGGTCTCATTAGCAGAATGAGATTCAGGACTCTGAGATTTGAATCTGGAGTTGACGCTTTTCACGCGGGTTCAAAAGAAGTATAATTCCAATAAGATTTTCAATACGACTCGATTTCACCCTGGTGTTTCACATCCTTTAAACCAATAGCAAACAACTCGCATTGTTCCATGTAGTAAACATAGTTTATTTTTGAAAAACTACCCAAATTTATCGCCTGACACACATCTGTGGCAGCACGTCACCCACAACGAGACTGATATCTTTCGCTGACATTCATCTCTGTCGCGTTCTGCCTGTCCCACAGAAATCACACTTAACAACCCTGCCAGGCTAAAGCTTCGTTGCAGAATCCTGGCCGGCAACAAACCCTACACATCTGCCTTGTCCCTCGAGGTGGCAAAGCTGCTGCTGAAGTTGCAACACAGAAAAAGAGCGAGCTTTCCGTTAGTTCTCAGTTGTAATACGGTGTAAAATAAATGGTACCAGACTATTATTTATCCTTGGGCTGACACCAACGTGAGAGACGGAGAGTGATTCATTTTGTGCCATTTAAAGTGCCATCTGTAGTGCGAATCTCTAGCGGAGGGATTCAACCCTAGTCTCGTCATAACTGGAACACCAGGACAGATAACAACAACAACAGTGCCATAATAGTGCTTACAAGCATTGGGCATGGCAAATCCGTTGTAATTACTGGTGGTCGTTTGTCGGTCTACCCCGGGCCAGAGATAACCAGAACCTGACGATACGCATAGAACAGGAAGATGTGGTGTACACAAATGAAATCCATCATAAAACCAAACCGGCTTTGGTCGGATGTATCGAATAAAATGATAATTCCATGACTGGGCTCTGTGTGTGTCACAATCCGGTCCGGCACTGTCAATCAGTGTCCGGCAGAGACGTCGTCCTCTCTGTTGTCTCTGGAACTGAACTGGGACAGATAGAAAGGATCACAAACGGGGAAGGGGAAGCGGCACATTGTCAGCTGTTCATACACGCATCTCTGGGTTGTTCTGAGCTGGACTAAGCTTTAATCTTACGGCCGTTGAATGGCATTGTGGAATATGGCAAGATAGTGCATTTCTTGATTGAGATTTTAAATAACAGACCATGGTTTCTTTATGATGTTTTGGGACAGATTTAATTTGAATTAAGTTTAGGCTTTGGATATGAATGTATTTTAAAATAAGTTAGTTTAATTAAATCCATTTCAGTTCACGAAAATTGTTCCAAGTCACGTTCTATTTGATGGCGATTTTCGCTATAATAACAAATTGTTTATCAATAAAACAAAGTAGGAAGTTCACTTCTCAAGATTACTTTTCAAAAAAGCTAATTATTATTTGATTAAAGTGCTAGTCCACGAGCAAAGCATACCCGTCTCGCATCGACCTTACTACCTTACTAATGCCTGAAATTTTCAAACATAATTTTCAACATATATAACTACACTGAAATAACAAAATAGTACCAAATTCCTTTAATCTAGGAATTTTGCCTCTTTTCCTTATTTAGTAATCGGGTTTTTTGGATTACTTTTTTTTGGATTAGCAATTGGTTTTTTGGATTACTTAACAAGGAAAGGAGCCAAAACTCCTAGAATTTAGGAATTTGGTACTTTTATTTTTTTTCAGTGTAGCTTCTGGGCTAAATATAAACATTCTAACTCAATGGAAAGTGGAGCAATTGCACAACATAAATCTTGAAATGTCTGTAAATAAGGCAAATTTCAAAAAATCTTAAAATTCAATATGCACTTGAAAAGGCTAAAAAAAAAATGCAACAAAATGAAGGGTGAAGCATCCTAATTGATCAAATTTAAACTCAAATAAAGAAAGTGTTACATCCAGATATAAACTCAATAAGCGTATCAATGGATGAAAATAAACATTTGAATGCAGTTTCTATAGTGCAATTGACTAATGAAAACGAATTGAGAAAATTATCGAAGGAAAATTTGTCTCCCTAGCAAAAAATTACACCCAAAAAATGCACATAATGCAAAAGTGCCCATTTCATAGAATGTACCCCATTTGGCATAACGGGTTTTCCAGAAGACGTTCAAAAACAATCAGTAGGCTTAGTGATTTTTCACGCTCAAAAATAGCAAATTTCACGGAGACCTCAATTTCAAAACACAAAATTTCACGCAAATTCCGCGGAACGTGAAAAATGTTAAAATAATTCTGGAAATCTGTATTTTAATCACAGAAAACACTTTTTATGCTTCATACAGAATGAAGCATAAAAATAAACTCAAAAAATCTTCACCAGGTGGAAACTTTTATGAAAATTGAAAGATTTTTTTTGTGTCACGTTCAAACACAATTTTCAAAAAAGTTTCCACCTGGTTGATGGATGGGCTCTATTTATATTTTGAAACAAAACGTAGGCCATGCGTATTCTCATTTATTGAACTGCTTTTTCAATATTCGACTAATAAACCTCAAAAGTTTTCCCTAACTTGCTTCTGTTTTATCAGTTTACATTTTATTGAATTTCATGTCAAAGCAAAATTTAACAATATTGTCCAGCAAAAATGAGTAAAATAGTTTGAATTTTCTGCGATATTTAGCCCATTTAAAAAAAATATGGTTTTCATCTCTCTTTTCAAAAAATAAATTTAAAATCAATAGACAAACATAATAAAATTTGTAACGAAATCTAAATTTTTATTCAAAATTAGAACAGAAAACAAAAAATGAGGTATTTTTAAACATTTACGAGAATCATCAACCCAAATAATCAAAAGTCGTAAAAATTAAACAGGCCTCAAAAAAAAAAATCTGAAATGTTTTTAAAAGGTGATTTGAAAGATAAAAATATTCTTCATTTTATTTTGAATAAAACAATGCTTGATTCTTTTCATTTCTTTTTAAATTATACCTTTCAAATGAAAAAGTAATAAATGTTTTCTAACAGCGAATGAAAATATTATAAAATTTAGTTACTTTCTAAAAAAACTGAAAAATCTTAACAATTCTTCAAATGGTTCATATCAAGCTTTTCAATTAAATACTAATGAAATTTACTTAAAAAGTTTTTATGGATGAGAGGTTAAGAGAAAATTTGTAAATTTCAAGAATTTCACGAAATCGTCAAAATTCACTTACCCTATATTAGTAATATAGGGTTCACTCGCTTAATTCTGCAGTAGTTCTTAAGATTATTTTTATTGTTATTCAAATTTGATGAAATATTTTGAGAATAATCATTACAGTTTCACTCAAACATAAAATTTCACGGGATTTCGCGGAAAAAGCAAAATTTCGCGGATTTCACGCTGTCCGCGAAATCGTGAAATTTCACTAACCCTAACAATCAGGAACGTTTTGCATAATTTATCTTTTTATTGTTTTCCCCGTTTTGTTTTTTTTTGTTTGTTTGCACGACAAGATTGAAACTACTTTAATATGAAAAACTAACTTAATCCACCTATGTGGTTGGAGCCTTCCTCACAACAATGGCTGTACACAAGTTTCATCTATTTTTTAGATCCGGCTTCCAAAAAGTACATCGATATCACTTAAGTGGCCATATCTCGAGACAGGGTTGCCAGATCTTCAATGTTTTGCACTCGTTGGAAAGGTCTTTTGATAACCTAACCAACAATGGGTCGGATGGTGGATCCGGACATAGTTTACATACATTTAAGTGAGATCCGGCTTCAAAAAAGTACATCAATATCACTTAAGTGGCCAAATCTCGAGACAGGGTTGCCAGATCTTTAATGTTTTGCACTCGTTGGAAAGGTCTTTTGATAACCTAACCAACAATGGGTCGGATGATGGATCCGGACATAGTTTACATACATTTAAGTGAGATCCGGCTTCAAAAAAGTACATCAATATCACTTAAGTGGCCATATCTCGAGACAGGGTTGCCAGATCTTCAATGTTTTGCACTCGTTGGAAAGGTCTTTTGATAACCTAACCAACAATGGGTCGGATGATGGATCCGGACATAGTTTACATACATTTAAGTGAGATCCGGCTTCAAAAAAGTACATCAATATCACTTAAGTGGCCATATCTCGAGACAGGGTTGCCAGATCTTCAATGTTTTGCACTCGTTGGAAAGGTCTTTTGATAACCTAACCAACAATGGGTCGGATGGTGGATCCGGACATAGTTTACATACATTTAAGTGAGATCCGGCTTCAAAAAAGTACATCAATATCACTTAAGTGACCATATCTCGAGACAGGGTTGCCAGATCTTCAATGTTTTGCACTCGTTAGAAAGGTCTTTTGATAACCTTACCAACGATGGGTCGGATGATGGATCCGGACATAGTTTACATACATTTAAGTGAGATCCGGCTTCAAAAAAGTACATCAATATCACTTAAGTGGCCATATCTCGAGACAGGGTTGCCAGATCTTCAATGTTTTGCACTCGTTGGAAAGGTCTTTTGATAACCTAACCAACGTTGGGTCGGATGGTGGATCCGGACATAGTTTACATACATTTAAGTGAGATCCGGCTTCAAAAAAGTACATCAATATCACTTAAGTGACCATATCTCGAGACAGGGTTGCCAGATCTTCAATGTTTTGCACTCGTTAGAAAGGTCTTTTGATAACCTTACCAACGATGGGTCGGATGATGGATCCGGACATAGTTTACATACATTTAAGTGAGATCCGGCTTCAAAAAAGTACATCAATATCACTTAAGTGGCCATATCTCGAGACAGGGTTGCCAGATCTTCAATGTTTTGCACTCGTTGGAAAGGTCTTTTGATAACCTGACCAACAATGGGTCGGATGATGGATCCGGACATAGTACACATACATTTGAGTGAGATCCGGCTTCAAAAAAGTACATCAATATCACTTAAGTGGCCATATCTCGAGACAGGGTTGCCAGATCTTCAATGTTTTGGACTCGTTAGAAAGGTCTTTTGATAACCTAACCAACGATGGGTCGGATGATGGATCCGAACATAGTTTACATACATTTAAGTGAGAACCGGCTTCAAAAAAGTACATCAATATCACTTAAGTGGCCATATCTCGAGACAGGGTTGCCAGATCTTCAATGTTTTGAACTCGTTGGAAAGGTCTTTTGATAACCTAACCAACGATGGGTCGGATGATGGACCCGGACATAGTTTACATACAGTTAAGTGAGATCCAAATATATGTGAAAACACATTTTTATACATAACTTTTGAACTACTTATCGAAACTTCAATCTGTATAAAACTCGATCTATGGGACCCTAAACCAAGTCGAATGCAACAAGTTCGGGTCAAATCGGTTCAGCCAGTGCCGAGAAACATGAGCTAGTTTGTTGGTCACATACATACATACACACACATATACACACACACATACACACACACATACACACAGACATTTGTTCAGTTTTCGATTCTGAGTCGATATGTATACATGAAGGTGGGTCTACGACGTTTTTATACGAAGTTGATTTTTAGAGCAGGATTATAGCCTTACCTCAGTAAGGAAGGCAAAATGACAAAAAATTTCGGAGCTTTTTTGGTTTACATTGAATATCTCAGGATTGAAATCGAATTTTGGGGATCTGTGAAGGTCAAAAGGTGAGGCATTGTGAGCTGCACAAAATGGCGTTCTTAACTCAGTTTGGCCCAAAATGCACGTACGACCAGTTAGCACGATGGCGACGATATGCTAACTAGATAGAAAAACCAACAAGCTTAGTACAAGAAAGCACAGAGGCATCGTTTTGTTGAGATTAATTCGCCACCCGTTTCCCTCATTTCAAAATCTTCCCGAAAATGCATGGAGAAATATATATGACACATTCCGCCGTGACGTTGCAACGCTTTGACTTTTCTTTTTTTAGTATTTCGGCTGTAACTCAAAAAATACATAAAAAAGGTATATATGTTATTACAGATTCGGAAAGGGCATTAAATTTCCTATAAGAAGCAGTGTTGAAACATTATTTTAGGTAAATATTCTATTTTTGAGAGGGGACGTTGCAACGCGTGACTTTTTTTCAATCCTGACCCAATTTATGTTTTGCCATTAACTCTGCTCTGTTAAACGGCAAATTTTGAGTTCTCCTTCCATTTTTAATGTAAAATTGACCAACAAATCGAATGCAATCATTAGTTTTACGAAAAAATCAAACCTCGATTTTTAAAGACCACTTACATTTCGTGACGTTGCAACGCTTTGTTTTTGAAAACAGGGGTTTTCGTTGCGTTGCAACGTCACGAAATTTTAGTTTCAAAATAAATCATAGTTTTTGTTAGTTTGAACAACTTTAGGTTAAGATTTTATTATAAGACATTAATACACAGTACAAGGACATGTGAATTGACTGGCCCGCCCATGTAAGACCCCCTCCCCCCCTCCCCCAATATCGCTTTCACAGTAGCAGTACGATTTACACAGTTTTACAATGCGTTTCAAAGTAAAAATAAATATTTGTATTATTCCATTATCACGAAGGACCCCCCCCCTCTCCTCTCCTCTATCCATGTAATGGGACGTCCATGCATTACGTAACGGGGTAATATCAAGGGGGGGGGGGTCCAAGATTTATACAAAAAATGTATGTAAAAAATGTAATGTATGTCTGAAAATATAAATGTTTTGTTACGTAATGCAAGAACGCTCCCTTAATATTTTAATGGTTTTGAGCAATTTACAAAACACGTGGAAGTTTTAGAATGGAAGGGGGCTTCAAGTTTTCAGGAGGGCTGAAATTTATGAATAAAGTGCCCATATCGTGTGTTGATGGCCCCTAAGGGGTGATCTGCAAACAACGTAACTTATTTTGTTGACTTTTGTGCTTTTTAAATAAAATTTGAGGAAATAATAAAACTGTTTGCCTGCGCAACATAACATATTTAATTGCGAACAACTAAACGATGCATACAACTTATTTAGGTAAGGGTTCGTCCAACAATAAAGTGACAAAAGTTTGTAAAAAAAACAATCGAATCACGTGATTTTTATTGTTTAGTGAATTTTAATGTAATTTGGCCTACGTAAGGGTGTGGGATAAAAAAATCGTTGCGTTGTATTAGAATGAACCCTCACGTAAATCAGTTTATCATAAAGGGGCCATTCAGTTACCACGTGATTACTTTTAAGAAAGTTTTAGAATTTTTACTCCTGGTCTATCGGTCTATTTTGATTTGTTCAACAAGTTTCATAAAATACCTACTTTTATTCGAGTTGCATACAAACTTAAGTAACGGAATTTGTGAATGACCCAGGTACAATTCATCTGTAAATATGCTCGGAAACATTATATAACAAATATATAATATTTAGTACCCTTTTATCTTCAAAAACCAACTACGCATACACCTTTTTTGCCATGTGACTAATATGATTTAAAATTTCGTGACGTTGCAACGCAAACTTAAACCTGTTGTAACTTTGGATCTAGACAACCAATTTAGTCGCTCTAGATTGCATTTGAAAGCTCTTTCCAAGTACAAAGATCATCCAAAATATCAAAATGATTGAATGTTTAGTTTTCTGTTGGCATAAACAACTGTCCCTTTTTCGTGACGTTGCAACGCAATAAAATGGTAAACTTACACTAGTTCGAAAAAATAATTAACTTAAGATAAACTGCAAATCCATGACATTTCCGTTAAGTACATCTAAAAACCTACAAAATGCAATCAAAAGAATAATTTTTGGATTTTATTTCGCTGAAAACCAGGAGTTTTTAGAAAAATGTTTTAAATCGATGATTTTATCACGAATTGATGCAAAACTTAACCAACTTGTACAAAATGATATTCAAATGATCAATTAATGAAAACCATGATTTTTGAAGCTTCAAGTAGTCTAGAATCGAGGAAAAATATCCAAATAGCTCATACACGCTTTTCAAAAATTCATCCCGAGGTGCACATTGCCGGAGAATGTGTCATATATATTTTTTAAAAACTTTAGGGTAATAGACATGCATCTATTTAAAATGCTTTTTCCCGCGTTGATACTCATTTTGAGCATGATTTACGAGTTTAATGTTTTTTTTTGTGAAATTTCTATGCAATTTAATTTTTATTGTTTTTGCTCACATCGTCATCGGTCAGAGTCGAGAAACATCAATTAAAAAAAATACCTAACCAATTATCAATTACTTTTGCAAACAGTGACAAAAGACCTCCCGATAATGGTAATAATAGTGTTGGTTACATTTCCGTCCAGTGAATTTTCCATGAAAACATCATACCTTACGGCGATGCACATATCTGCTCCCGATCAGACACTAGTACAGACGAGACTGGAGTATGTTTGCTAGTTTTACTGACTAGCACTAGCCAGCGACACCATAAAGTGCGCTATAAAATTCGCTCCACACACGTGTGGCCCTTTCTGCCGTATGGAGTGAAAAGCTCTCCCCCGAGACTCTGCGGACGAGGGATGTGAGGGGGGGTTGCTTTCTGTGGGTGGTAAAACGTGAAATGCAAAGCTAAAGCTAACTCCCTGCGAGGGGGTGGACACTGTGAGAAAAATTGAGAAATCTACAGATTTTTGTTGTTGTACAATAACCAAAAATTTAATGATTGATTAAAAATCTTTAAATTCGAATTCAAAATTTGAATCAAAGCGATCATTTTTTCACAGTGTCCTCGGAGAACAAGGACATTTCTGGAGGGAGTGCCAAGCTGGGCCAACCTAGGCAGGGCAGCAGCCGCAGTAGAACAAACGAGGAGACACGTCATGCTCTTGTAAAAATTCAAATAAACAATGACTTATGAATAATGCAAGCAGACCGAAGAGTGCTTCACTGGCACTGGTGTGTTATGTTTTCCAGAGAGCCTGGAGAACAAGTATCGAGGGGAGTTGGGTTGAGGTTGGGGGAGGGGCTGGCGTATTAGTCAACCGGTGATAGTATTGCCGTAAAGGTAGTAAAAGTATGCTCCACTGGAAGCGGAATGGCGACAAGAATTTACAGCTGGCAGATGCATATTCTGCTACTAGCAGTTGCATGCTGCAAAGGGATGTATTTTTTAAGATCAGGGTTGTTAGGGACTTTAGGATTTATTTTATAGTTGGCAGATCGTACACTTTGGATTTATTGAGACGAACTTAACCTTCTTGTATAAAGAAGAAATTTAAGTTGTTGGAATTTCATTGACAGATTTTTTAAAGAAAATAAATTTATCGAAAATTACAGAATCTTTTTAAATTGTCTGGGTTGATTGTTTATTTCGATTTTTTTTCAATAAGTACTTGGATATTTTCATCGGAATCATCGGAAAATCGAATCACGATTTTTTGTTGTTGTCTTATTTTTGGTCGTTGAGCTCAAATATGACCCTAAAATATGGCGATGGTGTCTCATTGAGAAAATCCATTGGGTAATGTAAAAGACAATAACCAACTCAAATTTGACTGATTTGAGTTTGACTGAATTTAAGAGCGAGTCCACGAACAGGGCATACCTCTTTGTATAAGACGTGGTTTGGACCTCACCAATCTTCCTGAAATTTTCAGGGATTGTTTGTACATATAAAACTAGCATCTGACTAATATATGAGCACCCTAGGTCAACGGGAAGTGGGGCAAATCGGGACACTAAGTTTGAAGGTTCAAAAACGTCAAAAATCTTTAAAAGGCTATAACTTAGGCAAAATTCAATTTAATTACAAAATTCAAAATCCATCTGAAAGGGCAAAAAAAGTGATAATTATTTAGATAAGTCCAAAATACAAACACAGATAATCAAAACTTCTGATAATCAAATCTGGACTTCATTATCTTTAAAAAATGAAAAAAAAAACAATTATAAGCGAATGGTCCTAGGTTCGATACCCATCTGCTCCCAACGAAAAAGTTCTGGACTCATTAAAATTTGAATTAAATGAAAAACTTGAAGTTCACGGCAGGGTTCGATCCCCTGTCCTTAGGATTGGCAAGCAAAAATGCTTTCCACTTAACCGTGGAGCATTGGTAGTTTGAGGAGGACTGAAACTGATATAGTTGAATCCAAGAATCGGACAAAGAATAAAATTGAATGCAAGTTGGAATATCAGAACTCAAACAAGATTGCATGCAAGATTTTGCGCAGTTGAAATTGAATCTAAAAATACCTCGCTAAAATTAGCCTGGGCGGCTGATAGAATTCATCCAATAAGAGATCATAAGAATTGAAAGCTATCCCATTAGAAATGAGAACACACGAAGAATTCGAACAACAATGCAAAACGGTCGTTACCACTCGCCTAGGGTGGCTCCTCAGACCATTCACCTTCCCAAAAACCGTCCAACTCCAAGCGAAACTTACTTGAGGATACCGTGGAGATTTTCCCTTAATACTCTGAAAAAAGTGGAGCATCAACACTTCCCGTCATCCAAATCCTCTATCCTTGTCCCTGGTGCGCGGTGGAGATGGGAGCGGCCGGCAATGGACGGCTGCCATGGTAGTGAGAATCTAGTTCAGGTGGAATTGGTTCTATTCCCAATTATCGATTCCTAGGCAACTTGGGCTTAGACAATCATCACATCACATGGCGAAAATTCAGTCCGCTAAAATCACCGTCTCCTAGCGAAGCGAAGCGAAAAAATGAAAAAAAAAAAACTGTTTGCTACTAGGATCATAAAAGCTTTAAAATTATTACACAAATTGTTTATATTTTATTCATTCTTAAGATTATATTGTTGATCTACAATTCTCGGAACATAGCTCAAATTGCATTTTTTTTAGGCAAAGATTCGTGTTGTCATTGATATTGCATTAACATTTTTAAACACTGGTTTTTCCATTTTCAAAAGCCTGAATAGTGGAAAAAGTTGTTTCTGAAATCGTTTAATGAGAAATAGTTAGTTTTTTTTATCAATAAGTAATAAACATTAAAAAATTGGCTTTCCTTTCATCATAAAGTAGTAAAAAATTGTAACTTTTACAAGCGGATATTAATAGTTTAAAAAACTTAAATTAATTAATTTTGAATTTAAGTTGGGGAAATATGGAGTTTGTTACCACATTTATATATTCAATAAGGAGCTGATTTGCCTGAATCGAAGATTTTTTTCTTATGGTGATAAAAACATAAATAAAAGGTTGCTAATATAAATGTGTTTAAGCAAAAATGGGTTTAAAAATGAAATGTTCCTTTTGTGCATTCATAGAAATCAAAACTGTGAAGAGATTTTGGTGTTAAATCGATTGAAATGAATATTTTTTTTATTGACAATGACCACAAGTAGCTTAATAAAGTAACCTTTTTGTTCTAATAAAAATATAGAGTCTTGAAATGTTCGCTCCCTTTCAAAAACGTACAACCAACATTTATTTAACTTTAATAAAATAAGTCCATTTTTAGAAGATAATATTGTTATAAAAATAGAAAAATAAAATGACAGTCAATTATTTTTAATTCTACAGAATGCAACTTGAAAATTTTTTTACTGGAAAATATCATAGAAGCGAGTAGATCTAAATTCATCATATTTGAAACATATGAAAAAATAATCATATTAATGTGGTTTGGTTAAGGATTTGAAAAGAGGTATAACGTTCAATTTTCAATGGCCTTTTCAATATTCAATTTTAAGTTCATCCTAACGGAGGTTGAACTGCAATGAAATAATATCTAAGTTATTCAGAATTTTTGCCATTTTCTACTTCCATCTTTTTTGGTTAAAAAGAACGTTATCCTTTACATCATTTGTAGATAATGATTCAAAATAAAATTTGAAGCCTCCAGCAAGTTCCAAAAATAATGAATTTAAATCAACTTTTTAAATAATAATAATATTTTTCGTGATTTTAGTTGTTCGTATATATTTTTATTTTAGTGCTAAAGTATAAGTTTTGACTAATAAACAAATTTTTTAAAGTTTTTTCCTGCAATAAATTATGTCAACTATAAATATTAGGGTGTTTCACCCACACAAAAAAGTTCTCAGAATCAGGCAAACCGAGGTTCCCCTAGTAGAGGATACCCATAGGGACTCTCATGCCAAATATCAGCCCATTTGGTTGTGAATTGGCCTGTCCCCAACGGTTTAAAGTTTAGATGTAAATTACTATGGGATTTTTATGCTTTTCGTTCAATCATTCCTACAGGTCTGGGGACAACATGGATTCACTCGGAATAAAGACAGGTGTGTAGGGGATGGTCCAATGAACAAATTCCAGAAGGAATTAGGGTTGTCCATTCTGTCCCCAAGGTGCGCATTGGATCGACGCCCGGTGTCTCCAGAATCAACGATTCACCCTTCAAATGTACGCATTGTCCCTAGTATGCTATGACGGCTAGCTGAAAATTACGACGCCCCATGTCAGACGGTGAACACGTGGGGAAGCATCGATTGCATTATTATTACAAAATCATAATGTTACGTTATTTGGAATAGTTCAAATTGTTACAGGAACATCAAAAATTATAATTTCATTTCTTTAAAGTATGTTTCTGAGACAAAATTTGAGTGGATGCTATGCCACGTGTTCACCGTCTGACATGGGGCGTCGTAATTTTCAGCTAGCCGTCATAGCATACTAGGGACAATGCGTACATTTGAAGGGTGAATCGTTGATTCTGGAGACACCGGGCGTCGATCCAATGCGCACCTTGGGGACAGAATGGACAACCCTAATTCCTTCTGGAATTTGTTCATTGGACCATCCCCTACACACCTGTCTTTATTCCGAGTGAATCCATGTTGTCCCCAAACCTTTAGGAACGATTGAACGAAAAGCATAAAAATCCCATAGTAATTTACATCTAAACTTTGAATTGCTGGGGACAGGCCAATTCACAACCAAATGGGCTGATATTTGGCATGAGAGTCCCTATGGGTATCCTCTACTAGGGGAACCTCGGTTTGCCTGATTCTGAGAACTTTTTTGTTTGGGTGAAACACCCTAATAAATATGGTATTTTTCGATTACTTTTCTTAAATCCATCAAGCTTAAAAAAACATTTTAAATCCATGACAATTTTTGTATTCGGGCTTCATTGTGATATGACATACTTCAAATTTAATTCGTCTTGAGCGAGGAATCAGGCCGTTACAAATATTTTTTAAAGTTTATGTCGCCCTCCTTCAAAATTGGTCTGAAAAATCAGGGGGCAAAAACAATATTTTTCTAAAAAACTTTAAAAAAATCCATGAAAATAGAAGTCTAATCAACTGAAAACAATCTAAAATGCATTTTTCTGCATTGATTATATTTAGCATGTTTGGGCTTGTTTAAAAATGTGTTGATTTTGTATGAGATTCAAAGGTACAGCACCGCAAAAATTTTATTTTTCGCAAAAAAATAAAATTTTCGTCAATACTTAGATAATTTGGAAACTAATGATGGACCGGTGATTAATGCATTTTAAAACACTTTTCATTAAAATGTTGAAACCATGGCTCGTTATTTCAATTTTAAAACTTTTTTTTTTGCTTTTCCCCTTCCTCACGACTTAAGCCCGGGTCGAGGAAGATAAACTTCAAAAAATATTTTAAACGGCCTTATGTCCATTTTCAAATGATTCATATTTGAAATTAGTTTTATCAAATTTATCGAATTTAAAAACATTTTTGCAAGCTACACAAGAAAAATGTATAGTGAATTGTGTAAGAATGTTCAATAATTGTTTGATTATCCATTGACTTTTAAAATAATGATATTTTGTGACGAATTCAGTTATGCTATGAAGTATTGAGCACCTGATTTAATTTTTTTTAAAATATTACTTTGTTCAATATCTCTTCTTTCACGGACATCCATTTTCACATAGAAAAACCACAACCACCAAGGTTAAAACTTTAAGTACACTTTGTTGTCCTCCCGCAGCCCAGCCAGTCAACAGCGACCAACAACCCCTTCAACGAACGCCTCAAAGCAAGTGACTCACGAAAGAAGATCACGTTCGCATACTTTTACCCCAAAAACCTCTCAAAGGGGTTGAAACGGAGTTTCCCCAGCCCAAGAGGACGACGAAAACACACCACCGTCGAAAAAGTGTTATTAAAAATTTACCTTAACATTATTTACGTGACGCCTTTCGTCGTCGACGTCGTCTTCATTTCGAGTTGGTTGCCACGGGGGCACGTCCGGTGTCTTCCGGTTTCCGGTGCCATGAGACGTCCCCCCATAGAATGGCTTCATTGCCGAAAATGCTCAAAGTTGAGGGAGTGGGGGCGAAGGCTGAATTTATGTGTCTCTGGTTGCATTTAAAGACTTGGAAGTTTATCCATTAGTAATGAGGCTATTTGCGGAGGACTCACTTTATGTCGTCTACCCTCGGTTTATGGATTAACTTTTTGGCATTTAGTCAATTTAAGGAAGCGTTTTAGTACTTTTGGGATGGCTTGGAAGTTGTCTTAGATACAATATAAATTAAAATTCGATATCAGGACTTGACAATCGCGTCACTCTCACTTCTCCAATATCACAACTTTCAAATCAACACTTCTCAGGCTGATAGCTGATATCGTCTGTTCCCACAAGACTCGAGAACCCTTGAACATGTGATACATGTCAAGAACCGCAGATCATTATCGGCAGGGCTAATTCAAAACATGCATTCTACGTCAATTTAGTACGCCAACCTCTCCCACCAACCCACACTTTGCACATCGTCCTGGTCCCTGGTATCAAATAGCTGTTCCAGCAACAATTTGCCAGCAACCCACCCTCAACCGCGGCACCGGTACAGAGGGAAGCCTTTGAAATTGATCCTCTTGTTATTTCTATGCTCCTTCACACTCTCTTGGCATGGTGAGGTTCGTGCTGCCATAGTCGGCGAGGTTGATATCGTCGCGAAAAGTTGATTCTAGTGAAATTTACTTTTCTTACACTGATAATAGTAAGAAATTTTTGTTTATTTAAATAATGAAATGATTTTATAGTTTTCACCAAATTCAAAAAGTTAAAACAAATTAAAAACCTCAACAGCTGATTTTATTCCTCCATAGAGGAGAGTGGGGAGACTTGATCCCCTTTTTTTGTATCGCACATAACTCTGTCAATTTCTCACAAAACTATAAACTTTTTGCATAAATTGAAAGCTTAAACATTCATCTATGTTTGGCAAATAAGGGTTTTTCGTCAGATGAACTCTTCGAATCATGCCAAGCGTTTTAAAAAAAACTATTTTAAACCGGCATTTTAAAAATATTAGGGGTATCATGATCCCCCTTTCAACATTTTGAAGAAATCTTAAGGAAAATGTTTCTTATTCATTCAAACTTTTAATTTTCTATAAGTTACAGCAATTTCACATAAACCCTGTACGATTGTGTTCAAAATATAACAAGTTTAGTATGTAAAATATTTAAAAACTTAAAATATTATTTTTTAGACCAACATTAAGCATGTTTACAAAAGCTGGAAATTTTTGTTTACAAAACTTTTGAAAAAAGGTTCAAACTGCAGTAAGTTATGTACAACTATACTAAAGGAAACATGTATAAAAACCCAGCCCAATTAATTAATCTTGAGGCTGATTCCAGTGACTGTAAAAATGCAGGGATCAAGTCTCCCTAAACGCACCTTTTTAAACAATTGATTGTAAAAATAGTATGACGATAAATTTAACATCAAATGCGTAAGGGTTTTGGAGTTGATAAGTTTATCAAACAATTCATGTATAAAAAATATTTTTTTGAATAATTTTTGAGTGTTTTCTATTCATATCAAAACAAAGAAAAAAACTAACTTAATCCACCTATGTGGTTGATGCCTTCCTCACTTTTTACCAACAATGGGTAATATGAGTGGTTTAGACACATATTTCAGCTATTTTTTTTAGGTCCAGAAAAATAAGTACACAGATATAACTTAAGTGGTCAGAACACGAGACAGAGTTGTCAGATCATCAATTTTGTGGACTCGTTAGAAAGGATTTTCGATTACCTACCCAAGTAGCAAGAAAAACATCGCCTTTTATTTTTTTGTTGAACATTTGCTGCACAAGCGTTTTTATACGTTAAATATTGAACACGTGTCATAACAATAGGTAAATTGTTCAAATTTTGATCAAAAAACCATTGTTAAACATAGTTGTGTAACATAAATGCCAAATCTAGCAACGGATTACGAAAAGTTCATTTTGAAGTTTATTCTGACTTAAATGAAACATGCTTGTAGAACTTGGAGAGCAAAATGACATTTGCACACATGATGTTTCATTTCAGTTTGCTAAACATGATAACATAGTAGATTTGACCTTTGGCTTCGGCTGGGATTTCTCGTAAACAAGTTGTTTGTGTGTAGTTTGCCTTCGTGTTTTAAAAACCGAGAAAGAACATGTTGACGAAACAAGCACAGATAGTTCTAAAAATAGAAACAGCTTATGTTCAAGGAAAGTTTTAGCAAACTGTTAGTGAACTTGATAAAAGCTAGATGACCGCAGACTTCTAATTGACGTTTAGGCCTGCTCATCCAACATAACCCCTCGTGGAAAGATGCAGACGCGCGCCCGGACTTGACATTTGGAGTGATCGAGGGTTCGATACTTGCCGTGAGGATTCTTCATCAAAAAGGAAAACTGAAAATGCAGCCACCGGTGAACCAGCAGTATATAGCAGCAAGCGATGTTGATTAGAACTCAAAAATTGAAAAAAATAATCTCCAAAAGCATAATATTGAAATTGAATGATTTTTTTTGGTTGATATTTTTATTATTCATCGTATCCCTGTCAAAACTGATAAATCACAAAACTAGTAGTTTAAGTATCGTTAAGTGACATTACTCACAAATAAAGTTTAAAATAAAGAAAAATATATTTAAAGCGAAAACTTGGGACGTATATTATGAAAAGCCTCTTTAAATTTCTTCTTCCACGATATGTTCTTGGACGGTTCTCAAAACGTTTTCCTAACTCACTTCTGAATCTTAAAGGCAGGATGTTGTTAAACGGTTCTAACAACGTTCACCTAACCCAATTCAGAATCTTATAGTCAAGAGTTCTTATGACATGTTTAACAAACGTTCTCTATGCAAGGATGATTTGCATTGGCAAAACTAACTTAAACCACGCACATTTCTGACGGATGAAGAGATGTTCAACAACAAAAAAACGTGCGCTTTTTCCAGCGTTCAAGAGTCCTCAGGGACGTTGGGAAAACATAGTAAACGAGTTCAACAAGCAGTTCGGAAATCTCTTGGCGAATAAAATGTGCTACTTGGGTAACCAACAATGGGTTGGATGATGGATCCGGACATCGTTTACATGCATTTAAGTGAGACCCGGCTTCAAAAAAGTACATAAATATCACTTAAGTGGTCATAACTCGAGACAGGGTTGCCAGATCTTCAATGATGTGGACTCGTTAGAAAGGTCTCTCGATAACCTAATCAACGATGGGTCGGATGATGGATCCGGACATCGTTTACATGCATTTAAGTGAGATCCGGCTTCAAAAAAGTACATACATATCACTTAAGTGTTCATAACTCGAGACAGGGTTGCCAGATCTTCAATGATGTGGACTCGTTAGAAAGGTCTCTCGATTACCTTACCAACGATGGGTCGGATGATGGATCCGGACATCGTTTACATGAATTTAAGTGAGATCCGGCTTCAAAAAAGTACATAAATATCACTTAAGTGGTCATAACTCGAGACAGGGTTGCCAGATCTTCAATGATGTGGACTCGTTAGAAAGGTCTCTCGATTACCTAACCAACGATGGGTTGGATGGTGGTTCCGGACATCGTTTACATGCATTTAAGTGAGATCCGGCTTCAAAAAAGTACATAAATATCACTTAAGTGGTCATAACTCGAGACAGGGTTGCCAGATCTTCAATGATGTGGACTCTTTAGAAAGGTCTCTCGATAACCTAACCAACGATGGGTCGGATGATGGATCCGAACATCGTTTACATGCATTTAAGTGAGATCCGGCTTCAAAAAAGTACATAAATATCACTTAAGTGGTCATAACTCGAGACAGGGTTGCCAGATCTTAAATGATGTGGACTCGTTAGAAAGGTCTCTCGATAACCTAACCAACGATGGGTCGGATGATGGATCCGGACATCGTTTACATGCATTTAAGTGAGATCCGGCTTCAAAAAAGTACATACATATCACTTAAGTGTTCATAACTCGAGACAGGGTTGCCAGATCTTCAATGATGTGGACTCGTTAGAAAGGTCTCTCGATAACCTAACCAACGATGGGTCGGATGATGGATCCGGACATCGTTTACATGCATTTAAGTGAGATCCGGCTTCAAAAAAGTACATACATATCACTTAAGTGTTCATAACTCGAGACAGGGTTGCCAGATCTTCAATGATGTGGACTCGTTAGAAAGGTCTCTCGATTACCTTACCAACGATGGGTCGGATGATGGATCCGGACATCGTTTACATGAATTTAAGTGAGATCCGGCTTCAAAAAAGTACATAAATATCACTTAAGTGGTCATAACTCGAGACAGGGTTGCCAGATCTTCAATGATGTGGACTCGTTAGAAAGGTCTCTCGATTACCTAACCAACGATGGGTTGGATGGTGGTTCCGGACATCGTTTACATGCATTTAAGTGAGATCCGGCTTCAAAAAAGTACATAAATATCACTTAAGTGGTCATAACTCGAGACAGGGTTGCCAGATCTTCAATGATGTGGACTCTTTAGAAAGGTCTCTCGATTACCTTACCAACGATGGGTCGGATGATGGATCCGAACATCGTTTACATGCATTTAAGTGAGATCCGGCTTCAAAAAAGTACATAAATATCACTTAAGTGGTCATAACTCGAGACAGGGTTGCCAGATCTTAAATGATGTGGACTCGTTAGAAAGGTCTCTCGATAACCTAACCAACGATGGGTCGGATGATGGATCCGGACATCGTTTACATGCATTTAAGTGAGATCCGGCTTCAAAAAAGTACATACATATCACTTAAGTGTTCATAACTCGAGACAGGGTTGCCAGATCTTCAATGATGTGGACTCGTTAGAAAGGTCTCTCGATTACCTAACCAACGATGGGTCGGATGATGGATCCGGACATCGTTTACATGCATTTAAGTGAGATCCGGCTTCAAAAAAGTACATAAATATCACTTAAGTGGTCATAACTCGAGACAGGGTTGCCAGATCTTCAATGATGTGGACTCGTTAGAAAGGTCTCTTGATTACCTAACCAACGATGGGTTGGATGATGGTTCCGGACATCGTTTACATGCAATTAGGTGAGATCCGTCTTCAAAAAGAACATAAATTTCACTTAAGTGGTCATAACTCGAGATAGGGTTGCCAGATCTTCAATGTTGGGGACTCATTGGAAAGGTTTTTCGATTACCTAACCAAAAATGAGTCGGATGATGGATCCGGATATAGTTTACATGCATTTAAGTGAGATCCGGCTTCAAAAAAGTACATAAATGTCACTTAAGTGGTCATAACTTGAGACAGGGTTGCCAGATCTTTAATGTTTTAGAATCATTGGAAAGGTCTTTCGATTACCTAACCAACGATGGGTTGGATGATGGATCTGGACATAGTTTAAATGCATTTAAGTGAGATCCGGCATCAAAATTCCAGCGCCCGATTCGCAACTTTGACACTTTTTTATACGTAACTTTTGAACTACTTATCGGATCTTCAAACAATTCAATAGTGCAGTATGGGGCACCAAACCGGACCGAATGCAACTTGTTTGACTCAAATCGGATCAGCCAGTGCCGAGAAAACTTGGCAAGAATTTTGAGCACCAAGGGGAATACGCACACACATACACACATACACACAGACATTTGTTCAGTTTTCGATTCTGAGTCGATAGGTATACATGAATATAGGTCTACGAGCTGTTTTTCAAAAGTTACTTTTTCGAGCAGGATTATAGCCTTACCTCAGTGAGGAAGGCAAATCTCTTGGAAGTTTCTTGCAGCTCGTTTTAGAAAAATGTGTTACTCAATCTAAACATTTTTTTAAATTTTTTTCTTTGTTTTCTACAATGAGTTTTAGTTAATTTAGCACAACTTTCTAAAACAAAGCTAATTGTTTTACCCACATGCTGACGAGATACAGGCATGGGATCAAGTGTTCCCGGGGATCAAGTCTCCCCACTCTCCCCTATAGTCCAGAACAAATTGATTCATTTCTATGCTTAAGGAGTTACATACATGTAAATCGGCAAAAATGTCTGAGGTTGGTATGAACACACCCTTACATTTTTTGTAAATCTGTTTTCAGTGCATTAAAGTATACAGTTTCAACTTTTAACAAAACAAATTTGGAGACATTTTGGTTGTATCACTGCACAGTGGTCCGAAGCCGAAATCTAGCGTGACAAAATTGATACCGGCCACACGTTAAGATTTAGAGCTTTGGTGTCTTCGGGACAAATGATCAGGGTCAATAGGGGCATCTTTTGGTATGGTGGACATTAGGGTGGTCCAAATTTTAGGGTGGTTCAGAATTTTTATTTTGGCGGGATGACGAGATAGCGCTATGGTGTTTTGAAAAAAGTTGTAGAGAACACCATTTTGAGCAACTTTGCTGAAGAGCACAAAGCTCTATCTTCAAACGGGAAGTTTCTGGAGCCATTTTTGTAATTTTGGTTGAAGTGTTTATGAAAAATGAGTTTTTTGAATTTATCAACTCAGGCTTGTGTCGTAGCCAGTTAGTGTCTCATAGACATTTGTAGAGCTTATCAAAACACATATTTATCTTCCAAGAGAGCGAAAATTGGACTTTTAAAACGAAAGTTACAGCCAAAATACGACGAAAAAGACGCCATTTTGAAATGTGAATAACTCGAAAAGGTGGTGGAGTTTGACCTCGCTCTTAGAAGCATCTGAAAGTACACATTCTAGAGTACATTTGCTGAAAATATCTCGTAGGTCTTTTTTGTTTAACTTATTGAATCTCAATTTGAAAATGAGCGTTTTTTAATCGTTTTTTGCCTGTAACTTTTGATAGAATTGACCAAAATTAATTTTTCAAGAATAAAAATGTTCATTTTGACAAGCTTTACAATTGTCTAGAAGGGCTCAAAAATGTACAAAATAATCCAGTGGTTGTAAAAGAAGAAACAAGTTTTGGCTGAAATATTTTAGGGATAAATTTAATTATTTTGTTGATTCATTTTTTCATAAACACTTCACCCTAAATTACAAAAATGGCTCTAAAAACTTCCCGTTTAAAGAAAGAGCTTTGTGCTCTTCAAAGTTGCTCAAAATGGTGTTCTCCACAACTTTTCTGAAGACACCAAAGCGCTATCTCGTCATCCCACCAAAATAAAAATTATGAACCACCCTAAAATTTGGACCACCCTAATGTCCACCATACCAAAAGATGCCCCAATTGACCTTGATCATTTGTCCCGAAGACACCAAAGCTCTAAATCTTAACGTGTGGCCGGTATCAATTTTGTCACGCTAGATTTCGGTTTCGGACCACTGTGGAATGGTGTGTGGCCTTATGTGAACATGCGAAAAAAGAGGTCTTTTTCAATAATTTGCAGCCTGAAACGGTGATGAGATAGAAATTTGGTGTCAAAGGGACTTTGATGTAAAATTAGACGCCCGATTTGATGGCGTACTCAGAATTTTTCATTTTAAAATTTCGTGTTTTTCTAACTTTGCAAAGTTATTTTTAAGAGTGTAACCATGTTCTACAAAGTTGTAGAACAGACAATTACAAAAATTTTGATATATAGACATAAGGAGTTTGCTTATAAACATCATGAGTTATCGCGGTTTTACGAAAAAAAAGTTTTGAAAAAGTTACTTTTTGCGTTTCTCTTTGTTTCGTCGTCCGTGTCTGTCGCGGGTGACCATGAACGGCCATGATCGATGACGACCAACTTTTTTAAAACTTTTTTCTGTAAAATCGCAATAACTCGTGATGTTTATAAGCAAACCCCTTATGTCTATATAGAGCAATTCCAGCCCAAAACAGGAATTTTTCAGGTACTTTTTTCTCGACCCTCTCCGATTTCAATGAAACTTTGTAGACATGTTATCCTACGCTTATATAAGCCATTTTTATGTATATGGAGCCAGTTCCACACGATAATGACATTTGAGAAGGGCGTAAGTGTTTTAAATATTTTTGTAATTCGGAATTTAAATATTTCTGTATCTCGAAGCCGTTGCATCGTATCAAAAAGTGGTCAAAGACAAACTTGTAGGAAATTTGACGGGCTTTTCGATAAAAATACACTGAAAGAAAAAAACACCCAACTTTTATGAGATATTTTGATTTTTAAGTTTAAAAGTCAAATTTGAGGGGGAGACCACGATTTTTTTTCGTTCAAAATTTTTGTGAAGATAGCCCAAGATGTTACAAAAAGACTCACGAAAAATGCAGGATGGAGCAACTCACCTAAAAAAATACAAAAATCATTTACTGAAACTGTTTTTTTGAAAAGTGCTCTAAACGTCAAAATTTTTAAAAACCGAATCGATTCTCTAGACAATTTTACATAAAAGTCTCCATATTGACCATTGTCCTAAGTCCAATCCTTGTAAAGTTACAGCGGTTTTAAAAATAAAAATGTAGAAAAAATAGGTTTTTTGATGGTTTTTGGCAATTTCTATATGACAGACTTAATTTTTCAGTCTCGTAAATATTTTTACCGGAAAGCTCGTCAAATTTCCCATAAGTTTGTCTTTGACATCATTTAAATTGGATGTATGAGCTTGCAGATATAAGCTAATTACATTGCTCATAACTGAAACCATCATATTTTTTCAGTGTATTATAGTAACCTGGACAGTAAATTAGCTTATATCTATAAGCCCATACATCCAATTGAAATGTGGTCAAAGACAAACTTATGGGAAATTGGAGCTTTCCGGTAAAAATATTTACGAGACTGAAAAATCAAGTCTGTCATATAGAAATTGCCAAAAACCATCAAAAAACCTATTTTTTCTACTTTTTTATTTTTAAAACCGCTGTAACTTCACAAGGATTGGACATAGGACAATGGTCAATATGGAGACTTTTATGTAAAATTGTCTGGAGAATCGATTCCCGTATTCGGTTTTTGAAAATTTTGACGTTTAGAGCACTTTTCAAAAAACAGTTTCAGTAAATGATTTTTGTATTTTTTTAGGTGAGTTGCTCCATCCTGCATTTTTCGTGAGTCTTTTTGTAACATCTTAGGCTATCTTCACAAAAATTTTGAACGAAAAAAAAATCGTGGGCTCCCCCTCAAATTTGACTTTTAAACTTAAAAATCAAAAAATCTCATAAAAGTTGGGTGTTTTTTTCTTTCAGTATATTTTTATCGAAAAGCCCGTCAAATTTCCTACAAGTTTGTCTTTGACCACTTTTTGATACGATGCAACGGCTTCGAAATACAGAAATATTTAAATTCCGAATTACAAAAATATTTAAAACACTTACGCCCTTCTCAAATGTCATTATCGAGTGGAACTGGCTCCATATACACAAAAATGGCTTATATAAGCGAAGGATAACACGTCTACAAAGTTTCATTGAAATCGGAGAGGGTCGGGTACAACCGATTCCCTATTTGGCATGGAACTGCTCTATATCAAAATTTTTGTTATTGTCTGCTCTACAACTTTGTAGAACATTGTTACACTCTAAAAAATAACCCTGCAAAGTTAGAAAAAACACGAAATATTAAAATGAAAAATTTTGTTCTAAATGAAAAAATGACCCTTCTGGGTCAATGTAGATTCGAAAAGTGCATTAAATTTCCCATAAAATGACATGTTCCAAAATTTTTTACAGTCGAGTAACGGAAAATGGGAAAATTTTTAAAACGTTTTTAGTGTTTTTTTCGATGAAAAAGACGTTTTTTTTCGGAATTCTGAGTACGCCATTAAATCGGGCGTCTAATTTTACATCAAAGTCCCTTTGACACCAAATTTCTATCTCATCACCGTTTCAGGCTGCAAATTGTTGAAAAACACCTCTTTTTTCGCATGTTCAAAAATGGAAGGGGTCGTACCGCCCCTCCGTCATGAGATATCAAAAACGGACCTCGGATTCGTGATCAGGGACAAAAGTTACCCCTTAGGACAAAGTTTCACGCAAATCGAAGAGGGGTCGGGGCAACTGCTGTGTGAGTTGGCGGAGAATTACCCAATAATGTTTTTTTAGTTCTTGTCATTTACAGAAAATTATGCTGTATTGCAATGCTTCACGTTCACCTTTTTTGTTGCATTAGTAATATTGTTAATATTCAACTTACTATATCTGCTAGCATGGATCATCAAAAGTTATGTATTACCTGTAAAGAAGAAAGAAAAAATGGTGTGAATAAATTAAGTTTAATTGTTTGCAACGTATCAAATTGTTCTTCTAGGTGATTCAATCCTCATTTTTTCTCTTCTGTATTTAAACACCACCTCCAATCAAATGCTTAACCACGTTTAAATGATAGAGCACACACCACACTTACACGCGGACACACAAACACACAGGATCACATTGGTGGCTTCAGCTTTCCTGCACTTCTACTGCTACTGCCTGGCAAAGTGTGCCGTTTCGCAGCAAAGAGATTGGCTCGTGTCGATAAATGCTTTTCCACCCACCCACCCACAAATCGTTCAACAATGAACAGAGTGCGCGGGAAAATGAGCCCCGCGAAGAAGAAGGTGGGAAAGAAAAATTCTATTATGACACCCATAAATTGACACGATATTGAAAAACCGTTGCAAGAGAGAGAGAGAGAGAGGGTGGTGTGGGTGGAAGGGGGTGGCAAAACATCCCTCCCGAGTCGGTAAGTTTATATGGGAACAAACCTCCGGAGGGAAAAAAAACCCGACTCCTTTTCGTGGGCAAAAGGACCAACGGCAAAAAATAATAATGTTCAATCGAGGAGGGTGATGTCGGAAAAGTCGGCGGCAAAAAACTGGCAGCAGCAACAACACCTATTATTACACCACAATCACCGTGGTTTTTGTGGGAATTTTTCTGATGCTTTTGTACCCGACCTTCTCCGATTTCAATGAAACTTTGTAGACATGTTATCCTGGGCTTATAAAAGCCATTTTTGTGTATATGGAGCCAATTGTACTCGAAAATAACATTTGAGAAGGGCGTAAGTTATTTAAATATGTTTGTATTTTGCAATTTAAAAATTACTGTATCTCGAAGGAGTTGCTAAGTGGTCAAAGACAAACTTGTAGGAAATTGGACGGGCTTTCTAAAAAAAATACACTGAAACAAAAATACACGCCACATCTATTAGATTTTTTGATTTTTAAGTCTAAAACTAAAAATTTAAAGGTGATGTCACGATTTTTTTCATCAAAATTTTTGAAAAAATAGCCTAAAATGTCACCAAAAGACGGACGAAAAATGCAGGATGGTATGTCTCTTCTAAAAAAATACAAAAATCGTCATTTTTTTTTTTAAACAGTAGTGGGGATCGATTCTCCAGACAATTTTACATAAAAGTCTCCATATTGACTATTGTCCTATGTCCAATCCTTGGGAAGATACAGCGGTTTTCAAAATAAAAATGTTGAAAAAAACGGGTTTTTTGGTGGTTTTCAGCAATTTCTATAGGACAGACTTGGTTTTTCAGTCTCGTAAATATTTTTACCGGAATGCCTTTGACAGCATTTTAATTGGATATAAGGGCTTACAGATATAAGCTTAATTGCATTGCTAATAACTGAAAATAGAATATTTTTTTCAGTGTGGTAGAAACCAGGACAGTAAATTTGCTTACGTAAATATAAAAACTATATTAATCAAAAAGCTGTCAAAGGCAAACTTATGGGAAATTGGACGAGCTTTCCGGTAAAATATTTACGAGACTGAAAAACCAAGTCTGTCATATAGAAATTGCTGAAAACTACCAAAAAAAACACGTTTTTTTCAACATTTTTATTTTTAAAACCGCTGTATCTTCCCAAGGATTGGACATAGGACAATGGTCAATATGGAGACTTTTATGTAAAATTGTCTGGAAAATCGATCCCCACTACTGGTTTTTAAAAATTTTGACGTTTAGACCATTTTTCAAAAAAACAGTTTTAGTAAATGATTTTTGTATTTTTTTAGAAGAGACATACCATCCTGCATTTTTCGTCAGTCTTTTGGTAACATTTTAGGCTATTTCTGAAAAAAATTGAACGAAAAAAAAATCGTGACATCACCATTAAATTTAAGTTTGAGACTTAAAAATTAAAAAATCTGATAGATGTTGCGTGTATTTTTGTTTCAGTGTATTTTTCCAGAAAGCCCGTCCAATTTCCTACAAGTTTGTCTTTGACCACTTTTTGATACATTGCAACTGCTGCGAGATACAGAAATTTTTAAATTGCAAAATCCAAAAATATTTAAATAACTTACGCCCTTCTCAAATGTTATTTTCGAGTACTATTGGCTCCATATACACAAAAATGGCTTATATAGGCCCTAGATAACATGTCTACAAAGTTTCATTGAAATCGGAGAAGGTCGGGTACAAAAGTACCAGAAAAACTCCTGATTTGAGCTGGAATTGCTTCATACAAAGGTTTTTGTAATATTCAAAAGATTATTCAGATTAAAAACGAAAAAAATGACGCAAATTTAGAAAAAAAGAAGCAAAACAAGTCTAATTATTGTTTCTCGTTGAAGTTTACTGTTCCATTATTTCTAAAGTCTTTCATCAGTGATGAAGGCCAACCACTTCTTACTCACATTTCAAGTAATTTTATCGTTATTTTTGCAAATGAATAGCCTACCATCGTCCTGAATGGCATCTAACCATGTTAACATCACCCTCAAACAAGTCACTTCGTTAAATATTCCCCCCAGGAGCTCAAGTTCAAGCAGATCCCAGCCAAAAATGAGAAAATTCCATCCCAGCCTATTTGCGCCTACAAAGTAACGTTATCGTTTCAATAACATATGATTATTTCCCTCCCATCTCTGGAAAAAAAGGAAGCCGGTAGCAGCAGCTCTTTATCTAATGACTGTTCGTGTCATCTAATAGGACATACTTCTTGTGACGATGATGACGCCGACGACCAGCCAAGAAGTCCACTGCAGGTCTTCAAGAGTGTCCTTGAGGGAAGTAGCAGGAAAAAAAAATGTGTCCTCCCAGCAAGGGGTTGGAAAATGCCCATCGACAACATCGCCATCGTCTTCCCACACAGCAGGGAGGGGACGAAAAGTGTGGGCCTCATATCCTTTCATTCAGCGAAACTAACAAGCAACCAGCACTCATTGCTCCGCAGAATGATAACACACGCCACATGCAAGGTGGGTTGATTTGGGATAATTGTTCAAACTTAAAAAAAGATTTTCATTAAATTGAGTAAAACATGAAAATATGATTTTTTTTAATTATACAAGAATAAAAAAAAAACATAACATTACATTGATAAGTTTTTTTTATACAATATTTTCCGACTGGTAAGGTTTGTCTCAAGATAATTATTTTTAAATTATGTCCTGGGGTAGGCCACAAAATGTCTATGCATTATTTTGGAACAAAGTTTTTTCAATAGTATTTAAAAATAGTTCTGTTAAAACTGCTTCTTTTCAATTCCGGGGTGACTTTGATAGTAGTGACTGAAACTTTTTTGGTTAGTTTGTCCATATAATTTTCCATACAAATTTGGCAGTTGTCCATACCAAAACGATGTATGAAAATTCAAAAATCTGTATCTTTTGAAGGAATTTTTTTATCGTTTTGGTGTCTTCGGCAAAGTTGTATGTATGGATTCGGTCATTCGGACTACACTGAAAAAAATGATAAAACGTAAAAAATTTTTTGGTGATTTTTAATGTAATTTTTTGTCACTAAAACTCCAGTTTTTCATTTTTTAAATTAGTGCACATGTTTGCCCACTTTTGAAAAAAATATTTTTGAAGAGCTGAGAAAATTCACTATATCTTACTTATTTGACTTTGTTAATAGACCCTTAGGTGCTAAGATATTGCAGTGCAAAGGTTAAAAAACATGAAAATTGATGTTTTCCAAGTCTCACCCATCAACCCACCATTTTCTAACGTCGATATCTCAGCAACTAATGGTCCGATTCACAATGTTAAAATTTGAAACATTCTTGAAATTGTCCGATCTTATCGAAAACAATATTTTCAAAAAAAATAAAATGAAATAAAATATTAGTAATTCTTTGCGACCAATATTTCGATTTTTTGAAAAATCAGTATTGATAAAAAAACATAACTCGGTGAAAGATTTTTTGCATAATTTGGAAATTTCTGATAAGTTGGCATTTGATGTCCTCTCAAACATATCAAAAAATGAAAAAAATTAAAAATAGTTTTTTTTTGCAAATCAAGTTTTAGTGACAAAAAGTTAAATAAAAAATCAACAACATTTTATTTACCGTGTATTTTTTTTTCAGTTTAGTCCGTATCCATACCTACAACTTTGCCGAAGACATCAAATCGATCAAAATTTTTTTTCAAAAGATACAGAATTTTTGAATTTTCATACATCATTTTCGTATGGACAGCTGCCAAATTTGCATGGAAAATTATATGGACAAACTAATGATGCAAAATGGCTTCTTTGGGCATACCGAAGGTACCAAAAATGTTTCAGTCGGATTAAAAAATCAAAAAAAAAAAAACTCGATTGACCAAAATCTGAGAGAACTGATAATTTAGTTAACTTAGTTTATAAGCTTTTTAACAAAATACATTAAAAAAAATCTAGTTAAAATTGTTTAAAAGTCATAGTTTTGCCTTAGTTGAAACAATACATTTATGCAATGTTTGATTCTTATTGCATTTAAAACTAAATTTTGCCTTATCTATTTATTTTATCTTCTTCTATTGGAAAATTGTGTAAAGAATCCAAAAATACGTTTCGTTTTCCAATTCAAACTTCTTAAAAAAAAAAACAAGACAATTTTGGATTTTTATTCATATGTGATCAAAAAAAGATTTATTATTTTTTTTAAAGAAATGAATTTTGGGACCATACATAGGTACCGTCATCAGGGGGCGAATCTGGACTACAGTCTGAATAGGGACAGCACGTTTAAGAGCACTTTAAAGCTAGAAATTTGAAAATCGATCCACTATTTTTGTTGATCTGTGTCTGTTCTATCTAAAAACAATCAAAAACATCCAAAAATTGTGCAGTAACAAGGCTAAAACAGTTGTCCCAATTCGCCCCATGTGTCCCATTTCGCCCAAGAGGACGATACAAAAATAAAAATAAACATATTTCAAGGAACTAATTGATTTTTTTTTAATTTTTGATGGTAGCGTAAATGTGAAGATGTATAAAGACGAGGTGGACGCAAAAAGAGCGAACCGCTCAAAGAGCCGGCTCACTAAAAAGAGCGAACGAATCATGGCTCACAGAAAAAAATGAGCCGCGGTTCTTTTTGAAGCTCCGATCTTTTGGGAGAAGCGATCCAAGATGGAATGATTTTAAAACTTTTGTTTATTTCAAAGTTTATAAATATAATTTATTGAATTTCCAACGAAATAAGAAGCCTTCGATGGTGGGGTCGCTGGCCCATCAGAGACCCCAGCTTAGCGAGGAATTTGTCGGATCGCTGATTGGGTCCGTGCACGTTCATGAGGTACAACTCGCGATTTGAGTGGGACACCTAAAATAGAAACATTTAACAATTTAAAATTTAAATTTTAAGTATATTTTTATTCTAATTTATTAAAACCTCGTAGGACATCTCGAGCATCTGGACATTCGAACCGCCACCATCGATGGCGGTGACATTTATTCTTGCTCCTTTTCTTATCAGCACCGCTAGCCCCCTTCGCTGGTTTCCTCGAGTCTTTCCCAAGTGCCACTGATAATGTTCGGTGGACGTCCTAGAACAGCACAGGTTGACTTCCTGAAGGGCGGCAACGTGTATTCGGTTCAAGCTTAGGTAAAGGTCTATCGCATTGCGTTTAGCTGGCAACCGACAACCGTTGACGTTTAGGGTGGCAAAGCGCAGACCTTTTGTCTCCTCGATGGTAATCACTTCCGGTACAGGTTTTGGCGAAGAGTGAGTCTCGTTCTGGTGCACAGCTTGAGCAATGTCGTACGGATCAGGTTGGAGGGATTCTGGTTCTTCGATGAAGTTAATGCTTAGGTATCGGTAAGGGATCGTACTTTTGTCCTCAAGAATGTGAGCAAAAGATAGATGTCCACCTTGAGCAGGGTCGTAGCGCAGTGCGCTGCCGTCTACACTATGAGAGAATATCCGCACCTTGAGAAGTGCTGCAAGAGAGATGTAGGTCGCTGGACCACCATCGATACGGCCAAGTCGCATCCGTAGCATGTAATTATTCTGTTCGAGGCTGGTCGGTTCTCGATATCTTCGGCGATAAGCCACCGCAGGATATTAACTTCGGTGGGGGAAGGTACGGATCCGGTTATTTGCTGGAGCACGGACTGAATCTGTGTAGTCTCCTCCTGGCCGGGATTCTGAGCGTAAAAGGTTCTGGAACTGGCTCGAATCGCTATGTAGTCACTGTGGTTTTGCGGCATAACTGCCGGTCGAACACATATGACACTATCGTAATAGTTTCGGTTCTGCGTATTGCCGCGGTAAAAGATTCGGTAGACTGCGGTCGGTTCGATGTCGGGCACAATTGAAATTGTGCCGTTGGTCTGATGAACGTCTATTCTCACAGCAAACAGGTTGGAAATGGCAGTAAGGCATTCTTCGCCCCCCCAGTATCCGGAAGTTTCAAGGCGGTCCAGATACACTCCCACTTTGTCCTGGATAGGAATCTCACCTTCAACCAGCTCAGCGGCAAAGGCTTCCAGGTGGTGATTAAACTGCTCCAGGTGGGTCCGTATGTGGCGAACAGCTAGCTTCCGTAGACTAGTGTTGTAGGCGTCGAAAAGCGGATTTGACGGAGTCACCCCATGTCTTTGGTGAGTCAAAGCTCCGAAAAGACAATTCCCATCGCGAGGTATATTGAGAAGCCAGTGAAGGTTCCCAGCACTGTCCTGCACAGAATCCGTATGGGTCTAGAAAGAAATCCGTTAGATCTGCTCGTAAAAGAACCTGGTTCAGAAAACTCACTTCGGTCATCGTGGTCGGAAGAACGGGAAACGGTCGCACAAGTCGGTCAGGAAATTTTGGTTCGCGTGAATAGTCGAGAAAAACGAATGGAATTCACCGGTCCGCGCAAGTAGAAGCTCGAAATCGATCCGGGAACGGCGGTCAGCGTCAAAGCGCAGTGTCTTTTAATTTCGGCGTGGCGCGTTTTTAAAAATGCGTGTGTTTGTAAAAATGATTGACCACAGAACGGGAGTGATGATTCAAAAACACACCAACACATGTTCAAGCAAAAACGCTTTGTTTTAAATTGAACGTTACAGAAACGCATAGTTCAGTGAAGGTCGAAGTTTTAGTTTGGATCAGTTAAACGCTTGAATAATTGTTTCAAAAACAGGAAGGCTAATTCTTCTTTTGTTTTAAGTAAAACCTCACTCTATAAATAACCCTCACAATTGCAGTATTCCTCATTAAAACTTAAAAAACTTAATATCAAAGAATATAAAAATCACTCTCTAAATACACACTATGTTGGTCTCATTTTTCCGCAGCCGGCTATCTAAGATTGAACCATTTCATTATTAATCAAACAACAGATAAACGAGAAATATCTCATCCGCAGCAACCGACTGCTTGCCTTGAGAATAACATATAATACCTTTCAACAAACACTATGATTTTGGGTCGCATCATCATCTTCTATGATGAATCCTGACCATATACCCTATCCTACTAACAAATTTTCAGGTTCCTGGCGCTCGTGGGGTGTAAGCACAGAGTAAATCAGCTGCCCTAGTAGCAACCTGCGCTAACTAACATTCCCGTCCCTTAAAATCGAGATCTACAAACTGACATGGCGGGCGCCGTTGGTGGCCAATGACTGTTACCTATTCGCAACTGATCTAGTTTTAGCAATCATGGTGTTTTATCTTTTCAGCGCATTCATACATGCTGCTGATAAGGGAAACACCACTTGATTGTCGAAGCCTATGATCAGTATAGCTGAAAGGACATTACGGTCCTGTTCAGCAAAGGAGACGGACAACCATGGGTGGTCTCTCATGCTCATGCTCATGCTCATAATTTATTGAATTTCCAACGAAATTAAGCTTAACATCTGTTTTATAGAATGGAAAATGAATTTTAAAATGTTTCAATATGTATATGTAGAATTTTAGTAAAATTTTCCAGAATTGTGTATACGGTGTACTTTTTGAAGTACTTAAATTACTTCAAAAATTAACGATAATCTAAAAAAATAAAAAAAAGCTTTCCATTGCCCAGTTGATCGTAAAAATACATTAAAAAATTACTCGAGTACAAATTTGAGCATTTCAAAATGCCTAACTAAATAGCAAAATGATGTATCCTAATTCCTCTTGCTCGATTATACTACGGCGTTATGGACTTTATTCATGAAATCAGAATGTAAAAAAGAGTTTACAGAATATTATCTCGAAATAAAATATTATAATTTTAGCAGAGTGTACGCAATTTACTAATATTAACGCCAATTTTATCCATAATCCTTGATTTAAGATTTGACATTAAAAAATCACACCATTCTTTTGAATAGCCAACGACATTTGAATGAGCGAGCGAAAATGAGCGCCTCCTTAAAGGGTGGTTTGCCCACCTCTGGTATTTTGTGATAATTTTTGTTTCAAAATTTCGAAAATCAGGAGATAAGATATATGGATATATCGAAACCATGTCTAGATAGAAGTCTAGGGTTTTCTTAAAAAAAATGCAATTGAAAGTACACAGTACACTACATGGTCAATAGTTCCTATGAATATTATCATAGAAATATCTTTTAAAAAAATCTGTCAAAAAATATACTTTTCAATTGAGAAAGTATACCTTGCAATTTGGAGTAAATTTCTAAATTAACTATTTAAGGTTGAAACAAATTATTATATTCCTTTACTTTATATTAAACTCGACCATCATCGATTTGGAACAAACTTGAAAGGCACGTTCACATATTGATACTTCACAGTAATTCCAAGCTTGGAGCAAAATGTACCATCGTTCTATTTTTGCGTTTTTTTCTAGGCTTAATCCCATTTTAAATAAATTATGTTAAGTCTTATAAAACAAAAAAAAGCTAAAATATTATTCAAATAATATTTCAAGATGGCTTCACCTTGCACGGTTTTCTTTTCGCAAACCCCACCACATCCAATGCAACTTCCCTTTTTTCCAACCATTCCTCGTTATCCCGCCAAGCCTCGATGAACCACACCACTAGAACATGTGCACACACTCATCCACACATACACACACCCACACTTGACTCAAGAGTGACTCGGAACGATGTCAAATATCTATTGAGGAATGAATATTACATGATGTATCACCAAGTCATCAAGCTCTTAAGCGTCCACCCTCCACCCTCTTTTGCGCCACCCCACGTCACGAAAGCCAGATTCTTGTCTCTGTGTAAGCATTCTTGTATGTGTATGCAACTACACTTGTTTTATCACACTTGCTTCCTGTTCGAGCTCGTTTCTTTTTTTCTTCGTTGTCGTTTCTCTGCTCGTGTGTGATCCTGAAGAGAGCACTTTTTTCCACGACTTTTCCTCCACTGTATGTATGTTGGTGCGTTCTTCTTTTTTGTTCTTCCTTTTCGGGAGGGGGAAACAGGCTCTTAATTGCAGCCAGCCAGTTGCATTTGTACTTGTGAGCACGTCTGTAGCACTGGATTTGTGTGCGAAAACAAAAAAGAAAGCGTCACGTCCCAAGTCACGTCGCACGAGGGAAAACAATATGAAAAATTCAGCAAACATACGCGAACTTGTGTGTTTGTTTGTGTGCGATGAAAAGATGTTGGAGAAAGGATTGTGCTTTGCTTGTGTTTTTGTTTTTATTGCCCTTTCCGTCCGGAGCTCCGGAGCAATTAATTTAGCTTGTTGGAAACGGGTGTGTGTGTGAGTTTGTGTGTGCTTGTTGGCAGTTGAAGACGGAATTGATTGCCATGTTGTACAGTAATTGGTTACTCTGGTTTTTGCTGATTGTGAAAACATGATGATTGAACTACTTGCTGATTAGGTGCAGTGTGTTCAATTTTAATTGTAGCACTTATCTCTTCAAATGATAATTAGGGGAGAGTGGGGAGACTTGATCCCCTTTTTTTGTATCGCACATAACTCTGTCAATTTCTCACAAAACTATGATCTTTTTGCATGAATTGAAAGCTTAAACATTCAACTATGTTTGGCTGATAAGGGTATTTCATCAGATAAACTCTTCCAATAATGCCAAGCGTTTTTAAAAAATATTTTTAACCGGCATTTTCAAAATGTTGGGGGTAATTTGATCCCCCTTTCAACATTTTGAAGAAATCATAAGCATAATGTTTCTTATTCATCCAAACTTTTTATTTTCTATAAGATACAGCAATTTCACATTAAACCTGTACGTTTGTGTTCAAAATATAACAAGTTCAGCATGTAAAATATTTAAAAACTTAAAATTTTCTTTTTTAGACCAAAATTGAGCATGTTTACAAAAGCTGGTAATTTTTGTTTACAAAACTTTTGAAAAATGGTTCAAACTGCAGTTAGTTATGTACAACTATACTAAAGGAAACTATGTACGAAACCCCAGCCAAATTATTTAATCTTGAGGCTGATTCCAGTGACTGTAAAAATGCTGGGATCAAGTCTCCCTAAACGCACTTTTTTAAACAATTGATTGTAAAAATAGTATGACGATAAATTTAACGTCAAATGCGTAAGGGTTTTGGAGTTGATATGTTTATCAAACAATTCATGTACAAAAAATATTTTTTTGAATAATTTTTGAGTGTTTTCTATACTTATCAAAACAAAGAAAAAAGATCTCTTGGAAGTTTTTTGCAGCACTTTTTAGAAAAATGTGTGTAACTCAATCTAAACATTTTTTAATTTTTTTCTTTGTTTTCTACAATGAGTTTTAGTCAATTTCGCACAACTTTCTAGAACAAAGCTAATTGTTTTACCCACATGCTGAAGAGATACAGGCTTGGGATCAAGTCTCCCCGGGGATCAAGTCTCCCCACTCTCCCCTACTGTTGAATTAGAATGGTATTTTATGCAAAAAGTTTCAAAAAGAAGATATTTTCAGCACGAGTTGAATAAATACGACGAGTGTTGAAAAAATCAAGTTTTGCAACGAGTTCCATACAACATTTTTTTGTAATTCCGAAAAAAACCTTTGAAAGAAATTATTAGTCAAATGTTCATGTATATCAAAGAATCACTCAAATCAAAACGCTAAAATCGCTGAAATTTTAAAGTAGGGTAGAGTAGTCATCAATGAGACACGGGGAACAATGATAAAATGGCTCTCACAAGACGTAGTTTCAACCAATCTGGCTCATATTTGGGGGAAAGGTGTGTCTACTAGATACACGTCTGCCATAATAGTGACTTTGGTTATGGACGCTCCCTTGCAAAGTTATTCATACATGTTTGATTCTGGGGTGTAAAAGTAAATTTTGACTAAAAATTACATTTTCGCTCATAGGCTACCATTAACACAAAAACTAATATTTCTCCAAATTTCTTTCGTCGGGCATGAGTTGGGCTACAATGTCTTTTTATTAGGTTTGACCAAAAATTAAAATAAACCCTGAATCCAGGGAAGTCTCATTGTTCCCCACTCTTTTCTGCCCATGGGTAACAATGAGTCACTTTGATTTTTCTTCAATAAACTTTTCAAAATCCATGGAAATCTTTCAAAACATGAATTGGAAGTGATTTTTGGCATATTTATTGAGTTTGAACTTCATTTAACCAAAAAATAGAAAGTTATTTCGTAAAATATATGGATTTTACAAAATTTAAATACTTTTTAGTATAACTTTTGTTAATTGATTGATGTTTCATGTTGACAAAATTGTTTGAAAATGTTCAAAGCAAGTCTCCTGCAATGGAACAATATAAAAACATGATGTTTTACTAGAAAAGTATCGATTTTTGTAGAGTGTCTCATTGTTCCCCAGCTGTCTCATTGTTCCTGCCATGCGTCTACAATGAGACAGTTGAATAACTCTGGCTGTAGACGTCAGATGGATCTCATATTTTGGTCAATGTTAACACACATTAAAAGAAAGAAAATGCAACAAAAAGCTCATTAAAACATGCTGATGAAAAAAAATATAAAAATCGTTGAAAGTTAAAAACCAAAAGTGTCTCATTGATGACTACCCTACCCTAATCGCAGTTTTGGGGAAAAAAGTGTTTTTTGTCGATTTCGACATTTTCTCGTTTTTGCGCGCGGGGCGTCAAAAACCCCAGTTTTTGTGTTAAAAACTAACTTAATCCACCTATGTGGTTGATGCCTTCCTCATTTTGGATATAAGTGGTTTGCTAGCTATTTTTTTTAGATCCAGAAAAATAAGTACACAGATATAACTTAAGTGGTCATAACTTGAGACAGGATTGCCAGATCTTCAATGTTGTGGACTCGTTGGAAAGGTCTCTCGATTACCTAACCAACGATGGGTCGGATGATGGATCCGGACAACGTTTACATACATTTAAGTGAGATCCGGCTTCAAAAAAGTACATAAATATCACTTAAGAGGTCATAACTCGAGACAGGGTTGCGAGATCTTCTATGTTGTGGACTCGTTGGAAAGGTCTCTCGATTACCTAACCAACGATGGGTTGGATGATGGATCCGGACAACGTTTACATACATTTAAGTGAGATCCGGCTTCAAAAAAGTACATAAATATCACTTAAGTGGTCATAACTCGAGACAGGGTTGCCAGATCATCAATGTTGTGGACTCGTTGGAAAGGTCTCTCGATTACCTAACCAACGATGGGTTGGATGATGGATCCGGACAACGTTTACATACATTTAAGTGAGATCCGGCTTCAAAAAAGTACATAAATATCACTTAAGTGGTCATAACTCGAGACAGGGTTACCAGATCTTCAATGATGTGGACTCGTTGGAAAGGTCTCTCGATTACCTAACCAACGATGGGTCGCATGATGGATCCGGAGAGCGTTTACATACATTTAAGTGAGATCCGGCTTCAAAAAAGTACATAAATATCACTTAAGTGGTCATAACTCGAGACAGGGTTGCCAGATCTTCAATGATGTGAACTCGTTGGAAAGGTCTCTCGATTACCTAACCAACGATGGGTTGGATGATGGATCCGGACAACGTTTACATACATTTAAGTGAGATCCGGCTTCAAAAGTACATAAATATCACTTAAGTGGTCATAACTCGAGACAGGGTTACCAGAACTTCAATGATGTGGACTCGTTGGAAAGGTCTCTCGATTACCTAACCAACTATGGGTCGCATGATGGATCCGGAGAGCGTTTACATACATTTAAGTGAGATCCGGCTTGATAAAAGTACATAAATATCACTTAAGTGGTCATAACTCGAGACAGGGTTGCCAGATCTTCAATGTTGTGGACTCGTTGGAAAGGTCTCTCGATTACCTAACCAACGATGGGTTGGATGATGGATCCGGACATCGTTTTCATACATTGAAGTGAGATCCGGCTTCAAAAAAGTACATAAATATCACTTAAGTGGTCATAACTCGAGACAGGGTTGCCAGATCTTCAATGTTGTGGACTCGTTGGAAAGATCTCTCGATTACCTAACCAACGATGGGTTGGATGATGGATCCGGACAACGTTTACATACATTTAAGTGAGATCCGGCTTCATAAAAGTACATAAATATCACTTAAGTGGTCATAACTCGAGACAGGGTTGCCAGATCTTCTATGTTGTGGACTCGTTGGAAAGGTCTCTCGATTACCTAACCAACGATGGGTTGGATGATGGATCCGGACAACGTTTACATACATTTCAGTGAGATCCAGCTTAAAAAAAGTACATAAATATCACTTAAGTGGTCATAACTCGAGACAGGGTTGCCAGATCTTCAATGTTGTGGACTCGTTGGAAAGGTCTCTCGATTACCTAACCAACGATGGGTTGGATGATGGATCCGGACATCGTTTTCATACATTGAAGTGAGATCCGGCTTCAAAAAAGTACATAAATATCACTTAAGTGGTCATAACTCGAGACAGGGTTGCCAGATCTTCAATGTTGTGGACTCGTTAGAAAGGTCTTTCGATTACCTAAACAACGATGGGTCGCATGATGGATCCGGACAGCGTTTACATACATTTAAGTGAGATCCGGCTTCATAAAAGTACATAAATATCACTTAAGTGGTCATAACTCGAGACAGGGTTGCCAGATCTTCAATGTTGTGGACTCGTTGGAAAGGTCTCTCGATTACCTAACCAACGATGGGTCGGATGATGGATCCGGACATCGTTTACATGCATATAAATGAGATCCGGATATATGTGAAAACACATTTTTATACATAACTTTTGAACTACTTATCGAAACTTCAAACAATTCAATAGCGATGTATGGGACCATAAACCAAGTCGAATGCAACCGGTTTGATCAAAATCGGTTCACCCAGTGCTGAGAAAACTCAGTGAGAATTTTGGTCACATACATACATACACACACATACACACACACATACACACACACATACACACACA